>NC_066313.1:48437557-48760498 GCF_022539315.1 Serinus canaria
CACATCAGTCTGCCTTCCCCTCCTTTGTTGTTATCTGACATTTGAGAAAATCCTGGAACCACAAGACCTAAGTTACCATTAAGGTGCTCACATTATTACAAACCAAAGAAATGTCTCCAAAAGTTAAAGGACATAATGAAACATCAAAGTTTGCTGATAGCTAAGTTGAGAACATTTCCATTGTTTTTTTCCTTGAGCCCCTCTCAGAGAGAAGAATATCTAGTCAGGAACCAATTCCTCCACTTAGCCTCAGTGACAGACAGCAATAACATTCAGCTAATTACAGTGAATAAAATAACTGTACCTCTGGTTTATTTGCCAGCTGGGGACACTTTTTTCTGCTCAACAAGATTATTTCCCCTATGCTAGTCAATAAATACAGTGATTCTGAATGTCAGGTGTCTGAGCACATTGTCCCACTGCTGGGGATTTGTCTGCTTGGGCTTAGGGACAACTTAGATAATGTGTGGGTGCCTGGCCTTGGAGGCAGCTGTTGGCAGAATCTCTCCTAAAAAAACCTCAGTGGAGGCTCCTCCTGAACAGGACTTCTAAGATGCTCCAGCAAGGAGTCCTCCTACTAGTCCAGGAGGAGGTTTAAGATGAGGCTTGCCCATGAGGTACGTCCAGAGCCACTCCCCAGTCACAGCCATGCTAGCACCTTGTACATACCTGCTAGACCAAATTTGGACTCTGACCCACAGACAGAGCTCTGGACTTGACCTCAGACCTGCCTACTGCTCTGGCTACCTGGCACCTGCTGGACAATTGACTGGTGTGGCAGAGCCCTGCTGCCCCTCGGGATGGCCCTGGAGGTGCCCCTCCCCTCCTGGCCCCCAAGGAGCAAGGCTACCACAGTAAATGTTCAGTAAAAAGCAACAAATCCACCATCAAAGGAAATAGCTTTCAGGTACCTGCATTGTACAGGAGAGCACGAGTTCAAGTAGCAGTCAGAACAAAGGATTGCTTGGATGGCAAAGTCAGGTAAGTAAAAAAAATACAGGAATGCCTGCCCTGAAAATTGTGTGTACCACCATCTTTCTTTTCAAGAGAACACAAAAGCATTAAATGCTTACAACATACACTAGTGCATACTCTACAAACTCTGCCAATCCCTGAAACACACAATAAGGTGATGTATAGGAGGATTTGACCCTGAAAAAAAGACATAAATAGAATCTTATGTTGTATTTCCTTATAACGGATGGCATATTCATTTTACTGCCATTTTTTAAAGATGCCTGACTTAGTTCATTTAGCAAGCCACAGATTTTAATGAAAAAAAGTATTTTATTCTCTCCAATAAGAATGATAACAATTGAAATTATTTCAACTACATTATTGTTAGAGGCCTTAGGTTAAATGAATTCACATCAGCTTCTAACACATTTACACACATCATAAATCCTCTGTCTTTTTTCTGTGCCTTGTTCAATAATACTTCTTGAAATATTCAGCTTAAGGGGAAACACAGTCCCATAGATTTTTTTTTTCTACATATATATTTGTAGAGAAGAATCAATTATTTCTGATCAAAGAGCGATTTAAAGAGTTATTTATTAACAGAAGCGCATAACAAAAGGAATAATCCTCCATATACTTGATAACTTCTTGCTTAGCCTTTAAATTAGATGTATGTTGTATTTTTACATTTTAAGTGAAATGCAGATCCTTTCTCTGTAAGTGATAGCAAACTCCATTTTTTTTTTTGTTAAATCAGTAAGAGTGTTTGCATGGCAAAATGACACCCATTGTAAAAAAGTAACAGTGACTCTGATCAACACTGATAAAAAAATGTTAAGGCTGAAAAACACTATTAGCTTTGGGGAACACTTTCAAGAAAAAAATAAAAGTAATGATACAAAAACCCATAGTATATGAAAATTTGATGGTGAGCTAAGTCAGAAATTAGTTATATAGAGCAAGAGCAGAATAAAATGCAGTCAAACTGAATGTGAATGGTAGATTATTGCTCAAGGTGCAATGCCATGTTGACAGCGACAGCTCTGAGAAATTATTTGTAAATTTGAAATTTGAAATTTTTTTTTAATTTTTAGAGTTTATATTTGGAAAGTGCAGGTGGATTTCAGGGAAGAGAATGACACACAAGAAATATGTCCAACAGTATGAGGAGATTGAAAAATGAAGCTTTAAATCTAGAGTGTATCCCTTCCTACAGAGAGAGAGAGAGAGAGAAATGAATAGTATGCTTCTCTGCAGGTCCTATCAGCTAGATCATACACTTTGGTTACCTGTGAACTCAGTAAAGCTAAACACAAGGAAGATTAACCAGATTTTCCTAGAGAATGCAGAACAGATTTTATTAGCTGACATAGAGATGTGTGGCTTACTTAGACAAGCAGGAGGAAAACTGAGTGGGGGTGTCATTGCTGCCTATAAATATCTAAAGCAGAGAAGAGCAAGAGAGATTCAGCTCTATTCATGCTAAAGAGCCACTTTGGCACAGGTATGAATGAACCATGGATACATTAACTGCAGATCAGATTATTTCAAGATTAGATTATTTTCAAACGGCACAGTGAAGTGCTGAACAGGTGTGATCCTTAAGAGAGAAAAAACTTCCAGGTTTTTTCAGCTTCTTAATTCTAGAAAAAGGTAAATTGATACACACCTGATAGGAGATGATCCTGTGGATGCTGGTGACCCAAGAGTTCCCTTGTAGTTTTGGGGTACCTGGAGTGGTTTGGAGGAGATAAAAAAGATTCGCAAAAAGCTGAAGTCTACTAGGATGAAGTTGTTAGACACCAAACTACAATTGTTTTACTAATCTATTTTTTCATTATATTGCACTTAAATATGAGATCATTTACTATTGGTGGAATTATTACCGTTTTTTCACAGAAAATATATAAACTACTTCTATTAAAAAGAAAATAAGGTAAATTAAAAAAATGAAAAGAAGAACTGAACAATTAACAATATAAAAAATATATTATAATTATAATTATAACAATATAAAAAATCTATGACAGGAGCAAGTATTGTAACATGACCCTTCAGAGTCATGGCTGATCTGAGTCTTATTTTGTATTTACAATTTTAAATGGATACAGAATGGATCAGTGCAGAAGGGCAAAGGAGTTGAGCAGATTTTCCAAGAGCTGTAGACAACGCTGGAGGGAAGTGAATGCTCTAATACAGTGTTTCTCAAATTGGTGGAGCTCACTGGAAACAAGACTTTTTAACTGATGACACATAAGTGAGAAGCTAAATCAGTTCCTTAATAACTTTCCAGCTCCTTCTTTGTCCCACTGAACAGGTGGTTCTTGCCACTGCAGCTGGTGAACATTTCTCTATTCACTGCTCTGTCAGGCATCTTCTCTGCTACTTTGCTAGTTCCAGAAATTACACTGAGCTGTAGACAATCAGAGATTTATAATGTTCATGTTATGTTCACTTCTTCAGTGACTGATGTGACATTTTGGATGTTCTCATGCACAGAATTTAGAATGAGGTAACTTTGAAACCACACTGATGTCAGAAAGCTGGAGCTCAAACAAGGCTTGTGGAGCTGCAAGTGACCAGGTTCTATGGCAGCTGCAGATGGATTTTCTAAAGATGTGGTTTTTATGGAGGGTGTCTTCCTATCCAGGTCCCCCTCAAGGGATGGGAAAATTCTAAAGAGCAAACCCTAGATGCTCAGTGCCTTGTTCTGCATCCTGCGGTGCTGAGGCTCTGTCTAAAGAGCTTAGGCTCCATCTAAAATCACAGCTCACAAATTCCAGTAACCACGTCACATATCTCGAGCAGTTTGCCAGTTATTCTCCACACATTTCTCTGAGCTACTGCTGTCTTGCACATGGCTACAATCCTTCACAGGCCAGCAGCTATAATTCTTTGTTTCTGTTGAGTTTGGGGAGAGTTGTGTCCCCAGCACAGACAATAAACAGCAAACTGTAGAGTCCAATGGGGAAGTGTTTTCCAATCCTTTATCTGCGCTACCTTCTGCTAGATTGTTCCCAAGGCACATGCCAATAAAGAAGGCTAAGCCTGATCTTCCTCACTCATTTCAAACTCCTATAGTGCCTTCTGGCTTTAACAGCTATCTCTATGTTACCTGTTGTCCTGCAGCACTTGGGTTACCTTTGGCAAGGCCATTCCACATCTTAGGTCATACCCTAGTTTGTCTTTATTTCATATGCTCTTTTCAGACCTGCTTTCCTTCCTCCATAAGGGAGCTGCCTTCTATTTTGCCTCAGCATCCACACCAATCCTGCTCTGCAGCACGCTGGTCCCCTGGTTGCACAGATGTTGGCTTATTCCTGGGACTAGTTTTCTCTAAAGCAAAACTTGGGCATGGTTCTGATAAATGATGGTTGTCAAAATGCAGTAAGGACAAGAATGGACCAGATTTTCTCCCTATCATTCTGTGAGTACCTCTCCAAAAGCTTCTTTATAGTGCATTTCCAAAAGCCTCCACACAACTGTACACTTGCTGTCATGACACACTCCAGGCATAGAGTCTGTGTCTAAGTGCACTGTGCCATTTGAAAACATAAATGAGTATACAAAACAGATATATATAAAGAATAGCTGCCTTCTGGAGCAAGCATACCTAAGAAAATTACCCAGATGTAAAGGATAAGAAGAGGCTTACATTTGTATTGAGATCATTGTCCACTACTTGGAATCAATGTCTCGAAAGATTTTATTCCTAGGTCTGCTTCTTTTACTTGGGCCAGCTTCCAGGGAACCAGGCGGAAGGCTGATGAACAATTGTATCCCTATTCCAGGTGATCCACAAGAGCTCTTCAGCAGCCACCTGCCAGGTTTGCATCCCAACAGGTGAGGTTTAGCATCATGCCCTCGATTATGATCATTCTGTTACCTGTTGTTGTCCCTTGCTGGCTTAGGAATGGGTCTCCAGGAAACAGTAGGTCCTTGGATGTCTGTGGTTAGGGGAGGCATTCTCATATCTGTCTGTAGTTTGTATAACTCCTTTTGGGTACCCTTAGTTTGAAAGCTTTCCTCTTTCTTCCCCTCATCCTCACTGGTTATGATGCTTTTCCCTGGGCTGAGACTAGGCTAAGCCTTCCCAAGGGCCATATAGCAGCTTTCAGAGAATCATAGGATTGATAAAATTGGAAATGATCTTTGATATGACCAAGTCCAATATTGCTGCTGACGACCTTTTTTAAAATCTTTTAACTGCACCAGGATAACCAAGGCACAGGCTCATAAGAACTCAATCTGTGTATGGAAAATTCAAAAAATGAAACTCAAGGCTCATTCTCAAATAATTTTTTTTTTTCCTTTGGATACGCTAAAACTCATAGAATTAGAAGGGTTTTGAAGATTATTTGGATATTTTAAAAATGTATCAGTTCTGATATTCTGCCTCCATAGTATTTCCCAGTCTTGTGTTAACTTCAAGTACAGTGGATGCTTTTCTTGTGACTATGACAAAAGTAAAAAGACCACAGTGAATTGTAACCAGGCCCATAGATTTGCTTGCCATTTTTCCTTTGGAAAGTATTTTATTTTATTTTATTTTATTTTATTTTATTTTATTTTATTTTATTTTATTTTATTTTATTTTATTTTATTTTATTTTATTTTATTTTTATTTTATTTTATTTCATTTTACTGAATTGAATTGTATTGTATTGTATTGTATTTTCATCAATTTTACTCAAGAATGCTTTTGAAAGACTTGGGTAAAGTTATTTATTTTTATTTATTTCCCTGGGTAAAGGGGTTAAACTAATTGTCTAAAGGACTGCACTTGACTAGCACCAGATATGATTTTTGCAAGCCTATCATTTAGGATTTTATGAAAAGAATGAGGACCATAATGACTATTTCTGCAGCACCAAGGTAAGGTAGCACTACATCTGAAAGTTAAGAAAGCAACAAGAGGCAGAGAGGCATCATCTTCTCCCTTGATATACCATTTGTCTTTGCACAATGACCTACATTTAATAGGAAAAACCTGCAACTCTTTAAAAAGAAAAACAGCCAAAGAAAAACAGTGACTTTCAATATACAGCAGACAGAGTCACTAAAGGTATAGCAGAACACTTTAACAAATACAAGGCCATATGAGTTAATTAGGCTTTTTTCATCTTCCATTTAATAAGAAACAAAGTTACCATGGAGACTCACTGGATAATGCATTCTATTTTGGTACAAAAACACCTTTTAAAAAGAACATACTTAGTGAGGAATTTTCAAAGTGAATGCTCTGGAAAAACATCCCACATGAACCCTTTGGTTATTCATTTTCTTTCTCATTTTTGTCTGCAGTAGTTGTTCTGTCCCTGTTGTCTGGGGCATGTCTGGGAAGAGTTCTCTGTTCTGTCCATAGAACCAGTAAATGGAAACTGGAGAGGCAGCAGCCCTGCCTGGATAGATTGCAACACAGCAGGACAAGTTATCTGTGAATCTGGTACCCCTGGGACCCCTGGACTCTGTGCATCTCTGGTGAATTGCTTTCTAATCTCATGGAAGCTGAATTCTCTGTGTCTAAATTGCTCTGGCTTGCACTGTTGTCCCTAACCCAGCAGGCAGGCTCACAGGACAGAGAGGAGACTCTTCCTGGAGCTCTCTGTGTTGGCAGGGCATTGAAGCAGGGCTAGAAGAAAGGGTGTGAAGAAGAGGAGCTTCCCTCCTGTTTTTTTGTATGGCATAGATGCCTAATTCAGAAGAAGGCCTCCCTCTGACAGGTTTTCTACTGAGACAATTTTTTCAATACTGTTTATATCTTGGTAGATGATGTGAAGGGTGGTGAAATGGTGGCTGACTCCAGCATCATTACATTAGTTGTTCCATAAAAGTTTCCATAAACCAAAGGTTGCATAAAAGGTTCCATAAACCAAAGGGATTACCATTATCATTTATGGTTATTTTGATTTTTATGGGAGGAAGCTTCTCTCATGAAATATTTGGAGAGTTTGACTATAATTCTTAGACTTTGAGTTTTAATATCGTAGGTTTATCTTTCTACAGTTTTTCATATGGGTTATTGAATGATATATCTTTTTCACCTGAAGGAACAGTCCCAAAACATTTTCTGATTTTTCATTAAGTTTACTTTGACAACAGATTTTTTTATGTGAGCTTTCCTATGAACACAGAAAAATTTCCTTCTGCAGTCACAAAAAAGCTAATGAAAACAGATAATATTAATAAAAATTACATTGCATTTAAAAGTTGAAATGCTACTGATTTTTTTATTATTATCCATTGTTTCAGAATAATAGTGTTTAGCAAAAACAGATTTATCTTTCTCAAACCCAGGCCTATAAATGGATTATAAAATGCATACAGTAAGAATATATTGAAGGACAGTCAGTATCTGTAAACTAGGTAAAGTACATGATGAAATGTAAATAGCGTATATATCCTAATAGATGTGAGGCACTCCATAATGCTAAAGATAATTTTTCTCATTCATTATCAATTCCTTGTTTCTTTTTGCACCTAAAACAAATTAAAGAAATATATGCTCATACTTCAATTTAAATATTTTGATAAAATAGTACACCACTCTCAGCTTTTCAACACAAACATAAGACCTTGAATGCAAATGGGCTATTTTGAAATTTATTACAAAGGGTCCTTATCAAAAGCCAGAACCTCTGGACAAGCCTAATTGTCACCTCCAACCAGAGCAGGTAGAAGCTCCATGGAACAAAGCATACTTTATCACAGGAAAGTCTTACTTGGGGCACTTGGCAGAAGTGAGACTATTTGGAGGGGAAGTAATTTTTTTTTTAAATTTATCCCCTAAAGGACAAAAGGGAAATATTAAACACTTAATGACCACACAGAAAAATAAAATTACCAACTTTAACTCAATTTTCAAGTCTGATTGATGCTATATTATTTCTAAAGCTGCATAGATGAATAAGGACTAGATTTATTTCCATTGTTTCTTAGAGAAATGCAAAACAGCAAGTAAAATATTGAAAATATTACTATCTTTGATAAATATGGTAATTGAGTAGAAGAATTTCTCTAGCCCACAAGCCAGATAGACACTTTCAAGAGGACATACACAAGTTATCAGCAGTGGTAACGGAAATTTCTAAGAAAGTGTTCAGAATTAAAAACGTCCATAAAATAAAATTCAAATAAAATTCAGGAAGGAAAAGCATCAAAAAGAGTAAAATTAGGTGCATGTACAAGAGATGGCTAACAGTGTAACTAAAGCATAAAATTGTTTTCCTTTCACCAATAATATACTACAAAGGTCGTGTAGAGCTATATCAAGATGTCTGCAAGTGAGCTATCAAGCCTGAACTAATCCCTGTATGATACCTTATGATCAAGAGACAAAAATAGACACTACCAAATATGGATTTATGTGCCCTTTTGTGAATTCTGATTACAGGATGGTTTTTTTCCCTCTCCATTAATATTAAAAGGAGCCTAAATCATGCAGATTTTTTAACTTTTAGATGCTTAAGCTAAGGATGATTAATTCCCCTTTTTCTTGTGAAAACACACATTTTTTAAATATACTATCCAACTTAGTTACAAGAACTTGTAACTATGAGTGGAAGAGCCCACTACATTTTATTAGTACTCCAAATGGACTGACCATCCCATGGCTGTTTGCATGTGTAATCACAAAGTTCTGGGAATGTTTGGGGGCACTTTAGGGGGTGCTTTTCTTTGTATGTTGCTTACTCTGATCACATACATTGGCTCTTGAAAATTGGATGCAAGGCGTAGAAACAACCTCTTTCCCATAAAATTGCAGATTTAACTACTTAGATTCTTTTAGCCAGAAACTCTAAGGGAAACTAAAGACTGTTCATTTGTGCCAAAAAAGGTTGTCCAAATACTTGAATTAATTTCATATGTGCTTTAGGAACAAGTGGGAACTGGTACCCCTCATGCTCTTCCCAAAGGATGACTGATTAACACCTCTAAAGGATAACAGTGCCACTGTTGCACTCCTGTGCAAGATAATCCTAGTACAAGGTTCCCAGGCAAAGATTCCCTGTGCAATAAGATCCATGTCTATGAGAAGCATTTCCAAGAAATATCATTCTTACTGATGGTGATCCAGGCAGGAAACAAAAACAACAACAACAAAAAAAGCATCAAAACTGCTGCAGATTCAGTATAAAAATGTTGGCATTTTCAGCATCAGCCAATTGAACTTTTGCCTTCATATGAACCAAGTTCTTTAACTCTATTATGAAGCTGAGCATTCTTCTGTCAGGGTTGACTTCTCACAATTGATTTAGCAATGCAACCCTGGAAATCTGTAACAAAATCACTTAGTGTTGCTCCTTTTATCAGAGAAATAGGAATTCCTCAGCTACACTGGTGATAATAAAACATGCACCAGATATAGTGGAAGTAATCCAGTAAAAATGTCTTGAGTTGTTTCATTTTCCTCTCATTTTTTTGAATTCCCAGAGAACTGGCAGACATATGGCTCTCTCGGTACCCACCACTTGCATGTTACAGACATTTTTATTTTGCTTCTTGTTTTGTTTAAGTCTCTGTTTTCTTTTACAGTGTCACTGGACCCCTTCTTATGAAGATTTGCTGAAGAAAGTTAGTTGTTAGATTTCCCATACTTGCACTACTTGTCTTCCTAGATACAATGTTTTTCTCTTCCCCTTCACAGGAAACAACTTCATTACATTGTAGATGAGCAAGGAGGGATGTGCCAAGATACTTAGCTCAAATTGCAATTTTTTGGTGATGTGATTTTCCTAGCAGGATCAACAGCCTGAAAACACAGGGTTTGATTTTCAGTATTTTAATTTCCCAATTTCAGTAATTTTTAGTCATTTACAGAATTTACAACTGCATCAATTGTTTTAGTGTGAGTTAAAATATGAAGCAAGAAAATATTTTGTAGGGAATCAGCATTTGATGAATGATCTCTGTCTGTTAGGGGTAGGAGGGTGCTTTGCTTTAGCAAAAAAAATTGAGAACTTTGCTGGAATTTGGTGGGAGTCCTTGACAAAATCAACAGTAATTTTAGAGATGGGCGTGTATCTATACATCCAAGAGAGAATCACTTTGTGGAATTATAAAGATTTGAATTATGTATCTAAATCCATCTATGTATATATTTGTCTTTTTCCAAGGGTTTTTCCCACAGACTCCCACTGCAGTTTACAAGTGAACTAAAGCAACAACTTCAAAATAGCAAAAGTTGTGTGGTTTTGACAGAAACAGCAATTTAAAAGAAACATGAACACAAAAAAGAGCTGTGACACTGCTCAAAAATCCCTGCCATTTAATATTAGTGCTGGATTGTGTCACAGCACCCAAATCCTCTGAAAGCCTGATTGCAGTGTTCTGCTGTATGCTGGAGATGTGGGCAGGAATTCTACCTCAGCAACGATCACACTGTATTTCTCCTCTATTTTCTTCATAACCCATGATCAAGTGTCCAAACTCTTTTTTAAATAGCTTAAATTCAGACCCAGTTCTGACTGCCTTCAACTCCACCTGCCCCTGTGGCTTGGCACATCAAAGTGCTCCTAGGAAAGGTCATGCTTTCCTTTTCAAAAGGACCCAAAGCATTTGTTCTACCTGACATCCTCACTGCAAGGTTTCCTAAAAGACTGCCAGATATGTGTGTATGGGTATATATGTGCCTCTTCTTCCTATTAAAATGAAGTTATTACTAATAATAACTGCATTATAGCCAATACTATGATTAATATATTCTTAATTAATATGAATTAACAGGGGCTTGGGTCTTCCCTGTGGCAGTGAAGGCACAGTTATCCTATTTTGTAGAATAGCAGCAGGATTCTCCCAGTCTGCATAACCACGTGTGCAAAGCAGAACCCCAGGCCAGTGAAAAATAGGATATGTATTTAACCAAAATCACAAACAACTTCCTCACTGAGCCTCTTAGTGATTAAATTCATTTACAGTGTTCCTTTTCATTTGGGCATCTTTCTACTTCATCTGGAACCTTATCACTTTCTCTTTTCTGTGCTGTAATTTAGAAACTTGAATTTAGTTTTTCCATTTCATTTTGAGTTTATTTTGCTTTAAAAAAAATTCTTTGAGCACTGACTGAAGTAATTGTAGGCATTAAAATGTTTTTTATAAAGTATGTCCTCATTGGAAGCACTTCATGAAAACAAAACAAATACAAAATAAATACAGACAGGATTAAAAAAAATTGACCATCAAATAAAAATACAAGTCAGAAATGACCCATTACATACTAAGTGGAAACAAACCACTAAAGCTTTGTTGAATTGAAGGCAAAAAGCCTAAATGCCACAATGCGTACCCAAATTCAAAATTGAGTAGTCAGGGTTTATTTTTTCTGACTGAATTATAGTCTGTTTTGTGGCTTGCTTTTGAACTTTCAGTCAAACAGACTATATTGTCTAAGCACCAATAAAATAATGTAAACATATATCAATTCCCCATGAAAGGAAAGCCACCATTAGAAATTTTGCAAGGATCATGCATTTCATTTAGTGTTCAGAATGACAGCACAAAAAGTCAGTACAGCATGTTGAGGCAAAGAGATACAGCACCCAGCAACTTCATCCATTTAGAGAAAAATAAATGAAATATTGGCAGTCCAGGAAGGAAATCCATTGAATGGGAAAGGATAAGTGGCTGTACTCTTTAAAATGTGTCTTGTTTTGTGTCACTAAGGCAGTAGTTAAGATGTAATAATATCATGCATCTTATGTATGATGTTGATTTAGTTATGCTGGTTTTGTTTTGTGCAATATGTTTGAAATCTCATTAGAGTTAGTCAGTTTAGTGTAAGAATCCAAGCTGAGAGGGTTTATTTTCAACTATTTTATATGAGCAAACCTCAGAAATTTGAAAGTTGATGAAGTAATTTCTCAAAAAAAGATATTTCAATAAAATTGAATGTACTCCATTAAAGAATATCAACTCCAGACAGTAGTGAAGAGTTTTTTAATTTAAGACTTATGTAACTGTTTTGAAAAATATTACACATTTTATTTTTCTTGTCTAATTGCTACTTCCACAAAATAACGAGATGAAAGAAACCCCATATTTTCTTTTTTTAAAGTGTCTTGGTATTAGTATTTGGCCACCTGTGTGTGTCTGTGCATAAGTAAAAGAAAAAGGCACTGTGTTCTTGGGTTGAGCTGTTGCTTTCATTCTATGTTGGTTTCCCAGGCCTATCCAAAATCATTCACAGCACAAATAGAGAGGCCACTACTCCAAGGGGAACCATGGACAATTTGGAACCTAACACAGTAAATCACAATTGCTTGCAGCCCTCAGAAGAAATTTTTGCAAGAACTCCTGGAAAACTGTGGTTGCTAATTCAGTAATGAGGAGAATGGTTTACAATGAGAATTGAAATACACGTTTATATGGTACTCATTTTTCATCATTT
Organism: Serinus canaria; assembly: GCF_022539315.1. Lineage (NCBI taxonomy): Eukaryota > Metazoa > Chordata > Aves > Passeriformes > Fringillidae > Serinus > Serinus canaria. The sequence goes on from NC_066313.1 coordinate 48,449,904, forward strand.
TCCCCTTGTTCTGAAGGACACACCTAGAATGTTTTTTTTGTAGCAGTCAGTATTAAATGTTTGAAAATCTAGTTCTGTATTTGCACAGTATGCAGAGAATGTCAGCTACATTATAACCCAAGCTTTCTACATTACCTCTGAAAGCAACCACACACTGTTTCAGTTCTTTTGCAGTAAGCTCAAAATTGCTGTTTTCCAGTGCCAAACATGGCAGTTGGCAATTCATATCCTGGCCCATGCAATTAAATGGTCTTGGGCAGTGGGCCATGCCCAGGGCACACAGGCAGGAGAGGACACGAGCTTCTGGAAACAGAAATGGAGCAACTGCACACAGCCCCCAGCCCATCCCCAGCTGCACACCCTGCCTCACACCACGACAGACTGAACACTGTGCAGGGTTTTACTGGCAAAGGTGGGCATTGCAAGAGGCTGATCTCATTCTGTGCACATCATGGTGATTCACAGACAACAAGAAAAGAATGAGAACCCTGCGGAGATGCAATTCTACCCCCTAAGTTCATGCCTCAATTCATTCAAATTAATGGCTCTTTCTTGTTTACAAGGTTTATGCAGGTATTAAGCCCTGGAGGCCTGAACAGACAGTAGCAAAATGAGGAAATATGTGTGTTACTACAAAGTTTTATCATTGTATTGTTATATTTTACTACAACATTTTATCATTTTATTGTTAGGTTTCACTTGTAGGCACTTCATATCTGCTGCTGATTTACATTCCTACAATAGAAAACTCTGTTACATGGCTCACCTTAGGACTGGCACAATGGCAGAGTTTTATTGCTATGTTGGTCAGAGAAGTCCATCTTTGAGCACAGCATGGGAAGGTTTGCTCTATAGAAAATGGGAGACCACCACACAGGGATACAAACACAGCTGTATGTGGTTAAATTGAATGTGATTGGAGCAATCCATACATTTTTGTCTTGAATGAAGCCACGTTATAATTTCCATGATATTATTCCCTGATGCTAGAAAGTAACTAAGCAATTGAATCATGTTTAACTAGATGTTGACAGCTATCAATAATTCCTGTGAGAATGGAACCATAGTTCTTGGAGCAGATTGGTTCTAGTTTTTGTGTTATGGTTCCCATTCATGTTAGCACAATGCTCTAATAATGGATTTAGTAGGTTGCTTGTAATTCTTGAGTGTAACTTAAATTGTCATAAAGCCGAAGATTACTCCCTTTGGGACTTGGGCCAGACCGTATCTAGAGTTGATAAACATTCTACTTAATCCCAAAGTCACATAGCAAATTCCTTATTAATGTGGAACATGTTTTATAGAACAGTTAAGACCACATAGTAGAGAGGTGATCTTTTCTTATCTTGACAAATGGTCCAAAGGAAGAAGGGTGAAAGATACAGTTGGCTACATTTAGTCCATCACTGCATGAAAGATTGGTTGTAATAAATAATATATTTGTAACAGATATTCACATAAAGCAGAGAGACAAAGAAAATCAAGTAGCTGCCTGCTTCATTTTGGGAGAGGTGTTATTTTGCTCTCTTTGTACATAGCCAGGGCTTTTCCATTCCACTGCAAATGTATGGACAGAAAAGAATATTTATACAACACTAAAAGCTCAAGTTGTGAAATCTGTCATTCCTGGCTATCTTCTCAAAGAAACCAAGCAGCAGTATTCCAAAACATCCAATGAATTTTAAGTTTCTTAAATTTTCTATTTTTATGTATGGAGGAAATTGAGCAGAAGAATTAAAATGGCTTCTTTAGCAGCTATGAGTTCTAACTGGCAGTGGTGAGTGCTAAAAGAGTCACTTTCATGTCTATACTTCTGTAAAACTAGTAAAACCTAGTTCACAGCCTTTCTTAGTTAATCTTCCATCAGAAAATTTTATCAGTGCTCATTTTAAAGATGGAGCACTAGTTAAGGCTCAAGTGAAAGAAAACATCTTCTTCTTCAGCTACTAAGGCAGAAGTAAAGGAAAAAAAAACAAAGGCTTCTTTCTGCTGCTGATTTCATGATTAAATTTAACTAGCTGAATAATTTGGTACTTGATAATTTGATGCAATTGATGTATTGATTATATTTCAATTATTGCCTTGATTTAATTTTCACATTATTGCATTATTAATCTTTGACAGTAGTAATAGCTTTAGTCAATGATGTATATATTTAAATCTAGATTAGCTTGTCTTTTTAATAAAATTAATAATAATCTGTTTTGATGCATCATTTTTGTTTGCATCATAGGTCAGTTTCTCTAAAACAAAGCTGTCTCTGACAGGTATGTCATTCTAGTCAGCAATAGAACTGTGGTTTGTTCAATGAGTTGCTGTTTACTGGCACTCCCAATAAATTATTGCCTTAGGAATGTTATTGCTACCAACATTAGACACTGAATAAGCAATTGGACACCTGATTTAAAAGAAAAGAAACTGGAACAATATTATTACCTGAGTGCCTTTTGTCTCAAAAAACTCAGTGCTTCACCCCTAGTGGGTTAAATATCATTTTATCATCTGTTTCCTCTGCAAACAAAATTAATTATTTTTATTGAAAATGAAGAATGAAAGATGAAAAAAAATTACATAAAAAGAAACAAGACTTGTAGTAGTTTATTTAATTCTAAAGCGAGAATGATGCCAATAGCAAATCAGCATTGGATTTTAATACCTAGTCCACAGGCTGTCCTGAGCAAATGTGTCCCACCAGCCCTTGGAGCAGGTCAGGGATAGCACGGGAAGAATGCAGAGAGGGAGCAGGTGGGCCTGTCCTGCCACCTGAAGGCTGCAGCCAGGGGTGTTTCCAGGCAGACAAAACAGTGTCAGGCAGTACCCATGAAGGGATTACCTCATGGTTTTACCTGCACCAGTTGCTACCTACATCATGCCTCCAATACCTGTGTGATGAGCTAACCCAGACACCCAAGACCACCCTTCTGACACAGCAGTGCTTTCTTCTGTGTGCTTTCTAGGAGTCTGTCAGTGACACCAGAGCTGATAAGGGATCTCAGCTTTTTCCCTAGCAGCCACATTCACTACAACCCTGAAGCTGGGCCTGGGATGTTACCCCTGTACAAAAGAATAACTTATCCTGAGGTGTTTCCCAGCCCATCTGCAACAATGTGGATGGTCAGCCCGCATAACACTCTCTAAGTTTTCATGTAAGTATTGGGCCAACCATCCTGCTACAAAATCAGTACCAAGTCTGCCAGAATATCGTGTAGGTGGCGTTCTCCATCAGAAAACTAGGCAGATGCTGCTCACCTCAAACTGAGAGCACAGTGCAGCCCTATGGATCTTGCCATTTCATTTTCCAGGGAGACGTTCAGCCAAGTCTCTCATGTTGATGTTGCGAGATATCCTCCCCTCCATTACCTTTCAGTGAATCAGGGCACAGCAGAGTAATTCACATTCCCTGGTGCTGCAGCTGTTTTCGACAAGTTGTGATACACTAACCTTACAACTAGAAAAATCTGGTTTAGATATTACACTGAAGAACCCATACGAACGAACATCAGAAATAATGAATCTGTAAGAAAACAGTGGTCTCTGTTGTTAAAGGGGAATGCATGCTCAGTAAGCTTTCTACCCTTTAGAAGGTCCTTGAGGACTGAGAGGATTTAATACATAAAGGAATTTATAAGAATCTGATCTCTTCCCTGACAATGTTATGAGATGCCCACAGGGCACCCAGAAAAAATTGTCGTTGTCTACAAGGCATAAATTTGGATTAATGCTGGAAATGTGTGCTTAGGAAAAAGCTGTTTTAAAGCAGTTAATCACTCATATAAATGCAAACTGCAAATTTAGGCAAATAATTTATATGAATCTTTGTTATTGCTCAAAGACACAAAGTATAATTAAGAATACTGTCAATAGATGTACCAAATTCACCAAACTTTCTACCCTCTATCGCAAAAAATCTTTCTTCAATGATATGAGTAAAGCAAATAGGATTTGAGAAAAATTGAAGTGGAGCCAATTAAACAAATGAACAGCTTTGAAAAAAATACTGTATATTTGATAGGCAAAAATAATGGGGGTTTCGAGATGCTGTTTTCTTATACTGCAAATATCTGTGTGTCTGAGTGTTTAATAGCTTAACTGAGAGTCTTTTGCTCAGGCATGAAATACCTTATGAATAATTGGGATGAATAAAAAAGTTCACCTCTTGCCTCACAGCAAAGGGAGACAAATAAAATAAAATGTTCCTCGTTTAAACATTGAATGAGCCAGGTTATTTCATACATAGCACTCAGATGATGTTTGGCCAAATTAATATGACCGAGGTTTTTCATATGTTAACCACAGAAAAATATAAGTTTACATGCTGGCTGTAGATCTGCCTTGAACTCAAGTTATGTTATGTAGAGCCCAAGTCAAAAATTTATCCTGGGTCATAACTTGGTGTGATCTATTTAGGACTCGATATTCTCCTTTTGACAAATTTTCTCCTTTCCCTACAATCCAATTTTTCATCAGTATTTGAGGGACAGGACTTGGAAAAAATTTGAAAAAAGAGAAAAGGAAATTTGTATTTAGAAAACTGGGGAATGCCAAAAGGGGATGCAGTCGTACAGAGTTGTAAATATTTAAAATATTTGTGCAGAGCATAGAAGCTGATGTAAAAGTATGTGAGCAGTATGAGGTCCACAGCTTTGCATCCCCTGGGTTCAGATGCTACAAATGCACCACAATATACTGGGGGATGCAGTCATCAAGTCTCAAATAGAGGTGTCTGCTGGTGTGCAGTACAGAAAACTGTCTCCTAAGTAACAGGCTGGCAACAGCATCCCTGTGTATCTGAGCCAGGGGACACAAAAACAAGGTCAAACACATAGCCTTGATGTTATCCCAACTCAGGGACTTTTTCCCCAATATTATCTTCATGGGAAAAAAAGAGCCACTCTTCATATGAATACATCTCCTGCTTGTGCTCTGCCAATGACAAGATCCCGCCACTGGTGATGACCATGCAAGGATGAGCTGGTCACCTTCAGGGCAAAACACAAGATGCTTTTTTGTTATACTTCATGCCACATGTATATTGTTCCCCATCTCAGACTCTCTTGAAACAGAAAAAAAAACCATGACCTATCAAGTAGGTCAAACAAGGGAAAGAATCAGTCTTGGGAGAAATACAGATTACCCATCTAGACTGCATCAGTAGTGAAGGCATTCTCATTTTACAGAAGCTAGTTTTGAAGAAGGCTTAAAGGCATTAGTAATGAAGCTCAGATCCAGCTCAGATCCTAGTGCAGTCACTTGTTTTTATTTGGCTGAAACCAGTATTTTACCTGATATTCTTACATGGGAAAGAATACAATATTGATGTAACTATTTCTTGGAAATTAAGGACATTCTATACAGTAGAATAATTCATTCAAATGCGTAAATTTGAGAGATCATATTCAACTACAAGTACAATTTGTTCCTAAAATTGTATGGATTCATAACTCATGATGTACTGCAGCTGATGTTATTTACATTTAGTACTTCTTAAATCTTGAAAAGTCTACACATGTTTCCCAAGAAAATTTTTTATGGATCTTTTATAGACGAGGTTTCCAATTGTCTGAAAGAGTCGACTATGCATAGAAGGCTCATTGACATTCTACCAGTTCAGAGAGCTGTCAGTGCCAAGTTGTTGACATTAGCAACTCTCCTTTCTGTTGTTGAAACAGCTCAGAGTGGAGGAACGAGTTTTATACAAACATGTACAAGGTGTGTGCAAATACCTGCATACTCTGACATTGGTGATACATTTTGTGCAGGTGGACATGCAATGCTCATTCAATCTCATAATAAATTATTTTGTGTTTCCTATTTCCACATCATCTCAAGCTGTTTTGAGGCTGCTCCATGAATCCATACTGTTTTAGCCATTTCAGTGATAAGAAGTTGATTGAAGGAAGCAAGTAGGATCCACGTACTACTTTTATTTCAATTCTCATTGTGTAGAGGCAATTTTTGCCAAGAAACAGTACAGTCATTATTATATAGTAAGAAGACAGTAATTTTTTTGTGTTAATCCATTATGATGAATACATTTAGGAAAGTAATAGAGAATGTGGATAAATTTGAATGTAGGTAAGCATCATTTAATATATTTTGATTTGATTATAAATCTGGATATAAATTCTTAGAGGAAAAAAGTAAAAATCAAAAATGTTCAGAAGTATTACTCTGTAATACTAATGAAGTCTGAGAAATTGTTATAACTTATGATTTGGTATAGCTGGAATATGCCTGAAAGAGACTCCTGAAATATAACTCAGACCTTGTTTTCATGATTTCACAATCTGTGCTCCTCTTTAACAGGTGTAAAGTTAGGAGCAATTTTAATATCACATAAATTTTTAGAATTTTTTAAACAGTTAAAATAATTTTAATTCATAAGTTAAAAATCTTGTGTGAAAGTTAATATACTGTTTCACCATATTGCTACCACTTCAGAAATAGAGTTGTATGTAGTACCTGCTGTGATTGTATAGGCTCCCCACCAGGACTCAAAAGGAATAAAAGGGCCACCCACTGAGAAGAGGCACCACAGCTGTGAAGCCTAGCTGGTTTAAGGAGCAATTATGAAAGCCGACTGAAAAGGGGAAAAAAAAAATCAGAAACTGACTCCTACCATAAGAAGTGTGGTATTTTGCTTTCCCTTCCTGGAGAAAGGTGGAAAATAGGAGCCTTGTTTGACTTGAGAAAGGAATTAGTTGAATTCATAGATTTGAAAATGCTTATAATGGACTTTCCCAAGTGAAAATGCCTGTAGGATTGCTTTGCCAGACCTTCTCCACTTTATGCTCAACAAGATTTTAATATCTGGAGACTTCAGAAGAAAACTGTGATATATATTCCTCTATCAACTATCTTTTTCAAGCCCCATTTGAACATACCAATGGATATTTGTACACATAGATATTATGTGTACAAATTACATAGATTGTAATCTTATATGCAAAAAGGGTCATCAATTTGATTACTGAAAAATAAACATTGTGAATGTAAAAGTCACTTCCACTCCACTCTTTCTATTTTTTTTCATGAAACAAAATAATTTGAAATCTTTCAAGGCTTATCTGCTTTACCAGGGATATTTTTAAAACAGGATGAACTACTGAATGATGAAAATAACAACTTTTCCAGCATTTCAGATTATGAAAATTTTTTTGTACCACCCCCTGTTAGAATACTTTTCTGCCTATTGAATGACTCAACTCTAAGTTGTCACAATCCATGAACTGTGAATGGTGTGAAATTCCATACTACTATGTTCTTTCCAAGTACTTTGATGCATTAGATTGCCTGCAAAACTTGAAACAGACTTTTGAGTGTGGTTTTTGAAATAGGTTGCTCGAAGACGTTGTACACAAAGTACATAAAGACTAAATCTTTTCAAGTTATTCCTTATTTCTCTTCAGAGGATCACTTGGAGAAGTTTAATCCCAAGTACATCAAGCTTACCCTTAGGAGATGATGATTCACAGTCAATCAAAAACATTTAATTAATGCATGCTGTTCAGTACTTTAGAGGACTAACACACTCAAGAGATATGCACTATATTCAGTCACATTCTCACATAAGATATTTCTTAAAGAAGAAGAAAAGTTTTGGCACCAGAGCATTCTGAAAAATTGAAGCAATATATAGGCAGGATATTGAAGATTTTCACTGTTGTCATGGTTTAAGCCCAGGCAGCAGCCAAGCCCCACACAGCCACTGGCTCAGTGGCATGGGGGAGAGAATCGGGAGTAAAAGCTGGAGAACTCATAGGTCGAGATACAGACAGGTTAACTGGGAAAGTGAAAACTCTGAATGCAAGCAAAGCAAAACAAGTTTACTGCTCATTCACTGCTCCCTGTGGGCAGCAGGTGTTCAGCCATCTCCAGGAGACCAGACCCCCATCATGAGTAACAGTGACTTGGGAAGACAAAAGCCATTGCTCCAAACATCCCCTGCTTCCTCCTTTTTTCCCCAAGGTCTGGAATCTCCCTTTGGTCAGGTGGGGTCATCTATCCTGGTTGTGTCTCATCCCAGCCTCCCCAACACCCCCAGCATCCTCACCAGTGTGGCAGTACAAGAAGCAGAAAAGGCCTTGGCTCTGTGCTTGTCCTGCTCAGCAATAACAAAAACATCTCTGTGTTATCAACCCTGTGTTTGGCACAAATCCAAACCACAACTTCATATCAGTCAGTGTGAAGAAAATGAACCCAATTCCAGCCAAAACCACCACAACTGTCTTCTCATTTATTACTGGTAAAGGCTCTCTGGTCCTGTAACTGTGATTTGGGTTTAAAAGAATGGAGGTGGAATGGTATAATAACAAATATCTATTCACCTTAAATAAAAATTTCTGAATAAGAAACAATTTCCATCAGTTATACCTTAGGGTGCTTTGGTTTTCAAAGCCCTGAGTAGATACCTGTTCAGTGTTGGAATATGAATTCATTTGCTATATACTACAACTTGATTAAGTGCAAATCCTCATTCTTGTTCAGTCTGTAGAAAACATACTAGAAAATATCAGTTTTTCAGACATCACAGAATGTCTATTTTCTGTATTGCTACATTTTTCAAAAGAATTTACATAAATAGACTGCTCAGTGTCTTGAAGATTTCCTCCAGAATTATACATGCCTCAAATAGAATGAATATCTTTCCTAACTCTGTAGATGACTTATGATTTGTTTCCACTTCTCAGCCAGATCTCACTCTGTCTCCCTTGAGTTGCACTGGTTTTAATTCAATTGTCATCCCTCATCCTCTGATATTTAGGCTAAGCCATTTATTTTTGCATGAATAGCTTTCTTAGAAGCAAAGAAGAGAAATAAATGAAATAATAAAAGCAAAATTCTTTTGGAATTTATAATATCTGTTGGGTTTTTTCTGTACCACGCTGCAGCACTTTGAGCATCAAATTACTTTCATGATTAAATGAAGTAAGTTCCACCCAATGATACCACCAATTCTAATGAAATCAGGAGCCTCTCTTCCCCCCTTGAAAAAAAAAAATTCTTTGGGAATTTCCTCCTTAAACTTCATACACTGGAGTTTCCTCCTTAAACTTCATAGTGGCTGGCATTCTCTGTCAACTCAGAAACTCTTTTGTTTCAGTATGAAAATAGACCCTTGTTAAATTGCACCATGAACTTGAATGCTTTCAAACAACAAATTATTTTCTCTGATCCATCAGGAAGGATATAAATGCTTTACACCTATAGATCTTTCTTCACTGGAGGTCAAAACTGTGTTCAAATAATCACAAACAGATTTTTCTCTCCTTTTTTTGGCCAGTAAACTAGTCACCTTAGCTCCCTATGTGTTCCTGGAAAGAAAGCATTTAACTCCTACCTGCATTGACATTTTTCTTAGGATGAGCTCAATTGCTTCTCTTAATTACGTCTCTCTCCCATAACTGTTTCTGGTGCGTTTTATTATGTTTAAAAATGGGGGGCTTTAGAGGGGCTAAATTCAGTGAAATTAATGTCCCCCTTTTTGGGTTTATTCATTGCCTTCTCTGTGAGAATCATGTTATTCTCTTCCCTGTGCAATTCAAAGGAGAAAGTGCCTTGACAAGTGTTCCAGTCTAACCTTGCCCTACACATTCTGAATTGGGATACAACAATCTTATAAAAATTTACAGATGTTGTGAACAAGCTGGAACTGCTTGCTCTCTTTTCTAAAATCCCTAAAACAACCATGACCTTTCTTGACATTAGATGCTTGAGACCATTCATGGCCTACTGCTGTATACATGCTGATTTGGGGATTCAAAACAAGATGGAAAACAAAATGAAAGCATTAATTCTTCTGCAATCTTAGAATTAAAATGGTGTGTGCTTAGGAAAATGGAATACATCCTACTATGTCAAAACAGTCCACCACAGGAGGATAGTGTTTTGCTATACCACTGGAAAACAAATAGAGAACTTTTGAGGTAGAAAACTCAGTCTGTGTGAGTATAAACAGCAGACTACACTGTATACATAAACAAAAGCACTGCATTTATTCAGAAACATACACAAAACCTCTGCATTACAGTAATCAAAGTATTTCATGTGAAAATTTTACCTTTCTGAACAACAAGATAGCAAATAAGCACAGAGCAAAATCCATTTGGTTTCATCAACTGAATGAAACTCCTCCACAGATAATTACTTTTCCTTCAGTCTCACATTTCTCTGAAAACTTGGTATGTTAAAAACTATCATTCAGGGCTTTTCTCTTTACACAAGGTTTATCATGGTAATACAGTCTGCCATTCTCTCACAGTCACATAGCCAGATATGAAACAGTTGGCTAAAAAAAGCCTGATTCCAAGCTTTCCTTATATGGCACACCATTGGCAAATGCCTCTCATGGATATCACAAAAATGTAATTATAATGTCATGGGGTTTTATCATTCAGATACAGTCAGTATTAGTCTGTTTGAGTCTACTGCATGGGACTTTGAGTCTAGACAAAGCATGAAAGCAAAGCATTGGCTGACAATGCTTTTTGCTGTTTCAGTTATCCTCATATGTTAGTGAGTTTGTATCCTCTCCCCGATCCTCTATTTTATCACGAACATAATGTATTTTCAAACTGACTAGTCTTTGATATAGTGCCAATGTTGAGAATTTTTAGGACTTCCAAATAACAAGTTTCTACCCTGTCCTTACAGATATATTGGTAATATAAGCAAATATGCCACAATATCTTTGTAAACAGTAGCAGAAGAAGTAAATTAGGAGATATTCAAGAGAGTAAGGAGCAATGCATACCACCTTGAATTTTGGGAATTTACTTGAGTGTGGCCCCCATGTCAAAGATATGCACAATATAGACACTAGAATGTTAATCATAGGGATATTTAATGATCTGTGACATTTTGACTAGGAGCTTGTGTAAATAGCAGGACATACTATGGAGAATTCGGAGTATGAAGAAATAATTGTGCTTGGTTTATGATAGACACAAAGGAAAAATTGATGAAAATTTAGATTTATTTTATAGTAAACTGTGTTCAGGGAATGAGACCATAGCCTACAATACCTTTAGTCAGCAGGAGGAAAGGACAGTGCTCTCTAAACTCCAGTAGCAGAATTATCCTTGTGCCCCTGTTTCACTTCTGGAAGTCTTTCTTTCTCAGATTTAAGTACTATGATGCTATGAAACATAAAATGGTAATATTAACACAATTCTGCCAAAGGAAACAGAGCAGAATCTCTGCTCACAATAAAGCCTAGCTTTACCAAGGTCATATATATATAAAAACCCATCTTGAGATTCTGTTTCTTGCAAGCCCCTAATTTGCCTTCAAATGAAAGAAAATTTGAAAGTATTCACTTACATGTTGCATTTGAGACATTCTAAGTCGGGTAAAAAACTTTAAACTTGATATAATACCTTTAGTGTATTATAATTTTTATATGCATATAATATCTAAAAATAATTTCCACCAAAAAAATTATAATAGTTTTAGGAAAAGAGGCTACTTCCATACCACTTATTGAGGCTCATTGTTGCAGTTTAACTTCACAGATCATTTGAATATATCATATTTAAGATTCAAATATAATAAAAGACAACTCTAAATTATGTGTAATACTTCAGTAATCAAGTGCAGACAAATGAAGTAGGCATTCATGGTCTCAATTTTCTAAGAAGCTGAATAGTTGCAAATTGCAGAAGACATCATTCTATCCCATTTCAAATACCTTTATCTTTATCTTTGTTGCTAGGAGACAATTAACACATTATTGGGAACATAAAATGGTTTAGCAATGCATAATTTTGTTATTTAGCCTTCTTCTTTACCTATTAACCCTTTAAATAGATATTTTCCTGTGTTTAGTGAAGAGAGAAAATATTTTCTAAGAAAGACATTATGTTTAAGATAAAAATCTGTTCCTTATTCACATGTTTGAAAATGCACTGGCAGTCCAATTTACACAATTTCATTTGTTATTATGTGTCACAACACAGAATGAGACCTTTAGGCATCAAGGATTTCTCTGGGACTTCTTTGAAACTAAAAGGGCTGATATTAGCTATCCATGGATGCCTTTCATGTGGTGGTACCACATTTGCTGGAAAATAATTTAAATCTGCATAACAGGTTTCTGGGGTTTATTTAGGCATGAAATATCAATAATTCATTTGTTAAAGAAATTGGTGATTCCACAACAGAAAAAAAGCTTTGGCAGGACGTTCAGCTTGGTAAGTTCTTGCCACCTGCTTTAGTCATGGTCGTGAATTAAAAAAATGGGTTGAGGAATCTTAAGCCCATATTAATTCACTTATGCAATGGACACAACGAAATGAGCAGCATGTTCCTGCACAGTGTTGGACAATACAGGCATACAGGATGTAACAATGTTTTAAGCCAACAGCATTAACTCCTTAAACTATCAAACTGAGGTCCCAAACTCAGAATTGGCTTCAGCCTGTGCAGACATTATTAAATATAAGGTGCAATTCTGTGCTTTCAGGAATGAATGTGAATATATCATATAATGTCATAGACATAACTTTCAAACTAATATTTACAACTAAGATTGGGAAATAGTGGTGAAAAGCCATTCTCATATTACTTAATAAAGAGCACCCTTCTAAGGAAAAACATTTTTGACAAAGCTGTAGAATGAAGTCTACATACCAAAAAGCAACAGCTCAGAGGGGGGACAGTTATGGTGGACAAGCAGCTCAGAATATTCCAGCATCCATCTTTAATGTAAATGCAGAGGAATGTTTGAGAAGAGTTGAGAGATTACATTTTCCTTCATTATACAACATTAACAAAGCAGAATACTGCACGCAGTTCTTGTATTTACACCCAAAAAAAGCCATAGAAAAAAAACACTAGAAACAAGAAATATAACTCAAATTATTCAGAGCTAGGAAAATCCTCTTTACTTGCATACTGAAGGTGTTCAGCTTATCAAAAGGAAGTGCAAATTATCTGTGTACATATAAACTGGTATTTCTATGAGATGAAATACTAGATGTGAAAACAATCTGTTTGGACAAAGTCTTAAAAATCCAGTTCCATAAGTTGCTGACACACTTCAGCTTCTAAAGGCATTACCTCTTGCAAATAATTTCTCTCTTACCCAATAAGAATTATTTGTATAAAAATAACTGTAGTCTCAGAGACATAATAAACGAGAATCTAGGTCTGTTGGATTTTGAATTGTTTTTTCTCATTTCTAAATCAAAAGTTATAGCTTTATGAATGTACTTCGACAAGAGGGAGCATCAAATATCTGTACCCTCAGGAAGAAACAAAAGTGAAAAAATGACTTTGTGTTCTGAAAAGGATGATCATATAAAATTCTATGCCATTCCTTAAAATATCTTCTTTCCTCTCTATATGTCCAGATTTTAAAATTGCTACATTAAAAAGTTAGCTGAGAAAGGTTTTCCAGTATTTCATTAATCAAAGCCTTCTGAAGTTCAGACTGATTTTAGCAGCAAAATCTATCATCAATTTATTAGGAAGTACATTATAATCATAAACAATAAAATGTAATTCTAACTCTAAAAAAATAAAAACCAACAAACATCTAAGAGGTACATATTCTTAGGCAAGGACTTTTTTTTCAGATTTGCTGACATGAGAAGTAATGTCAATGAAGATTCACTTTGGAAAAACCAGGAAAAACCACATACAGTGCTCAGTTTCTTGGTGTTGTCCATTTGAATTTCAATTATGAATTAATATTTCCTGATGGTTCATTATTTATTTATATTTGTTTAAATAGAAAAATCCCCAACTTAAGAATAAAGGTGCAGAACAACAGCAGCATGTTATTCATCCTGAACTTTCTTTAGAAAAAATATTTAAGCAGCATGCCATATTTATGACTTTCAGGAGAAAGGATCAGTGTAATAAAGCTGCAACACAGAGCTCTGGCAGGAGACTGATTGTTTTTTTCCTGGCACCACTCACACAATCTGGATAATGGCCACCATATTGACTTTCACAGTGTAGGCTGTTAGAGGACAGGATGCTAATCTTATAATGTTTGTACAGTGACTCATCCTCCACATCAGTAATAGAGGCAGAGGACACCACTGTATTTGAAGTATGTCTTTTCACAGGAGGCATTGCCAGAATCTGTGGGGTGAAATACGGGAGGCGCTGGGGAAGGAAAGAAAATTAGAAAATATGAGTAAAGATGGAGGTTGTGTAGAATTGCTGAGTTTTGCAGTTTCATCTCTGTACTTCCTCAAAAATGAAGAATATTAATTACCTGCTCTCTTAGCCTGGCAAATGATAAGAGTGGAAATTTAAGCACACTAAATCTGCACATTCCAGAAAAATAAATGCTGCTGTGGCCTTCAGAATTTCAACTTTTATTTTTAAAAAGGAGAGGAATATAGAAAGATGAGCCTGGATGATGCAGGAGAAGGAGAGTGGAAGGAAGGATGAGAGAAGCTGATTTAGTTGCAGTGGACAGTAGCATAGGACAGAAGCACTGTGACTGGTTTATGGCAAGCCTCAGTGCATCAGGCAGGCTTGAGCAATACCAGAGTGGCAAAAATTGCAATAGGACACCTGCAGCTGCTGTAGGGGGTTCACATGAGTACCTATGAGTATACGATACTGGATAGTGCATTTGTTTTTAAGAGCTGGCTTGCCTATATTGTAGGATTGAAAGGCAAATCCCTGCTACCGGAGGCACTCGTGTTCTCTGCCTTTGTCTGTCACTGCTGTTCATCTGTGTGTCACTTCCCCATGGTTGCTCATTGTAAGATCAGTGAAAGAGAAAGCAGGAAAAAACACATAACTGGATGAAAAGAGGATGCTAAGGGAAAGGAAGGACTATTGAGTAATGTCAGCAGCCCTGATGAATGTCTAACATTCCAGCAGAGCTGCTAAAGACGTGAAATGCATGTGATTTGGAAGATTAGAAAATAAATCTAAGCTTGAAAAATGCTTTTGCCTGTTGCAGTCTTTCTCCTTTTCTCTAGAAGGCTTTTAATGTTAGCTGTTGATGCAAGAAATTATTATGGGTGAAACAAAGAGAGCTATATGTCTCGAGAAGGAGGAGCCCAAATGAAACAGATTTAGCTTCAGTCCTGAGTACTGTGATAAAGAGAAGCAGTAAAGAGCCAGGGTCCGAAAGAATGAGAGTAAAAGTGAAAAAGACTGCTCACTGGATATTTTGGACAGGAAAGCAGGCTTGCTATTGACAATACCAAAACTAAACTTTGCATGACCTTTAAAGCTCATACCCATTTCCTCTTTAGAAGGCACTTGGGAGGCATGGGGAAAGCACAAACCAATGAGGGAACATTACATTGCCAAGAGGGTTCAGTAAAATGGCAATCACTGGGAGTAAATACCCGGTCTGCTGGGATGGCCAGCACAGAAAAAGAGATCTTTGAAGCAGCATAGGGCTACAGAGAAACACTTCACTATATAGAGCAGGAATGGTTTGGAGGAGGCCTGCATAACTGCATGCTGTCATCAGGGGGAGGAGTTTGGAGAATATTTCAGAGATACAGATAGATATGCAAAGCATTGTTTGTAGAAAAATGGAATGAATCCATTTCCATGCACCTTAGTATGTGGAAATGGCTAGACAGCAGCAGGAGACACTGAAGAAGTGCAAAGTAATATACCAAAAGAATGTGAACAGAAAGAGAACTAGAGTAGGAAATAACCTTGAGATCAGCAAAGCTACTTAACAAAATGCATGAGGAAACCAGGAAAAATTGCCAAAAATTGCAAAAATTGCTCAAATTAAAATGAATAAAGTGGTCAAGAGACACGTGGAGTATGGTTTTATCTAAAACATTTAGTAAAAGCCTTATGTGAGAAATATTTGGGGCTTTGTACTTAACTGAATGTACATGATTTTTAAGGAATAGGAATTGGATGATGATTTGTATTTTGAAGAGTATCTGCTATTCTGAGTTCCTCATCTTGACTGAGGCTTCTGAAGATAACGGTACTGTGCATACTGTACAATACCAAAATTATATGACAGAAATTTTATTATTTATCTACAACAACTAGTATGGATATAATGTAGCTTTGGGACATTCTTTGTGTTTGTGCATGTAAAATCACTTCAGACAGACATACGCAGACTTAATTCATTTGGATCTGGAGAACACACCTAGGGTACTTTGGGCACCCTGCCACCAGGGCTGTGTGTGAGCCAGAGCAAATCTGCTGACAGTTTTCTTTCTGGTTGCTGTAACAGAGGCCCAGAAGGGCTTTGCCTCCCTCATAGCCATGACACAACATTTAGTAAACTGCCAAAATCATCTGAACAGTGAGTCTTTCATCTTCAGTATTTCTAGATTAACTTTGTTTCCTGAATGTCTCTTAAAAACCAAAGCGGCTCATGAAGAACAAATTACTAAGAGTATTTAGGATTAAAGCAGACTTGCTTTGCTGAAAGTTTGGACTAGAATAGATCTGCTTTTTCTTTTAACTTGACTCTTGGTTTCTGTAAGCACAAAATCAAGAAAATGAAACCTTATTTTTCCTGTCCACGATATTAATGCTGAACAAATAATTATTAACATAAATATTGTTAGGTAAAGGATATAAAAATAAGAGGATTACTTTTGTATGCAGAGGGGGGGAAAAACCAACTAAAACAAAAGAGTCTAATTAAAAAATGAAGAGCAAGAAAATGAGTGATGATGATATTGCTGAGATGCTGACTACTCAGTTTTTAATGAGGAAAAAAAGGAGGGAAGTAATTATAATTAGGAAATAATGAAGCTGCTCTAAAAACACCTGCTTATAAAACAGAGGTAAGAAGATACTAAAGCTGTATTCACCAGCATATTGCTTTGTATAGAAAGTACTGACTGAGGTCATATTTTCTTCTGCTTAGACTCCTCTGACTAGCTATTCAAGGAACACAAGAGTTATATGGGGATTTTTAGAAAAGTTACATATAAAATTAAACCTAAAATAATATAAAATGAACTGTCCAATTCACTGACAATGTTCACAAAGAAACGAGAGAACACCGCAAACATTTTTCTGGCATTAGACATTCCTAATATTTTTCCTGGTAACTAATGTTTTTGCCTCAATATTTGTTTCTATAAGAGCAAATGGGTTAGTTATTCAAAGTCTGGAAACAATCGTTGTTGGGGTGTGTCAAACACAGGATCACCAGGAAGACAAAAGAAGTGATAATCATCACATGTTCAGCAGTGGTGCAGCCTCACCTTAAGCACTGAGTATAGTTCTTGGCCCCACAAATTAAAAAAGTGTGTGAAGGTCCTTAAAGGTGTCCAGGGGAGGGCATCAAAGCTGCTGAAAGGGCTGGAAGGAATGCCTTATGGGGAGTAGAAAAGTACTCTGGGCTTGTCTAGTTAGGAAAAAGGAATCTGAACCTAGTTGCTCCATGCAGCTTCCTGAGGAGAAGAAGCAGAGAGGGAGTTTATGAGCTCTTTTTTCTGGTATTTAGTGCTAGGACACATGGGGATGGTTAAAGGCTGTTTTGGGCAGGGTTCGATTTGAAATTAGAAACCATTAGTTTACTGAAGGGTAGTGAGACACTGGAACAGTCCTCCTAGTGAGGTGCTTAATGCCCCAAGCCTGTGAGGGATGAGGAAACATTTAGAAAACACCTTTAACAACATGCTTTATCTTGTGGTCAGCCCTGGAGTAGTCAGGCAGTTGGACTAGATGATCATTGCAGGTCCCTCCCAACTGGAATATTCTATTCTATTCTATTCTATTCTATTCTATTCTATTCTATTCTATTCTATTCTATTCTATTCTATTCTATTCTATTCTATTCTATTCTATTCTATTCATCTCCTACATAGGTCAATCTCCGATTTCAGATTCTGAAACTGTGAATAACCTCTAGGAAGAAATTTCACAGGCTGTTTCTGAGAAGCATGAGAATTCATGAGGGATACAAACAAAAATAATCTTGTACATTGAAAACTGCAAGGATCAAATTAGGCAGGGATATTACCTTCAGTAGTCTAAAATTTCACCGGGAAAATGAAGAGTCATATAAATGGAGGGTGGTATCAACATTTGCAAGATATTCAGGAATTAAAGGTAATATAAAGTATAAATTGAAAATTATTAGTCTGTATTGTCTTGACAGCAAGTAAACAAGTCAAGCACCAAGTTTTACATGCAAGAAAATCTAAAGGGAGAGTAAGACCTCTGTACCTGTTCATCAACCAAAAAAAAAAAAAAATCGATCAGTGGTTTATAGTTAAAAAGGAGCTTTACATTTCAGAAAGCTTTTTGTTTGTTTTTGGTTTCTTGTTTCTTTGGTTTTGTTTTTGTTTTTTTCAAATGAAGCACAAATGGTTCCAGGTTTATTTTACATTTCTAGGTCTCGAAAGCCAAATTCAGTTCGCATGTGACACAAAACACCCAATGTGCCTAAGATCTGCTTTTTATGTTCAAGACTGCAACTATAAAAAATAGTAGAATTTCCTCTTGCAAATAAAAACCATTTATTCTAGGAAGTAATGTTTGCACAGTGCCTAATATGACAGGATGTATCTCTAATTGGTGTCACTGGTAACATTTAAAACACAAACACATTAAGTTTACCAAATGAAAATAGTACTGAATCTTTCTAATCCAATACCAAATAAACACAAAATGAAGCAGTGGCTCTATTTACCCTCTTTTTTTATAATTCATTGAACTAATCAATAAAATTTAACATATTTTATATCAACTCTAGAATAAAAGTGCATGAAGATCAAGGATATGAATTGAACTGAACCTAAATAAGCTAAACTGAAACCCAGTTCTAAATACCTTGACCTCTTGCTGCACCCAGACCCAAGCATTGCCTGTACTGTCTTCCATGTGTATACATTTTGCAACACGATATATTAAAGCATGAAAGTTGGTGTGGTTTGGGAGTTCTGCTGCAACTGAAAACCTCCTACTTTCTTAAGCATTTTTCATTATTTCGCCTCAGCCAGACATTAAGGACCTCACAGCTACTGACTCCTTTCCTTACAGTGTGGTGGGTGAGAGAGCTGGAAGGGTAAAAGTGAGAAATCTCATTGGTGGAGATAAAAGCAAATAGGAAAATCAGAACCTTCACAAACTAAGCAAAACAGGGAATTCAGCCGCCACATCCCATGGGCAGGCAGGTGTTCAGCCTAGGAGAGCAGGGCCCCATCACACTTAACAGTGAATGGGGTAGATTAATATGATTAGGTTAAACGTCCCCCTTCCTTCTTCTTCTCTCACTTTTTCGTGTTAAAGATGACACCACATGGCCTGGATTGTCCCTTAGGTCAGTTGGGGTCAGCTGTCCCACCTGTGTCCCCTCCTACCTCCTCTTGCACCCCCAGCTCTCTCATTGGCCAAGTGGGGCGAGAAGGAGAAAATGCCTTGGTGCTATGTAAACCCTGCTCAGTAACTAAAACATCCTTGAGTTATCAATGCTGTTTTAAGCCCAGATGAAATATCACAAAATAATAAATATGGTGGGGTTAATTCTATTTTTTTTTACATTTTTAATTGGGTATTTTGCTACTCTTGGGTATTGTGCCAATACCTCTGCTGCCACACTCCTTAACAAGAAGACCCTGCTGTCAGGGTCTTCTCCTTCAGCCCTCACAATTCTTGGCATGGAGATGACACTTTAGCCAGTCCTCCTCTTGTCAGATAAACACCCCTTGTGAACTCTCCCAGAGGCCACCTTGCCATGTACAGACAATGCCTACCCTGTAATGGTCATCAGGGCAATTTTTGGCATCTTTTCTCAGCATTTCCAGTCCTTCAATGTATAATGGTAGATAAAGAAGGTCTGTCCTTCTCAAGTCCTCCAGGGATGCTGGGCTGTTCAAGGATATTCCTTACTGGTGACTCACCAGTAAAGGCAACTCCATACATGGCATGCTTCAGTTCATCAGGCTTGAACATGTGACAGAATTTGTGATCTATGCCAATAAATTGTATGGTAAGAAAATGAAAGATTTTTTTTTACAATTGTTTTTCAGTTTTAGCATTCTGCTTTCACAGTAACAAGTTTTTCTTGATTATCAGGAACAAGTAAGCAAAGACTATCCCTAAATGATCAGTCATTCTAGGCACCTACATCCTCTTTGGCAGCAGTATAGTGCAAATAAAGAGTGGGCAAGCTTACCTTTTTTTGATGAATTACTGTAAACTGTAATTCCCAAATGACAGGTGAATAAATTTTACTTACTTGCATTTATCTTCAACTATGTCTCAACTATGATTCCTAATAGTAAAAAAAATATGTTTTTTAAAGATTTTCTTGCTAGATTAACTCTTTTGGTCTTACAAGAAACACGTTTATTAAAAAGGTGGACCTTCATAGGCATGGCAAGGTAAATAAGAAAGACTGCAGACAACTATTTATCACAGGAACTATCAAGGAATTAATTATTCTGGATTCAATCAGTCACCTTTAATATTTTACATGTTACTGGGGGTGTGAGGCAAGAGGTGCAGCTATTGTTCTGTTCTTCACATTCCTCTTTCTTGCTGAATTTATGGTGTGCATCTCCCTCCTGTAACTCTTTCTTTGTTGCTTTTGCTTGCAACACTCAGCAGTCTCCAGCCTTTGCCTCCTGAGGGTGCTCTTCATGACTGTGTAATCCCCTCCCAAGCATTCTACCTGACCCCCTCCATTTCTTTGTAAAACCAAGTAACAAACTAACCAAGATCAATCAGTGAAAAGACCACACACCATCTGTCATGGGTGTGCTGTAACTTGATGTGAATTAGGTGCCTTTCTGTATGACAAAATACTGAAGATGGTAGAAAGGATGACCACTAGAAGATCATCTGTCCTGCATTTAAAGTTAGTTTAACCAACACAAAATTCAAATTAACATTTTGAGGATTAGGACCAGTGCTTTCTCTCTGTAAGCTCTCGGTAAATCCACCCTTCATATAATTTATACCTTGATATTTATTTCCATTCCATTGTAAGGAACCATAGAAAGATTGCATAAGTGGAGCCTAAAAAGTGGGTTACAGTGTGTTTAACTATCCACAATAGTAGAAAAAAAGTATATAATATGTACAACTTTAATGAATCTTATTTCTTAAAAAACAAATTAACCTTTCTTTTTTTCCTCCTGGGAAACTAATGCCAGAAGTGCTAACATGGTTTTCCATCCTGCAGTCCTATGATCCAGTCTTCCTCTTTTCAGAAGTATGACCTTATTCATCTCACCTATATTTAGATTTTTAGCTGAAATTCCAAGTGCATGGTGGTGTACAGGCACTAAAATGTCTCTGTATTGAACAAAGAGAGGTATTTGCAAAGGGTGACGCAGAACTTCAGTAGGCATTTCACTCTGTGTGGATTAGAAATGGATGTGCAAACACTTGGCTTCTTGCCCAGATAATTCAGTTAAGTCCAACATTAGGAGGAAAGAATCCTTGATGGAATCTTAAACTTGTAGTGGTGAAGGCACATGGCTGTTTTCGAGCTCAAAAGGTATTAGTGAGAACAGCTAGCAAAGCATATAATGGAGAAGTGAAATCAAGATATTAGAGGTCCTCCTTTAACTATTCTCTCAATTCTCTGTATTACCTGCAAAAACTAAAAAATTCACACACTGTAGGATTTTTGGTTTGTGGGGTTTTTTTGTTTGTTTTTGTTTTGGGTTTTTCTTAGTTTGGTTTTTTTTTTTTTTTTGCATTAATTGCAAGAAAAATTTGCATTTGCCCGTTTCTCATCTGAATTTCTCTGGTTATCTACAGCTTTGATTTTGCTACACTCTGGAAGGGTGTAAGATCCTTAACAGGAAACCTTAACTTGGCATGAGCAGTATTCTTGCCACTGAATATAGACATGATATACAAAAAAAAAGGGTGATATAATTTTGTTTGAGTTTTTGTGATTTTTTCTGGAAGTAGTGAAGAAGCAAAAATGTAACCACACTCCAAAAACACAGAAAAGTGTAAATACAGGATATAGCTGAAGTAGCTGAAGTTGTTCCACAATGTTCTGGCTTGGTAAAACAGGAAAGCTGTATAAAATGAACATGACTGAACAGTGAGAACAAATAAATCAAAGAGTGAGAGTAAATACATGATGAATAGATCATTAAAAAGGGCAGTGCAGGTTTCGTTGTGAGTAATTTCAAAAGGTACTAAGAAGCATGTGCTATAGGAAACAAGGTCATTATATCAGACATAGTACTCTTAACCTGACTATTCAGAGTTGTTAAATGTGTGCAGCCATGGAGAGGTCAGAATGCTTTACTTCTCTAAAATCCAGACAGCTCCAGGTCAGAGTAATCCGTTCTAGTTTTAGCAACCAAGCAAACTAATTTAGATGCCTAAGTCAGAGTTAGTGAGAGCAGATGCTCTCCATAGCTAATGAACAGAAATAGGCATCTTCAGTGAACAGGTCAGCTCATCCTGAGGCATCTAAGCACACTTGACAATTCATGACCTGGATGATGTGGCACAGTGTACCCTCAGGGAGACGCATGACACAGAGTTGGGAGAAGTTGCTGAGGCATCAGAGGCTTCCACTGCCATCCAGAGGCACACCAAAAGGCTGGAGAGATGGGCTGACAGTGACCTCATGTTGCTCATCAATGAGAAGTACAAAGCCCTGCAGGAATCCCAGGAGGTACAACCATAGGAACCAGTACAAGCTGGCGACCACCTGGCGGAAAAGTAGCGTTGCATTAAAGGTCCCAGGGATCCAGGCAGACACCAAGCTGGACACAAGCTAGCACTGTGCCCTTGTCGCAAATGGCAGTGGTATCCTGGGCTGCATTGAAAGCACTGTTGCCATTAGGTTGAGGGAGGAGATCCTTTCCTGCTCCTCAGCACTGGTGAGGCCACACCTGGAGTGCTGTCTCTCATTCTGGGCTCCTCAGTTTGGCAGAGATATGAACATAATGGAGAGACTCCAGCAAATTACCACAAGGATAACTAAGGGACTGAATAAACTGAAAAGAGGAAAGGCTAAGATAGCTAGCACTGTTCAGCCAGGAGGCAATTTTACTAATGTATATAGTTGCATGAAGGGATGGAGTAAAAAAAAATGGAACCAGATCCTATTTGGTACTGCCCAGTGACAGGATCAGAGATGATGGGCAAAAATAAACACTGAACATTTCTGTGAATATAAGGAAACACTGTGAGAGTGATGGAGTACTGGCACAGGTTGTCCAAGGAAGTTGTAGAATCTCCCTCTTTGGAGATATTCAAAAGCTTTTTGGACATGATCCTGGGAAACCAGTTCTAACCAGTTCTCCGCCTGGCTTGGGAAGAGGGGTTGGACCATATTATGTCTGGAAGTTCCTTCCAAACTTAGACATTCTTTGATTCTGTGAAGTAAGTTTGCATATTCCACACTCAATAAAAGATTATTTCTCTCACTTGATTTTGCACAGAAAAAGATGGTGAATATCCAGGTCTCAGAGGTTCAGTTTCCAGACATATGAAGTCAAGTTAGATGGCTTTAATGATTTTCACTCACAGTTACCCAAATACAGATTTAATTGCTTAACTAGACAGCATTTGGACCTATAGGCATAGGCAAGCCCTTAAGATGACTTCTGCTTTTCTCAAATTTTAGTTTTCACCAGTTCAATAAACTGTGAACAAGGTCTAAACTAGAATGTAGAGATTATAAAAACTTCTTATTGCATAAATAGATGGTGAGATGTATTTACTGATCTGAGTTATTTGCTTATGAAAATGAATTCACATGGGAAGAAAAATAAAATTGCACAGTGTAAGCACAGCAACTAGAGCATAATTGTCATCAACAAAAACTACCATACAATTGTAACATTATCTTTCAAAACTTTTGACCTTTGCCTTGCTCTTAGTAAATGTTATTCGGTAGGTAATTTAGTTTCTAAGTGGAAATTTTGAAAACTTCCTTGAAGTAGCTTTAAAACAATCAAAGAAAAGTACACAGAAGTTAGTCAACATGAAGTGTAATTCTGCACTGGATTCTCTTCCTAAGGTATGAATATAACAAAGTATTTATTTGGAAACACTCACTAAAATGACATTACTTAAAATTTTGTAAATATCAAACTAAGGAAAAAATACTGTATATGTAAGTCTCCTGAATTTTTAAAATACTTCCTCATTTTGTTCATGTAGATAGGAACAGACAGTGTTAAGAATTGGAATTCCTCAGCTGAAAGTTACTATTTCCATTTATCATCTTCCAGAGCTGAAATCCAGTCCCTGTCATTGAGACAAAGAATCATTCAGGCTGGCAGTGATCCTGAGAGGTCTTAAGTCCAACCTCCTGTTTGAAGCAGAGTCAACAGTGAAGTTGTTCAGGGATTTGCCCACAGCAAATCCATGCTGACTGTTATGAATTACTTCATTTTTCTCTGTGCACCCAGAAGTGGCTTTCAAGCAGACTTGTTTAATGATTTTCTTAGGGAATAGACTGAAGTTCACTGTATTGTGCCTCTTTCTACTTTTGAGTACAGTACGTTTGCTTTTCTTCAGTCATCAGGAGCCTCCGTGCTCCAATCTCTGTGGCCATTCAAAAATGATAAAGTTACCACCCTCTGCATCCCTGAAGCAGTCCAGCTATTTCCCACAGAATTTGATGGGTCAAGATGCCTAAGGATCAGTTCTTTTCTGATACTGTTATTTCCTCTCCTTCTTAAACTCTGACTCCAGGCACAAAGAAAAAAGCACGAACTAAGGCCCCAGCAATTAACATTTTCCAACTGTGCACACAGTAACTGGAAATTGATGGGAAGCAACTTTGTTTACCACTCATACATCATCATAAGAAGACATCTAACTATGTAATAGAGATGGGGCTCTTAGGCAGCTGTTCTCAGAAACTTATACTGACAGTGATCTAATTTTATTTAGGCATCTAAAATTTAACTGTATAAAAATGCAATAACAATTCGAAAAATCTAATTACGGGATCAGGAATGTAGAATAAAAAGGAAGGGAAGACCAGCTAAAAAGAGTCAGAAATATTCACCTCTCACTCGAACTAAGCTGAGAGGCCCACTCAGCTGAGTGTCAGCACCCTTGGACAGTTTAACAATCCATGGTACACACCTGCAATAAACAAGACATAACTCCAACCCAGAACCAACAAATAGTCTTCGGGGTGTTCTTGCTGACTACAGAAACAGCACATGGGTAACTGCCTTTGGGACAATTCATCATTTGATGAATGTTGATTTCAAAAGCAATTTCAGCTTAAAAACAGTCGTAAGTGGCCCACAAGCAGATGTCCTAGTGTACAGTGTGGAAGGTAGAGCATACAGTAAAGCTAGGACTTATTTCAGACAGCACTGCCAGCCAAATAGATGTGTGCCAGACTTAATAAGATTTAGA
This sequence comes from Serinus canaria, assembly GCF_022539315.1. Classification (NCBI taxonomy): domain Eukaryota; kingdom Metazoa; phylum Chordata; class Aves; order Passeriformes; family Fringillidae; genus Serinus; species Serinus canaria. Next base: position 48,475,188 of record NC_066313.1, read on the forward strand.
TAGCCAGCATCTGATCAGACAGATCCCATCTCTTTTGGGTACACAAGGTAACACATAAGTTTTTATGTGTAAAATATTTCAAGCTCTATTAAGAAAAAAAAGACACATCAGTAATGTTTTCTGATTTTTTTTTTCTTACCTCTTATTTATAGATTATAAACTTGTGAGAAGCTTATTATAGCTAGTGGTAAGTGATTTTCAAATACAGATGCAGGAAGCTGGAACCAAAGATATAAGCATGCCCAGGTATGCTCCAAATACATAGTTAAGGAAAAATACTTGAAGACTCATCTTTTGGATGAGAATTTTGGCTAAACCAATTTTCTTGTTTTTCTATTTTCACTTTGTGGAAAATTCATCATTCATTTCTGCAGGTTTTTTTTCCTAAATCTAATATTATGGAGAATTTGTTTGGATGAAATTAATATTAATTCTTGGTGGAATAAATAACAAGTGCTTTTTAAAAAAGTATTAGTTCTTGAATAAATACTTCAAGTATGTTGAGTTTTCTTTATAAGCAATTCCTGGCTTGCTGGTTTTGTCACTGAAACATTTACACTCCGCTAGATGTGCTGAAGTAGCTTAATGATTCACTAAATAAATGCATTCATTACTTATTCAGTATAGTACCAGATGAAAAGAAATCAGCCAGTGTCACCCACAGATTTTCCACTTTGTTAAAAATTATCATGATAGTATCAACATAGAAAAGGAAGCAAGATATATTTCTGGAGTTTGCAAAGTGAAGGGGTAAAATTTTGTATTGCTCCTTGTGCTGCAGCTGCTGATGAAGAAGCAGCTTTCTTGCTGCCATAAATGTTCTGGCCTGAGAATTTCCACTCTAGTGTCGCTCATAGAAATGTTAATGACTTTTCAATTCCACTTTTCTTTTTTGTGTCAGTGAGCTGCCTAAGTTCAAGGGAATGTCTTGGAATATGTGTATACTCATAAATTAAATCAGCAGGTGATCAATGTTTAATATTTACACTGCAAACACCTCAAGACACTTTAACACTGAATTACATTCATATTATCAGATTACTGTAGAAAACCTCTTTGACCAGTTTCTTATCTTCAGCACTACATGTTATGACTGATTTCAGTAGTGACCTATTGAAATGTAAACATTAATGAATTAAGAATCTAGCTTTTAATGGAAGAGAGGTAAAGTTTGGGGAGGGATAAGAGCAGAAGGATGCTCTTTTGACATTTTTATCAGATTTTATTTGCTTTTTAAATATGGATTACAAAAGAAGAAAATGTTTTTATTCACCTATCACATCTGTAATCTTTTATATTACAAGGACTTGCAGCATCACTACTAGCAATGAATAAAAATATTTAGGTGATAAGTTGCACAGCACAACCATTTAGTTCCCATTTAGCTTTATTACATAATTTTAAACATAAAATCTAAAAATCATGGGTACATATGTTTTAATTTTCCTCTATACCTTCCATTTTATTGTAAGAAAAGAACAGTGATAATATAGTAGAAATTTTCAGTCGCGTGAGGAAGACTTTCTTCTTCTGCTTTCTTTTAAATTTATTAAGGGTGGTTTCCCACAGCAGGCATCAGAAATATGATAACAAATCTTCTCTTCCCACCAGACTCTTTGTCTCATTGTATCAGTGCATCATTTGTTTTACAGTTTGACTAAAAAAAAGTGTTTAAAACCTTGTATTCGTTATTTTGAAGTACTAAGAAACTGTATTTTAGATTTGGCTTCTACTACATCTAATTTATTCAAACAAATATTTTTAAAAATCATCTTTTCCTAGCTATCCTAAAATCTGATCAAAGAACAAAAACTATAATCAGATGTTATGAACATTGAAAACAAGAAGAAAAAAAGAGTGAATAGCCAGTTGCAGAGTTTAAGCGGTTCAGAATTAAGTTTATACAATTACTCTTTTTATAAATACAACAAACATCAGTAAAATATGTGAAATTTCTTTTTTGCACTGTATAAAAGCCACAAAATGAGACCAATTTGTGCAAATCACATTAACATTTGGATGATGTGATAAACTAGAGTCATAAATCTGAAAAAATAATTCAAAGGAATAAATATGTACAAGCCAAACAGAAGTTGAAAATGAATACAGTTATTTTTATTCCAGGAAGAATTTTTAGTACTTTGATGGCAGTGAAGTCTTCTTCATATTCTGGTGAAAATTATTACATATGATAGTTTTTTATGTTTTTCTTTCCTCAGTTGTGTTTGGCCTTGACAAGTAAATAGCATAAATCACTATCCTAAATAATTGTCTCAAACATAAGCAATACTTGAAAATCTCTCCTTAAATTTGTTTCTCATAGCTATGTAGAGAATGCTATCTATTTAGAAATGCCTAGTGATGCTTGGAAAGGCAAGTAATTGCTCACCTTGCAGTAACCAGCTCTGTGGGATGCAGGATTTACAAAGATTCCATTTTCTTGTGCATCTGCATTCCAGGTATGAGAAATGCAATTCTTTCCTAATAAACTAGTAAAAGGCATGACAACTTTATGAGCTTCCCATTTTGCTCGGTAATAAAGACACCTCATTGTCAGGAATCCAAATCTGTCAAGACAGAACACATGCTTGAGAAGCTTAGCTACAATAATATGAACAGCATTCTTTCTTTTTTTACATGGTAGAAATTTGGGGAGTTGCACAGAAGTGCCTTATTTGTGGAGAAAAATAGAAAGCCTACTGCAATATCAATAGAAAGAGCTATCCATCAAGGCTTTTGTATCTGAGTAAGGTATTACACAATAGCACAATGTGGTATCACACTACAGATTGAACCCAACAGCAGACATTTTTGAATTCAGTCCATAGAAATTGGCATACATTCTGGACATTCTTCATTATTAACATGAGTTATGTCCATTTGCCATTTGAAACCCTGTCAGACTCTTTGAAGGTACCCACTTTTCTGAAGATGTTAAAAATGTTTCAATGGAAATGTAATTGTTGGCCTATTTCAGACCTCTCCAGGAATAAAAAAAATTGGTATAAACACATCCAGAGTGCAAATCTGTGCATTGGGTTGAGAAGGAGATCTAGGAAAAAAAATGTGAAAGGAGATACATTAATTTGAGAGTAACTAAGCTCAGTGGAGAATCTAAGTTGAACACTTTCAAAAAAAAACTGTATATGAGGAGACAGTATGAGCTCAGGAATTATTTTACTTTCTAATAAATAACTCATAAACAAAGACATCTTCAAGAAAAGGTGAAAAACAGAACACATACTGAGATTCTATTAAACCAGGAGCTCAGAATGTAGCATGAGATGCACAAACAGAAATTTTGTCCCTTAAGCAACCTTAATAAATAAACCTTGAGCTATTACAGAGTGAAAGGTAGTGCTCTAGCTCTTGGTATAGAGCATCCACACCAATGCCAGTAAAAATTGTTTTTATTCTAAAGTGTAAGGATGGGACAGTTAGAAAGCAGAGGACAATTCTAAAGGGTTAAAAAAGAAGACAGAAATACTAAATTCATCTTGTAAAATCACATAATGAAAATTATTTTCAAAGGATTTTTTTAAAAAGCTGCAATATTTGGATTATCTGGAATAATAAGTAGCTGGGACTTCTAAATTTGTCAAGTTCCTATATTCTGAGACTGAGTAATATTTTCATCTGTGCTTCTTTCTTCTTAAGGAACAGAGGTTATTTGTGCTCCCTACAGGATACTATACAGCAGTTCTCTCTATTTTATTTTTAAATTTTATATATTTAATATGTAAATCAGGGGCCATTCTCTGATTCTGACGTCGACATTTCAGCTTCAGCTGCTGCACATATAAACTTCATATTGAAGGTTATAGAGCTCTACAATACATGAGATACCACCATCCAAACACCTAATGGAGTTGAATATATGAGGTGGAACTCTGATGACTGCATCTGTCACTAACAGGTAAGACTGAGATCATTTTACATCAGGCACCAAAGAGGAGACAGTAGAAACTGTTTTTTATATCCTATGCAGACAGTTGTGTTGGCACTGCTCAGTTTTCCCCTAGTAATCTACTTAACAGTACGTGTAATCTCTTAATCTGAGAGGTTTTGAACTCTTGGTTGCCAGTTGCAAGGACACTGTTCCAGCCACCATGCTGGAATGACTATATAGTGAGACAGTTGGACCTTTAAGAAGAAAGAAGTGGAAAATTGATGGAAAGTCATAAACCAAAAGAAATCGACTTTCCAGTTGAAAGATAAGAAAGCTCCCAAGGAAGGCAGATCCCTAAAGCTGCTGAAGAGAACTTCAGGGCAAACTTCTGGAGATGCTTATGGTGCAGTCCTGATTTAAGTTCTTACTCAATCACACCCTTTTATTCACTGTTGCATCAACCAGCTCTAGGCTGTTCTTCACCCAGGATATGAGAACATTTGCCACTGCTGGAGCAAAAAAATGTACAGGGTTAGTTGCCTCAAAGAAAACCAGAGAAAAAGGAGTACCTCATTTATATCTTCCAAGGCAGACTATTTTAGGAGATATCTTTTCTCTACAAAGAGACATAGCCCACAGATAAGATGAACCACACTGCTGTCATCACTAGGCTTACTAGCAGACAGAGAATAACACAAAGTCTGGCCAGTCAACCAGACGATTTTTATGAAAATACAGGGGAAAGAAAGAAAACTAGATAGAAGTATCTCTCCCTTCATACAGTATTTGTGCAGATAATGCAAATGGATGCTGAAACAAAATTATATTGTGGGAGGTCACCTATTTGAGAGAAGAAGGCAGAGCAAACAGAAATATTTATCAGAGTGTCTTGGATCACCAGCAAGTCAAAATAGGATTTTATCAGTTTTTATAAAGAAACATTTAGCCAGAAATTTATAAGGTAATGCCTCTCTCTTTGTTTTCAAATAAAAGAATGGAAGTCCAAAAAATAACACAGACCATTCACAAACTGAACAAAGTATATCTGAAAAGAAATCCTTAGGTAGAGCTTAAGCTGAGCTTACCTTCAAGAGGTTAAGAATAACTTCAAAATAACCATCCAGAATATAAGCAAGCACAATACTCTGTAGTAAGTAGGGAACAGAGAGTACCTAGCCATTTAAAACATCTTAAAAAAAAAAAAAGGCAACATTTAAGGAATAAAGATATGAGGAAGATATCTTATAATTTTGCTTGCCTCTGCATAAAATATAAAGGTACAGGTTAGCCAACCCAGTCCACTTATTGTGATAACAGCTCTCACAGATAACAGTAGGTGCAAAGAAAGCTGTCATGAATAGGAAAATAAGAAGAATCTTTAAAGATTAAAAAAAGAAATGAAAGCAAAACCATGATACTCTAGGAAGATCTTTTGGGCCCTTCTGTTAAACAGTGAAGAAAAACTCCATGAAAGAAGAAATTATCTATGTAAACTTTATCTATACCCTACACTGAAATTAAAGTTAAGATTGTCCTGCTTCCCTCGCATCTACATCAAGCTCAAACACCTTGCAAGCTAACTATAAAGAAATTAAATATAGCATTGATCTGTCTGCCTGAAGTTGGAAACTGCAAGTAATTGAACTGTGCAGAGGTTAATAAAAACACAACGGGTATCCAAGGAAATAAGTCAAAGCTGTGAGTCTTGATGAGCCTTTTTTTTTAAACATGCAAACCTTTGGGATGCAATGTGTACATGGCACAGTGAGACTGACAGCTCTGATCAAATATAAGATAACCACTGTTCAAACATTGTAATTTAGTTATTACTCACCAGGTCTTTATAACCTGTAGAGAAAATAGTCTGATGCTATACAACATCATATTACTATAAACAGGAAAAGATTCAAGTTATTTAAATGAAAGAAAAAAAATTAAAAGAAATGGAAGTTGATGAACCTCTTTGTAAAATGCATTGTATTAATGCATTCTGAAAAATAACTTCTATTTACTCAGTGAAAATAAAAAAGGTGTAGAATGGACAATGTTAGAGCACAGAAATGCCAAAGTTTTCCTATGCAATTATAGCTGCTCCCTTGTGCCTACATGTTATGACAATGTAATTGCTTGATCACCTAGTAATTTTCAAATGATACTTTAGAAAATCTTGCAATAACTTTTACAGCTCTTATGAGGCACATTTTGTAAGAAATGGTTTTCCTGGGGACTTTTCCTGATTCACCAGGTATCCTAGTAAATAAAGGTTATTAATGATTTTTCCCACACAAAAGACTTGTGCATTTATAAAAAGATATCTGAAAAATGCATTAGATACTTTTATCACAAAAATGATACATAAATGTGAAAATGAAGACAAATTTATCACCCTACAAAAGTCAGCAGGTAGCCTCAGTGAAGCTCAGAACTCATTAACAACATCCGACTCCCTTTCTCTCTCTCTCTGTTTTCTTTACTGTTTTCCTAGGAAGACTGACTTCCTAGATTGATAATACCAACTAAACCCATTCAATAACTTCAGCTGGGGATGTATCTGCTGAAGAAGTTTTCAGAATTTCTTCCTATAAAACATCTGTTCTATGGACAAATGTAAAACACCCTGAAGTTATGGGTTTTTTCCTCTCACCTGTATGTAGGAGTACTTTCCAAAGAATGACTTATCATTCACACAGTGAAGATATTGTGGCCAGCAGCCAACAAAGAATATCAGAAGTTGCCTGCTAGGCAGGTAATCTAGTGTATGTGGGAGGCAAACAGGGTTGTGCTGAGCTTCTTGTTTAACCAAATCCTAGGGAGTGCCGCTGACCAGGAACACCCCAAATTACATGGAAACAGGAACTCTGCAGTCAGTGAAGCAGTTCACCTTAGAGACAAAAACAAAGGAGCTTGCAGTCCTTTTCTCTGACAGCACAGGTCTGCAAGAGTCAGCACAGCGATGATGTTGGCATTCCACAACACGTGGTCCCCAGCAAGAGCTACACTGACTGCTCCTGGTGCAGAAGTCTTGACTGAGATGAAGCTTCTGGAAGGGGTCTTAATCATCTCAGGCTGCAGAGAGTGCCTACTGTTTGTCTCTAAGACTCCACTGGAAGAGATGGTGCTCTCAGCTGTATAAGTTGTCCTCTACTCAAATTATTGAGCTACCAGGTAAAGCTGCCAAGACTGCATAATTTTGGAGAGAGTGAATGGGAGGAAGTCCACAAGTTCTTAAGGAAGAAGGTCATCCAGAAGCACATTTGAGTGTGTGGTGGCTGGAAACACGTGAATTCCACCAAAAGAAAGGAAGCTCTTTCGATTTCTGTGTGTGTGGAACTGAAGGATGTTTGCCAGCGGTAAACAAGAACATCAGGCCATGTAATAGGATTATAGAGAAGCTTTAATAAACATCTATTATATGCTGTGTCAACAAGAATAGGACTTGAGAAAGAAGCCTCAGGATTGCAGGGCCAGGTTTTTGGTGGAGGATGGGAAGTGGGCAGGTTTTAATCACTCCAAGATCTGCTGCAAGGGTGGTGCTTACACACCACCATCTGCACAGGATGGTGGTGTGTAAGCAGTCCAGGGGTTTTCTGGAATCCAAGAGGACAGTCTTACAACATGGGGGATACATGAGATTAGCTGCAAAGGTAACCCAATAAGTCTTCTAGAAACAAGTAAGGAAAAACTGATCGGTGACATAAATGTCAAGGGTAACTTGGGCTGCAGTGACCATGTGGTGATGGGAATTCAAGATCCTGAGAGAATCAATGAAGACAAGAATCAACATAAAGACCTTTGATCTCAGAGCAGATTTTGACCTGTTTGGGGATTTGCTTGACAGGATTTCATCAGAGGCTGCCCTGAAGAACAAAAAGAGACCAGGAAAGATTAATGATCTTCAAAGACATCTTCCTTAAAATGCAAGAATGGCTCCATTATGGTGTTCTAGAACTTAAGCATATACAGTAGAATGTCAGTCTGAGTTTATGGGGAACTCCTGATTGATTTCAACTACAGAATAACAAGTGTGCAGAAGGTGGAAGTAAAGACAGGGTATCTAGAATGAGGACAAGCTATACCAGAGGATTACAGAGACACTGTGGCAGAGAAGAAAGGAAAAGCTCTGCTGGGATTCAAATTGGCAAAGGACCTGAATGGTGACAAGATTTTTTAAAGGTAAAAGAAAAGCAGGAGTGATATGCGGACTCATTGTTAAATAACTTGAAGGCAAAGTGACAAAGGATATAGAAAATGCCTAAGTACTACTTTGTCTCAAATTTTATTGGAAATGTGTGCTCCCAGTCCCTGGTCCCTTCCAGTTGCAGAGTTTGTGGCAGTCAAGTGCTACTCATGCTAGAGGAAGAATGAGCTGATGATTATTTAAACAAGCAGGGCATCCATATGCATTCAGTACTGCTGAGGGAGCTGGTTACTCTCACTACAGGGCTGTTCTATACAATCTTTGGTCTTGATGATCAGGGAAAATTCCTGATGACTGGGAAAATGCAAATATCACAATAATCTTCAGGAAGGTTGAGAAAAAAGGTTGTAGGAACAATAGGCTAGTCAGCATCACACCAGTCCCCAGGAAAACTGCAGAACAAGTTCTCCTGGAAATAATCTCTGCTACATGAAGGACATCAACATGTTTAGGAACTGTCAGTGTGCTTTTTCAAAATAAGACATGTCTGACTAATCTGATTGCCTTCTGGTAGCAAGGGGAGAACACTGAATGCTGTTTAACTTAGTTTTAGAAAAGCTTTTGACATAATCTCCCATAGTAGCTTTGTAGAGAGGAAGCAGAGGTACCGGATAGGTGGACTACAAAGTGCATGCAGAGCTGGCTGTGGTCAGCACCTCAAAGTTCACCTGGCAGTTGTGGCAATCCTGAAGGACAGGCGGATACCTGGGCTGATTGTAAGGAAGCAGTGAAAGTCCACTGTTCCACAAGTAAGGGAGAGCCAGGAGCAGAGTACTCCGACGCAGGCAGCTGGACAGTAAGAGCCCGGTCCACCAACACCTAAATGAGGGAAGTTGGGTCTGGCTGTGGGTTCCAGCCTCAGACACTGTGCAGTGATCACAAAGCAGGTCTGTAGTGAAGAGGAACAAGTCAAGCCAGGAATACAATGCACAGACCAGGGTCCAAATTTGGAGCACTGGGGCTCATGATCAGGCAGAGGTGTGGCTGCAATGCAGTGGGAGGTGTAGCTCAGGTGGGAGCCAAACAGTTGAGCTGCAGCTCTGAGTAGCTCTCTAGAGATGGGAGTCAGGCTTTTCCGAGGCCTTATTTCAGAGCAGTCTGGAACCACTCTGTCCAAGGATGCCAAAGGAAGAAGAACAGCCCTCCACTGCGCTATCCCTAAGTTGACCCTGAACACAGTAATCCAGACCTCCAGGAGGGAGGATTTTCTCAGGGCCTTCACACTGATGCTACTGCTGTCTTTCTTAAAGACTAAAATGACAGGATGGAATTCACTTTCAGTTTTGCGAATGATGTCACAAGAGGATCAGTTGTTAAGGTTTCCATCTGGAGTCACCTCAAGAGACACTTGCTGACAGGTAGAGCAGGAAGCAGCAGAAGCCTGCTGCCCAGCAAGGGAAAACTAACTGGTACCAAGGCAGGCAGAGGCAGACCTCACTAACAAGGATCCAGAAGGCTGAGTCATTAAATCTGGATCAGGATCAGGTCTGGACAGAGTGAACTGGTGTAGTTCAGGCTCAAGGCAGGCTGAATGCCATGTTAGGTAGGCCTAAAGTAAAATCGAACATTGTGAGCCAGGGTCAGGATTAAAAAGGTACAAGATCAGGCACAGATGTAGATGCTACATGAAAGCAACGCAGCACAGCCAGGGCACAGCAATACACCCTCTGCTAGAAAGCAGCTCCCAAAGGAATAGGGGGGTTTGCCCTCATTTCTGTCTTGCTTTGCTATAACTCTTAAAATGAGGGAGCTGACCTTGGGCTGAGCCAGCTAGATTCCTCAACTCAGCCAACTAAATTACTAGAAGGGGGGAATGTGCTCAGCAATCTGGCAGCATCTCATGAAATTCAGCAAAGGCAAATGCAAAATCCTGCATCTGGGAGATAATATTGTAATGGCACAGGCTGACTATCTAGAATGCAGATTTGTAGAAAGCAACCTAGGTTGAGGATGATGAGTGTGGAACAGCAGTGCAGTTCTGCAGTAATGCAAGCTTAAACACAAATAGGGTTGCATTAGTACGAACATAACCAGCAGGTCAGTTGACATGCCTATTCTCTTCTCCCTGACACTTGCAAGACTACAATTAGAGAGTTGTGTCAAGTTTGGGTGTCTGCAGTATAAGAAACACATTGACAAACTGGCAGAGTCCATCAGAGTCCATCAAGGTAGTTAGGTAGAGACCACAGGACAAACAAAGAGAGCTTGAGAGTGCTGGGCTTATTCATTTGTAATAAAAGAAGGCTGGGTGACAGCAAATTGCTGTCTTCAACTATGCAGTAGGTGAAGGCAGAGTAGATGGAGCCAGGATGCTTGGATATACACAGTGAAAATAGGACATGCAATGAACAAAAATTGCAGGAGAGCAAATTACTGATAATTACAAGGAGAAAAAAGTCACCATGAATATGGCCTAACACTGAAAGAAGATTGCCAAGAAACTCAACCCTGAAGATATAAAAAACTTGATTGGATAAAAGTTCTTCAGCAACCTAAGTTACTCACAGTGTTAAGTATTGGAGAGGTCAGGGAAGGGAGATTTAGAACAGGTCAGCTTCCAAGGACCCTGACAGCCTAAATCTATGTCATGCACCTCACTTGTCAGCTCAGAGTTTAGAAATCTCTTAGAATGTATTTTGAAAACAAGACTTGGAATCATGGTCTGTATGTAATTTTTATTATACGGTTATAATAAGCCTGTAAATACTGTTCACAACAACAGAGAATAGATATTGCTGTCTCACTGTCCACATGGAAAATGGTGCCATGTGAGCTTCTGTGGGGTTGACCAAGATTTGATACTATATAATAATGTCATTAATGATCTGGATGATGGAATGCAGTGTGTGCTTATTAAATCTGCAAACAATACTAGGCTGGAAGCAACTGTGTACATTGGAGGACAAGATTAGAATTCAGAATGATCCTGACAAACTGTAGGAATGGTCTGAGAAAAACAGGATGTTATTGTACAGACACAAATGTGGGGCATTACTTTTAGTAGACATACTAAATTGCACAAATACAGGATGTGCCTCATCCAGCTTGTTTGTACTTTGCTGAACATGATTCAGGGGCAACAGAGGATCACAAGCTGAGTAAGAGTCAACAGTGTCATGTTGCAGCAATAAAAGCAAACAACGCTGACATTTTTTTCTTTAAAAGTTGTAATCTGCAAGACATGAAAAATAATCTTTCCCCTCTTCACAGTCCTGCAGGGTCTCAGCTGTAGTAGCCAGCCCAGCTTGAAGCACTACCTCAGTAAAGATGCTGAAAAATTAACACAAGATCATGGCTTTAAGCCCTACTGGGGTTCTGATGACAGAGTAATAATTTTGACTTTCTTGGTGAAACTGTAAACATCCAGAGATGCATCCTTTTCCCAGGTACCACATCCCTTCTTTTACAGTCATAGCTGGAAATCATTAAGCCATTATCAAAAAAATACCCAAAAAGGTAATGCAAAAGCAAGGTAAAATAAATAATGCTTGGAAATTGTGGAAGAAGTGGAGTATGAATTCTTTCCTAAGTGATAGATGGTTTAGTTTTTTTTTGTGGTGGTCTTTTTTTTTTTTTTTTTGGCAGTAATGACGGAAAAAAAAAACAAAACATATCCTGAATAACATCTTCTTTTCATTTTAGTGAAAGCAAATGAAAAAACTTAACAAATTCCTTTGGATAAATCCTGCCTGCATTTTCACACAGAATACTTCTCAAAAATCAGTTGCTTTGCAGGAATATAACAAACATGTTTACCAGGTGGGTTTTTTCTTTTTTTTTTAGTAAACTATTTCCAGAGTTACAGATATAATAGCTAAATACATAAACCGGAAGATAATAATGGAATCATTAAATCATAGAATAGCTCAGGTTGGATGGGACACCCACAGATGATCTGGTCCTGCCTTTTGTGGGAAAGAGAGCCTAGATGAAATTATCTAGCACCCTGTCTGATTGCATCTTGAAAACCTACAGTAATGGGGATTCTACCACATCCCTGGAGGTGTTGTTCCAACTAATGAGTGTTCTCAATGAAAAAAATTTATTTCTTATATCAACTTTCCCAGTAAAACTTGTATCCACTGCCGCTTGTCTTCTCCACAGGACTCCTTGTGAAGGAGTCTGTCTTCATTGTAGATGCTCTTTAAATACTGGGATACTGTGATGAGGTCTCCCCTGAGCATCCTCTCCTCTACAGAGAAAATATCTAACTCCTTCAGCCCTTCCCTGTGGGGTGTGTTCTCCTGCCTGTGCCCACCTCTGCAGCCCTGGTTTGGACTGTCTTCAGTCTGTCCATATCTTTCTTGAATTGTGGTGCCTAGAGTGGGACTCTGCCTGCATCCTGACAAGTGCTGAGTAGAGTGGGAAATAATGTAAAATAATACTCAGGAACATTATCAGGTTCCTGCTGATAATATCAATGATATAACAATAAATTGTTCCGTGCTCCCTGATAATGAAGTTTAGCCATCAATTGCATATACTTTGTTGAGATAAACTAGCCTATCAATTTTAACCCTTCTGTTCATCTCTCCTCCTTGGTGTATTATAAATGTTAAGTCCTTAAAGGTATAATTTAATGGCATATGGTTGGAATCGTGTTTCCAATTACATTCAAGATCTTGGGATCCTTTTCTTCTCCTGTTGTTGTTCATACTCCAACATATAGACAAAGTGTGTGGAAAAACATCCTTTCTCTCTAAGCATTTATTTGGTTTCAAGTAGCTAAAGTGAAAGCATGCAGATCACATAAAGTAAACATAATTTGTTGATGAATTAGGTCTTTTTCTTCAACAAATATATGCTTCATAACAACAATTAGTTCATTGCATGGCAGTGTTTCCACCAAAAGTTAATTTCCATTATCTGTTATTGTCTAGATACATACTAAAAGAAGCATGACAGAAGTAACAATAATTCACATGTTTTCAACCCTAATTAGAGCTTGGATTTTTTCTTTTAAAACTATTTTATGTTAAAAAAGCTCAGAAATCTAGTTGTAAAAAGTGTCTTGGGCTAACAATGGCAGAATTGACTGATTTCTCTGGGATTTGGCCACAGTGATGATCAACGAAGGATAACTCTTAAAATTAGCTGGCAGAGGGATGTGCTGCATGAAAAAAAGGGTGCTTGACAAAGAGTAGAGAAAATAAGGGGAGGAATAATTGTAGAAATAACTGGAGAAAAGACCAGTAGGGCTTTTCTTAAGATCCTAACTGTTGTCTTGAAAGAAGATCTTTATGGCCCTCATGTTACTACATTCTCATTATGCAAGAGCAAACAACAGAGATTGAGGCATCTACAGATCAAGGAGTCTAGATATCAATGATAAGAAAAATCAGTCATGGACAACTGAGAATAATAATTGGCCTTCATAACAATTATTCTAATAATAACATCAATACTAAAAATTATTGTATTAATTTCACTACTAAAAAGGCTGTCATGGTTGTGATCACAAAGTATAAGAAATATGAGAATAAAATGTCCAAATGGAATAAGCAGCTCAAACTCATGGTTTTAAAGCATGAATTGTGAAACAATCACAGAATGAACTCTTTCAAAGCCAAGAAGCTAAGCTATGCATTACTGCAACAAATTGTGCTGTGTGTTTCCTGTAACAAAACATATAAATCCTGCTACTTATGTGTATGAACATTTTACTATGATTATACCCCAATAAAAGCAATTAGGGAAAAAAAGATAAAAATTGAATACTTATGCATATATATCTTCATTTAAAAGTTCTGTTTTGTGTAGATCTGGTTACTGCTCAACTACTTCTCAGACTATTATGTCTTTTTACTCTAAAAGCTTATGTTTAATGAATTCTTCTCAGTAGAGTTTATAACCATCAGAACAAACATAATTTCTATTCTATTTTTAGTACTCTGTAAAAATCAGAGAGATTAATATAGATAAATATAAATTTCTTATAGGTAATAACTATACTTTTTCAAAATTTCTAACGAATTATTTGGAGAATCTATTGCAGTAAAACCAAAATATCTCCTTAAAATCATACCATTTCCATCTGCTTCATTGTGATGGAAATATAGTGAATCTCACTTGGAAGGTCTGTTATGGTGTTTCTGAAATGGCACAGGGTATAACAATATTGCCTCAAGAAATACATTAAAGGTATTTTTTAATATTACTCTTTCAAGAATAAAGTAAGAAATTGTATAAAAATCATGCAGAAATTATTTACAGTCAGAGTGGCAAAAAAATCTTACCAGTTTTTCTTTACCTCTGTTTTAATGCACCCTGTCATGTGGAAGTTAAAAACAGTGAATGAAACAGTCTGAGCTGTGTGGTGCAATTGACATGCTGGAGGGATGGGAAGCCATCCAGAGGTACCTTGGCAGGCACGACAGGTCGGCCTGTGCCATTCAGATGAAGTTCAACAAGGCCAAGTGCAAGGTCCTGCACCTGACTCAGGGCAATCCCAAGCACAAATACAGGCTGAGCAGAGAATGGATTGAGGACAGCCCTGAGGAGAAAGGCTTGGGGGTGCTAGCCGAGGAGAGATTGCACATGAGCCAGCAATGTGCACTTGCAGCCCAGAAAGCCAAACATATCCTGGGCTGTGTCCAAAGCAGCTAGTCCAGCAGGATGAGGGAGAGGATTCTCTGCCTCCACTTTGCTCGGGTGAGATCACATCTGCAGTACTGCATCCACCTCTGGTGCCCCAAACACAAGAACGACATGGACCTGTTGGAGCAAGACCAGAGGAGGGCCGTGATAGTGATCAAATGATTGGAGCACCTCTCCTACAACAACAGACTGAGAGAGTTGGGGTCATTCAACCTGGAGAAAAAACAGCTCCAGGGAGACTTTAGAGTGCTTTCCAGATCCTTAAGGGGGTCTATAGGAAAGCCAGAGAGGGATAATTCAAGAGGGAATCTAATCACAGGACAAGAGGGAATGGCTATAACCTGAAAGAGAGTAGGCTAATGTTAGATGTTAGGAAGGAAGTCCACTGTGAGGATGGTGAGACAATGAAATGGGTTGCCAAGAGAAATTGTGGATGCCCCATCCCTGGAAATGTTCAAGGCCAGGCTGTGTGGGGTCCTGGGAAATCTGGTGTAGTGAGCGGTATCTCTGACCATGGAAGGGGCTTGGAAGTATATGATATTTAAGGCCCCTTCAAACTCAAACCATTCCATGATTTTATTTGGTGCAACCCATATGCATAGCAGGGAAAATTTAGATGCTGTGATGGCCTTTTTGTTTACATTTGCCAGGGGCTTTTTATGAATTTACAAGAAATCCTGGTTTTCAAGAGAAGGGGGCTAATAGCACTTCCTGATCCTGGCACAGGAACAAATCACATTATCCTTACTCACAAGAATAATCTAATTAAACACAACAGGAGTCCTCATATGGACACGGTAAAGCAAGCAACATTTTGATGCCACAGTGGCAGACAAATGAAAATTCTCTTTTTCTTTCAAACATGGTTCAGTTCTGATCTATATAATTTCATTATTTAAAACCCCACTTTTTTTCTGAGTCAGTGTAAATATATGCCTGTACAGAGCAGCCCCTATTTACTGAAATAGTTCCATGTTTTGTAGCCAAGAGTCTGTCTTCTAAAGCATGTTCTGTCAAGCTTTCACAGTTGAATGATTACATAATCTTTTTACCCCCAAAATGAAGTAGTATTGCTAGAATTTATTTTAGAACTGAAATAAAAATTTAGCTAAAACTTTAAACTTTA
The DNA here is from genome assembly GCF_022539315.1 of Serinus canaria. Lineage (NCBI taxonomy): Eukaryota > Metazoa > Chordata > Aves > Passeriformes > Fringillidae > Serinus > Serinus canaria. The sequence continues at coordinate 48,490,998 of NC_066313.1, forward strand.
TTTGTCAGTTTTATTTTCTTCCCCATCTGCTTGTGGCAAACATTGGAGCATGGATAAAGGTCTTTTACTTTGCTTTTTGAGAATATATTTGAGACCACCTTCTGGCATTTATGGAGAATGGAACTGGAGAAAACCTGAAGAATATCACAGAAAAAATATTCCTTCCTGTCAACTATTACAGCTGAGGGAAAAGTATGCTCTGGAAGCAAAGGGATTGCTTTCTCTCATTTCAGTGGGGAGCAAGTGTTGTAAAAGGTACAGGAAGAGAAAGGATCAGATCCTGTCATCATCCTTTTTTGTGAAGGATGAAGGAATTCATAGCATCCTTTTACCCCTGCCACACCTAGTCTGGGCCTGTGTCAATGACTGATCTTGCATGCTGACCTAAAAATGACTACAATTATGCAAATTCTATGATTTGCTAATGCAGAACACCTTGCTGGACTGAGATCCAACTAAACATCTCATAAATTATATTATCACTGAGAAATTCACAGTCTTTGGAATGAAAATGTCAATATCTAAAAGATGAGACAAACAACATTTTTAAAGGAAATATATGAATCCTGTTCTATAGCATTTGTTATGTAAGTACTCTTACTTTAATTTTCAGCCTGATGAGGTGCTAGAATGGAAGCAAATGAACACCAGAGCTGCAATTACTAAAGTGCTGAGATTAATGTTTCAAATTTGTTTTTCTTTTAGAATGCCAGTGCTACAATAATGTTCACATGAGTTGATGAATGGCTCACCTCAATGAAAGTTTGCTTATCAAAAACAAACACTGTTGATTAGAGAAGACAGCTACTTCTTAACAATGCTCCAGTTTATAAAAATAAAGAGAACATGATTTTGAAAAATTTATTTGTAAAACCAAATATGAGTTTAAAAACTAAAGGAAGTGTCTGCTATTAAACACATTGTTGGGAATTAACCTTCTTTTAATGTTTTTTTTCCTAATACTATTATGAGATTTCAGCAGTGAAAATGTTAACCAGTTTAAACAGGATATTATAGAATAAAGGATTTGACTAATACAACTTTTAAAGAAACTCATGATTGCAATTTTATCAGAAATTCAGTGTGGAGGAATGCACTGATAGTTGTATATGGAACAGCTGTATTCAGGAGTTACTGCAGCAAATGATGGAGTTTTCCAGAATAGTAGCATGAAGTGTGGAATGGAAAATAAAATGTATCAAACTATATTTTGTTATCCTGGTTTTTTTTTTGTGAAAAAAAGTTTATGTGGTTATGCAGTATTAGTTCATCCATTCCACCACAAAGATGAACAAGTCGCTAACAAATTTTAAGCAAATTTAACAATGGATCTCAAAGCTTTGAAGTTATTTTGGGATTTGTGAAAATCATTAAGTCAATAGAGATCAAATTTAATATACCTACCAGTAGGAGAGCAATTATAACAGCTTCCTACCCATTTGGCAAGGACAGGCAGTAACTATGAGATGAATTGGAACAAGAAAACCAGTCAACCCCATCAGCCAACATGAAATTTCAACCAACAATACTATTTATAGCAACATGTCTCACCATACAGATGTTGTAGAAGGGAGAATAATCAAGACAACTGACTGTTGTGGGTAAGCTCCTGAAGGTGTCAGAATTTTAAGTGACTGTTAGAGAGTTCTAGGCTTAAGCTTCAGTTTTGCAAAAGAGGTCATGTATACTTGAAAGCAGTTTAGTGAGTGTGTATTCAGCTTTGCTAGTTCTGCCGCTGATGAGAATGGAACCTTTGGCACTTCCATGAATATAAAAAGAAGAAAGTACACCTTTATTATGAATCATACACAACTGCTTGTGGCTGGTGCAAATTGTAAAGGAATTTCTTCCAAAAAAACGTTGTGCTTTCTTATCTCTCATTAATGACCTTATGGGTTTTCTTCCCATCTTTTCCAGCTTTCTGAAATAATGTTGGTTCTGTGTTTCACAGCTTACCACTGTTTTAATCATGTCTGTGTATCCAGGCTATACACACTGACAAGCACCTATGGACTTCGGCAGAAAAGTGAATGTATCATACTGTATGTCCATGTACACAGAGCAAATGCATCTTAGTACAGAGCTGAGGCATCCTCTTTCTTTCAGTGGAGCTTACAGCAGCTGCTGTAATCTAGGAGGACGTACTGATCCAGTTCTGCTGATTCATCGTGTTTTTGCAGTTTATTACCTAGAGCTGGATATAACGAGGACCAGCAATCCAGCCCAAACCCCCAGTTTGGGGCTACAGAAGAGTCAGGGTGAATGATATTCTACAACCGGGGGGCAAGCTTTGTTGCAAAATCAAACTTTGTGATGAGCGTCAATATGAAGCCAAGAACATCTCTTTTAACAGGTATGGATTAACTCCAACACATAGAGCAAACATATACAACTTTATTCAACACATTCAACAACAATTAAAATAATTTGAGCATCGGAGGTACTTCTGTTTCTCTAGTACTGGAGAGACTTAACAAAAATGCTCATTGCCATGAGCATCACTGCAATCAAGGGGCTTGGGAAAGCTGATGTTGACTGGACATCACCGCAGGTAACGAAACACCACCACCAAGCAAGAACAGTGCCCGAGGGCCGAGGGCAGCGCAGGGCGCTGAGCCGCGGGCCCTGGGGGCGGCGAGGGGGCGGCACCTCCCGTCACCTGCAGCGCCGGCGGTGCGGCGGCGCCACCCGCCCCTCCCGCAGAGGGCGCCCTTGGGCGGCGGGGCACGGCCGGGCGGGCGCACGGGGGGCTCCACCCCGTCCCTTCGGCCGGCCCTGCGAGACCTCCCTGAGCGGGAGGGCGGCGGCCCGCGGTGCAGGGGGTGCACGGCGGCCCCGCGCACCTGCTCACCTGTGCCCCGGCCGGCTGGGGGGGCCCGGCCCGGCCACTCCCCCGACGGGCTCGGCGCAGGCGCCCTGGCGGCTACCGCAGGCAGGGGGCGGCAACATGGCGGCGTGAGCGGCGGCGGGTTCGGCTCCACAACAACAGCGGCAGCGGCATCGCTCGCGCCGCCGCACGCCCCGCGCGCCGCTCGTCCCTGCCGGGCCGCACCGCGTTCGGCGCCGCCCGCACCCCCGGCCCCGCGGCGGGGAGGCGGCCCCGGCCGGGCAGTCCTCGGCTAACGGGGCATCGGCGCCCATAATAATCCCTCATTATAGCAGAGCGGGGGAGCGGCTCCTGGGACGGTGCCGGCGCCTCGGGCCGGCTCCCTGCGGCCCCGCCGGGTGCGACTGCGGTGGATGCGCGGCTCGGCCCGGCCGGGCGGGGAGGCGGCGGCGGCGGCAGGTGCCGGTAACGGCGGGGGGTAAATGGCGAGCGAGAAGCCGGTGTCGGGGCCGGACCCGCAGCCCGCGGGACTTATCTCCGTCGGGGCCGGCGGTGGAGGCGGCGGCGGAGGCGGCGGCGGCAGCAGCAGCGTCGCGGTGATGGGGGAGCTGAGGGCGTCGGGCTCCGGGTCCGTGGTGCTGCCCGCGGGGATGATTAACCCGTCGGTGCCGATCCGCAATATCCGGATGAAATTCGCCGTCCTCATCGGACTCATCCAGGTTGGGGAGGTCAGCAACCGGGACATCGTGGAGACGGTGCTGAACCTGGTAAGCGGCCAGGCACCCCGCCCCGGTGACGCCCCGGCGGGCACCGGCCCGCGCAGCCCACCTCCTCCCGGGGCTGCCCCTGCGCCCCTCCGCCCCTGTGCCACCCGACAGGGACCGGCATCCTCCCAGCCCCCGTGTCCCTCCTACACGTACGGCCCTTCTCCAGCCATCCTTCCTTCCCAAACTCCTCGTTAATCCCGCGACCTGCTCATCTCCTCGTCCGTCGTGCGTGTGACAGAAGCCCCCCCAGCGCTCCCTAAACTCCAGGCAGGACCCTACCTAGAACAGACAGGCCACTCTTCCCCTTCCCAGTACCTCGTCCCGGCCGCCTCCTGCAGAAGTATAGTGTGTGAAATTTACAGTGAGAAAAATAAGGAGATTAAGTAATTTGCAATTTCGTGTTATGGACGCTACCCTTTAACCTAGTAGTTTCCTCTTGAGACGAAGAATGGCATGAATGTAGTATCTGTTTTTAATTGAAAAGCATTAAAAAAACCCCAGCCTGAGCTGGTATCTTTTCTTGGTGGCTGAAACATGTGAAGGGTTTAACCCTGTTAGATCAGAGCTAGATTGAGCATTTTGTGTGGAGAAAGGGGGAGAAGGGAGATTTTTGCAAGGATTTAATACGCTTTAATATCTGTAATAAAGAGTTAGTTGTATTGCAGTATTGTATTGGGTTGCCCAAGTCTTAATAACCTGCCCTGTTTCCAAGGCACATTCTTGTCTGCAAAAGTAAGTGCTCCTTTGGTCCAAGGTCTGTGCATTGCAAAATACTATTGTCCAGAGGTAAATAGCTGAAACAAGGAGAAAATGCTAAAATGTAGCTCCTTAGTCAGCTGCTCACTTCATGGAGTGAAAGAGTTACTGCAGGACTGTATGACTTAATGTTTTTGCGCTACCTACACCAAAGCCTGAGGAACCTACAGAAGCCAAGCGAGTGCATCTAAAAATGAATCACTTTCAATTATGTGCAATTTGGTGCTGTTCCTGAATGCAAGATTTGCTGCAGCAAAGCTTTTGAAGCAGTTCAGTCAATGAAATACCCTCAAATTTTGCACATAAAATAGGATAGAAAAATGACTGCTCAAAACTGAATGGTAATTAATTGAAACTGCCTTTGTTTCAAATGAGTTTAATGCTTTTAATCTCCAATCATTTTATTCAAAGTAATGTAAAGACTATATTTTGTTTCAAACACTTTAAAAAGGTGTATTCTTCTGTCTGACAGTTATTTGCATTTGACCTAGCACAGACTGAATGGAAAAGCTGCAGCATGCAGCGAAGGACATAATTTGGTCAGATCATTTTAATATTTATGGCATATCTGAATGCACAGGGTTAAAACCGATAGTTTTGTGAATATGTCAAAACAGTAATCTGGTATATTTCCCATTCCTCTCTACAAGCTGTTTGACAGCTTGAAATGTGACTTGTAAATTTTATTTTTGTTCTTTGTATGTATGGTACAAGTATGGTACAAGTCATCACAACTTCATGGGTTTACTACCCATTTCTTTAAATGTAGCACTCAAAATAAGTTAATGATGTGCAGTTATTTTATTAACTGGCTTTGTATAGATCATGACAGATACAAAGATGTTTAATCCTTTTTCCCGTTTTCGTTCTTCTTTCATTCTTACTGATAGTTAAGCTCATTTTAATACTGGCTGTTAGTGCACCAGCAGCTGGATTAGCATTGTCTTGTCTTTGATGGAGAGGTTAAGAGTGTGTTTTGGTATCTATGTGGAGGACATCCATTGCTTGCATATAAGATAGACCTACTAATCAGTTCCTGTTGCTGAAAACAATGTTTATATTCTAAAATAAACACAAGAGTGTTTAACAGTTCTCTCAGCACTGGGAGATGTACATGAATGTGAAACTGCTTGTGAGTCTGCTGCAGCAGTGTTGCATCCTGGATCAGTCATTACTTAACAGATGGACTCTAATATGCAACAGTCACTATTCCCAAAGCAGAGAGAAGCTGTATTGTGTCTGTATTTTTTTCTTCTCAGGACAGTAAATGTTTCAAAATTAGGTTTTTATATTTTAAACTTAATTTACTCACATGTGAAACAAACAGTGAATATGGCAGATATAAAGTAAAACTGGCAGATATAAAGTTTAGGCATATTCCTGAACTCCTAAACATCATCTCATTCTGTATTAAGGATTTTAGTAGCAACTTAAAATAAAGTGCATTTTTCTGTTTTAGAAGCATTCTTCAGTGGGTAGCTGGGGGTAGAGAGAACTATTTAGTTTGGTAATTTTGTTGTTTTGTTTTTCTTCAGTCTTTACCTGTACTACTCCTGAATGACTTTTGATGCAGGTGTGGTAATGAGTGAACAGTGCTCTTGTTTTGATACATCAATTGATATATTAAGTCTCTCAGAGAAATGTAACTTACACTATGCCATATTGGGTTGCTATAAACCATTTGGTATTAGCTTTTTAGTGCAAGAATTTTGCATAGCTGAGATGTTTTATTATCAGAGAGAATCAGAAGTTAAAGATGGAGATGCATTTTAAATTTTCTTATCAGAAATTATTGCTGTCTTTTGTGTAAAGTTTAAATAAATCTGTTTACTCTTCCTACATCTGCATGGAAACAGCCGTAAATGTCCGAGACAAAACTTTGTTCTGGTGTGCCCTTGTCATGGAGGTTGTCACTCTTCGTTCTTTGAAGTTGGGCTTTTAGAGTTTCTCTTGAAGAGTTTTTGCCTTTCCATGTTTGTTTTGGTGGCCACACACTGTGATCTCTAGTACTGGATATTGGACTTAACTCAGGTAGCACCTTCTGATACTGATGGACGTAGTGATTTATTGTGTCTGTGAGGTGAGGAAGTGTATTTTTTACAGGGTTGAAAATCTTTGTGGTCCAATATCTTGTTGGATTTTCAACTTTGCCAAATTTTAACAGTGGACTGTCAGATCAGACAGTATTTTGTTCTTGGGAATTCCTCCATTGCTTGTGAGATTAGTTGTTTCTCTTGATGCTTTTCTTAGTGTTTCCTCAGAACCTGTTGTGTTCAAAGTTCTCTTAAACTGGTCAACTTGTTCAGCAGAGTGTCACTTTGTAGAATATCTAGTATTACTTGTGTTATTTTTCATTGTTTAACTTTTATCACAAAAGACAGTGGAGAGAGGGTTAGGCCCTTTATATGCCAATACCTGTGAAGGACTCAGTTATCCTTAGAAAGACCTGATGATGTTAGTACTGTAAAGGTCAGAAGATCTCAAGAATCTATGAGCTCAAAGGTTTTTTTTAGAATGATTTTATATAATATTGTATTATTTTTACATTTCTGGAAGTAGGAGGGAATGCCTCATTGTATCTATCACATGCATTCTTCTGTGATGGTGCTTATTTTGGTTTTGGTCCATGGGTTTAATATGAATTCCTAGGCTCAGCATGCTCTCTCTGAGATGTGTGTTCACTGACCCTTGTGTACTGCAAAGCACCAAACCAGAAAGGGCTTTCCTTAAAAAATGTGTAATCCTCTAATTGCTCTAAGGGATTTCTCTTTGGGGATATTTTGACACCAGTTCTGTGCTTGTATTGATGAGGAGGCCCATTTGAACAGCTGAGTTAGTTTTCTTAGGTTGCTCTCAAGGATGTTGTTATTGTATGGAAGATGTTCTCGTCGCTGTTAGACTGATGTTTAAAATAAAATTCTATACCATGTGCTCCAGAAAATGTGATATTAAAGTGGAAGTGGGTCAGTCTGTCTACCTATTCTTCTACTTTGTCTACTTTTGTTTTTCTTGTTTCCTACAGCAAAGTTTCCACATATGGCTTTAACTAGTTTTCTTTAATATACCTTGATTTGTCTTCCATTGTTTTACTGACTTGCTTTCTCAGTTCTCTGCTTTTCCAGTATTTTAGTGGTCTTGGGAATTTTTTCTTCAGTGTATATTTTGAGCTGACTCTTGTTTGGCCATCTTTGATCAAACACAACTATGTGAGTTGCAGTTTTTCTTAGCTTTTAGGAACCTTTCTCTGTTCCAGTTTGAATTTGCTAGCATTTGTGATTTGGGGTTTTGTAGTGCTGATTACATGGCAGTACCCAGTAAGCAAGGTGAACAGGAAGCTGAATGATACTAAAAAGTTATGACTGGTGCTGAAACATGCTGCTCATATTGCCTGTGCATCTTGAACAGATGATGTGATGTAAATGTGAACAGATTTCAGTTTGATACAGGTGTAGCTGACCAGGGTTCTCCTTGTGCAATCTGGAAAGCTTTTATATGGGTTTTGTCAGGCTAGAGAGTGCTTGTAAGAAGTAGGTCAAACACCAGGCTTAGTTCAAAAAGTCTTTTTCTGTTCTTGTTGACTGCAGCCCACACTTCTGCCTAGCTCCTCTCGTTTTCTTGGCTGTTCCATCCTACTTCAGTGTTAGTCACCCATCACAAGAGGTAAGCCGCTTTTTAGTGCTCTGTCACATTGTGTACTCGTAGGAGTGGCATTTGCAGTTTCAGAGCAAATGGGTTGAATTATGTGAGAGATCCTTCTTTCCCTGCAGGCTTTCTGTGGTAGTGGTCATAAGGAAAAATGTAAAGGGAGGCCTGTGTAAGAAAGATGTTTTTTGATTTTTGGTTTTTTTTTTTCCTTTGGGTACTTGTTTTCTTCAGAGATTGGTTAAGGGCTTTCCTAAGCTATAGCTGGCTTTGGTATCTGAGTTCTTTGAATCCATTTATAGTTTTGGTTGCTGTACTGTCCCATGGCACAGTTCTACTTTCACGTGGGGAGGAAAGAACACTTTTCTTCATTGGACACTGTTGTAGTCTGAGAAAGTGTAGGCCTCCTGAGCTGTGGCCTCTGTCATATCACTTTTGTTTTTCTCGTGGAACTAGCTTTGCAGGCTTGAGAATCTTATTCCATTTCTTGGTGTAAGCTTTCTCATTTTGAGTGTAATTCTCTGCTGATAGATGGTACTAATCAAAAAAGTGAAGCTTGGGGAAATTTAGAAGTTGGGATTTGTGGGGAGTTTTGTTTGTGCGCTTTTTGTGTGAGTTTTGGTTTAGGTAATAGTTAACAGAAGGTGGCAGTCCTTGTTCAAGTTCCTGTCTGTCCCACTGGCCTCTTGGTATCCTGCTCGTCTATCCAACTGATCTCTGTTTGGACATTGCTGTACAAGCTACCAGAGCTGTATGAAAAGAGAGTAGCTAATGTGAGAGTTTGTCATAACATTCCATGGGCACCTACTTTAGAGTACTGTAGCTCTTGTCATTATTTAATGCTTCTGTAGAAAACTTAGTTTTGATTACAGAAAATCTTTGAATGACTGAATGTTCATTTAATTACTTTATTATAACTGATTTTTGGGGGCTTTTTAATCTAATCTTTGACAGGTGTTTATGGCTAAAAAGTTTTTACAATCCTTGTAACAGTCATAAAGCAGTAATGGTATCTCAGCAGGTGGCTTGGAATCTGCTGTGGTTCTGGTATGATGGATTGATATATTTCTATAGATGATAACTTTTAAAAACCTGCCATGTTGGCATGTAACTGAATGTTCCTTTATGCTTAACTCTGAATAGCTATTTTCTTAGCTTTACATCTTGATTTTACTTCTCACTTGTCTTTACAGGATTCAGTAAATGGATTATAAGGGAGGTGAATACGTAGAGGCTTTTTTATTTTTGTCACACTGAAATAATAAAGTTGTGAGACTTGTATTGAAAAAACACCTGCAGTCCTTGGCCTTTACCCCTTCTCCCTCCTGAGACCCTACCTGTGTTTTATCCCTTTGCAGCAAGCAAAGGGTTAGCACCTTTCTCTATCAAGATGCTATTTTTATGAAATTGTGACCTGATTCCCCATTTAAGCCATGTGTTTTACAAGAGTAAGCATTTAGCTGTGTATTTGGTTGTACACTAGTCGTTCTCTCTACCCTCCGTATCTTCCCCTGCCCCTGCTTTCAGATGAGCACTCCAAGGGGTAGGATTTGGGGCCAGTGCAAGGCTGAGGTCGAAGAGGCTGTGGTGCAGTTTTTTCTTTCATGTTAATGCTTTTCAGTGTGTTCACTCATACATCTCAAATATATGAAACACTTTCTGTATTGCATCTTTTAAAAAACCAACAAAAAACTAACACCCAAAACCTGCATAATCATCTCTGAATTCCTTTTAAAGTGTTTGTTCGCCTTCTGCACTGTATTAAATTTAGTCAAAGTGCAATGGAATCTGTGATTGGGTTAGTAGCAGAACGGAATCTTTTCTGATAAATGCTGTGTATAGTATTAACAGAATGTTAACTTAATAAGCTATCTAAGCAATTTTAAATCAGCCTCTTAGTCTTACCTGTTCATTATTTGGTTCTGCACTTTTTCCACTTTGTTTTTTGGCCTGTCTCAGTAAATCTATTTCAGATTAATTTCTGTTGCTCTTCCATTAATGTACAGTGTTTTATTGTCCTTTAGACAGAACAGCATCAGCTACCTCATTATATATTCAATGTGCCTGGTGGCTAGAGGGTCACTGTAGAGAGTGTGTGTTTACTCTGATGAGGTTCCATTTATTTTTTAGTGAAATTTGATAATTCATTACTATTTGTTTTTATAGAAATACCACATTGTGGAGCTTTACTAATTCTTGCACAGACAGAATCTTTAAGTTTTCTTTAATTCTGAATCAAATTTAGAACTTGCTTTTATAATCAGAGGCAGCAGATCTCTTGAAACATCAGTTTTGAGTTTTATGACCTACCTCCCACATCTATCTTGCAAGAGTTTGGTGTAGATGTACTACAATGATCTGATACATGATCATCAGCATAAAGATAATGAAAAATTTTTAAAAAAATTGATTTGTGGAGAGTCACATATTCTTTCCTTAATGATAGAAACATCCACTTCAACTATAGGATTAATAGGGATTTCAGCTATTTGAACTATAATTTCATAACTTTAGTTTAAGAAGATTGTTAATGACATTAATATCTAAGAGGAAGGTTATTTAATATTTCCAGTAGAGAAGCACCTTGACTTCTGATCCGCCTACTGATTGCTAAAATTGCATTCCAGTAATTTTTACAGTTTAGCATTTTTTTGCACTTTTGACACAGATGGACAATAATTACCTTTGGTAAATAAGTCTAAGTAGTTTGGTGTTACTGAGGTTTACACCAGCAATGTCAGTTCATTTATTTTAATATAACTACCCTGCTTTGCTTTAAAATTGGGTTGCATCACTGAAATTGTTCCAACATGACAATTCACTGAAAGCTTGTATAAATGCAAGTGTTGCTAATGCTGTTCAACAGCTTACAAATGCTTGGCATCTGTCTTTGTAAAATGATGTTTCATTCACTGCCATTTTGTTTAACAGTTGAAAGCCTTCCTTAACTATGCGGAATAAGTATTAAGTTTTGGAATTAGCTGGAAGTGAGATATGGCAAAATATGCACTTAGGAGTGAAGTTGGTATTCATATCATGCTTTTAGTTACCTCATGGCTTTTGTAGTACTGGGACGGTATAGACAGAAGGATGGAAATAATCATTCTTTGAGCAGATTCTTCTAAACCAATGAGGCATTGTAATCAGTTTTATGTGATCTCACTTATTTTTTTGCTTTATAAGTCTTCATATTCTGTGGCAAATACTAAATTACGCAAAATTTTCCATCTTTTGTTGAATTTTGATTACCTGCTTTAAGAGCTACTATAGCAGGTTTGTCTTTTGTTAAATTTTGTTTCATAAAATTAAAATAGTTTGAACATAAACACAAATATAAATTTGAAAGCCTGTCTTTTGAGCAAGAAAGGATCCCATAAAACCTGCTGCAACAGATTCCTACTACAAACTTAAGTAAAAAATAAGACATGCTTTCATTAAATGTAGAATAGTAGCCATGTTCAAGATAGTAATGAGCCAACTGAAGCCAAGCTGTTTTGTATTGCTCATGCCTGACCAGTCAGTTTACACTTAATCTTAAAAAATATATAGTGTGGCTCACTGCATTAAAAATAAATCTTGATTTAATTGGGAGCAGAAAATCTCCCTATGTCACTGTTAATGTTACAAACCTTCAATTAAAAATAAAAAGAAAAAAGAAAAAGGTTTACTCTGAAATCAGGGGTGCATCCCTGCCTAAAGTCAAATCTATGTTTTTTATAACTGGAAGAACAGGAAAGCTGTCTGCCCCTTCCCATAGGACGAACACATCAGAATGGAGCTACAGAGCTATGTCAGCTTCAGTTGCATAGCATATTCATAATGGGAGCTAACATGTTTCATTACAGGATTGGAATGTTGAGAGAATGGGTAAAGAGGTTTTGCCTGAAAAGAGAAGAAAGCCTTTTTCATAGGGGAAAAAATCAGCTTCATCCCTCTTCAAATCATAATTTTTATGTCAATAATGAAACTTAATGAGGGGCCTCTGAAAGCTGCATTTTTTGCTATGTTAAGTTATGGAATAAGGAATAAGTTAAAGAACCTTACTAAGTGTTGTGTTGCACTTTCAAGGCTTGTGGCTTTTCGCATTTCCTTGTCTTGAGTTTGAGAGCTCCAATAAAAGCTCAGCACCCCCTCTTTTCCTTCTGTTTTTCCAGTGAAATAAATTACCTGGTTTTGTAAATGGCAAGGTGTGTGCAGTATTTATGAGTCATATCTGTGACTGATGGCTTCTTGGCTGTTAATATTCATCTCCTGAATAGCTGAAACGGATGGAAATGTTGGTTTAAGGCTGCATTGGATTGGGTAAGGTGCTCCAAGCAATATGCTTAGGATATGGGAGCTGTTTCATTCTTATGTTTCCCCTCAAGAGACTTGTGGAGCCCTTGTCCCGTATTTTACTCTCTGGGGTTCTGAAAATCTTTGCTGCCACTGCTCCTGTATCTTCAGTGATGGCGTATACATCTTCAAAGAACCTGCAGAGGTCCATCTTTTGTTTGTTTTGTTTTACGTAGCTTATTAAGTGATTTGAAAGACTTTCTTATCAACTCTGTTTCTCATGGAAATGTTGCAGTCTCCATTGCATCTTTTAATACCTTAGAGAGCACTTTGTGAATGCAGAAGTAGACTTACAAGAGGACCCTCTTAGTGTTGAGTCTGCTGTCCAAGTGTGAATTCTGTCCATCTGAAAAGAAACTGTATCATGGTATCCTGGGCTCATACCACTGAGAAGGGTCTGGCTCCCTTGTGTCTACTCCCTGCCCACCTTACTCCCCCCTAAAAATATACATTTATAAGATCTCTTCAAACCTTCTCTTCTTAAGGCTAAATAATCCCATCTCTCTTCAGCCTTTCTTTGTATGTCAGATGTTTCAATCCCTTAATCATTCACACATTTAAATCTTTATTCTCCTTGTGCAGATAAGAAAAAATGGGAGGTGGAGTCTGGGAAGCCTTTAAATTATTGCAATCCTCTTCCTCATCTCACAGTATGAGCTGCAATATCTACCACAGATAATCCAATGTACCAATGCCTAACTCAGCAAAGGAAAATTTGCACCACGTGCAGCCAAGAAAGAAAACAGACCTTGGTGAGCCACAGCAGTGAGCATTTGCTTTTCATCTGTTGTGCCTGCTTGCTAATAGATAGGTTTGTGTTTCATCCAAGACTAAGTCTGTCTGTCGGTTCTGCAAATCAAAGTTATGGTTGTATGTAAGCCTATTTCTTGGATTTCAGAAATATAAAATGTAGGTACATGTAATATTTTGCTGAGAAAGTAGAAAGTTAATGGCATAATACTCAGTTAATGAAACTTTGTGGCTCTTTATGTATACTACTTCATTCAAAAAATTAGCATGAAATGAAATTAAACTAGAACCATTAGCACAGTTTTCAAAGCAATAGGTGCTTCATGTTAAAAGGAAAATTAAAAATACAAAATTCAGTATAGAGCCAAGGCTGTTGAAATTCTGCAATGGGTTCTTCGAAAAGAATATATTCATGACTTTATATATAGTCTAAGATTTATATATTAAGTATTCAGTAGCACTTCATGTGCATATAACTGTATGGAACTTAGAAGCTGTAATATATGAAACAAAGATGATTGTGTAACAAAATTTTTATAGTTCATGTTCCATGAACAGAAAACCATTTATTCAAAGTAACTTATCATGTACAGTAATAAACACATTGTAACTAGAACAATGTGTGGGCTTAGTCACTGAGAGGTAGTCAGTCTTTCATAGTTGATGCAGTACAGTATTTGACATTTTAAACATAGTGCTCACTGAATAGGAGCTGATGCAGTCTTTAAAATGGATCAGTGAAGTTGATAATTACAGGTATTTTCTAAAACCCAAAAGCAGGTCATTCCCAGTGCTCACAATTGCAATGATTTCTCTTATTATTAGTATAAGGGGTTTTTATACTTTATAGGCCTGATTGGGTGGTGCTTTGAGAAGCCAAGTCTATGGAAGATGTCCCTGCCCATGGTAGGGAGATTGGATTTAGATGATCTTCAAGGTCTCTTCAAACCCAAACTGTTCTGTGTTGCTGTGATGATTCTATAGGAAGGAAAAATGAACTATAATAAAAGAGTTTGTGTTTGTTTACATTCTCTTTCCTTAATAAAATATGATTAAATTCTATTTAAGAATAAATTTCTATATACTCAGTTGCTGTCTCAGTTAAAAAAGTAGCTTTCAAGTCTGTGTTTTGTCACTTGAAGTTGTAGTTTAAACTTCCACTTTTTCAAAAACTCAACAGGTCAAACTTATGCAAATATGTTTATAATGTATGAAGACCCCTTACTGTACCTAAGCACGATCAAGAAGGATGGGAAAGGGAGGAAGCAGAAGTTTCAGCTGAGTGAGGCTGATAACTTTCAGGCTGTTGAAGCTGATATATTCCCAGCTGAGTCTTAAAAAAAATGTACCAGATATGTATAAAATTTATCCAAATTATTAGTTGTTTAGATGAAGTTTAGCTATTGAGAAATGCTACTGTTAAAAGGAAGCTTTACATTAAAAAATAAAAATGTAACAGCATGATGGGAAAATCCTGGGTACAATAGGTTATCTTTCAGTGTCCACCTGGATTTACAGAGACCTTGAAATGACTTGTTGCATGATGTTTTATTAATTTTTGAGGTGTCTGAGGGAATTTTCACCATCTGTTAATACCAGAGTCTAAGCCAGCATGTGGGTTTCAAAGTGCTTTGTGTTGAAATCTTTAAGTAAGAAATCCTTCTCTTAAAACTAAATGCAGTTAAGAAGTTTCAGAGTGTAAATAGAGAATCCCTCTTATAGTCCAGATTTAAGCTCTTGGATTATTTGTCATAGCTTTGGTTTGTGGTCCTAACCTTTCCTCTGAAGTTAGGATGGTTGCAAGTCCTTGTAATGGACCTTTCCTCATGCTGGATTTAGGACATAACTGTCTTTTTACCTTGCTTTAAGTTAGCAGAGCTTTGTTTTAGCCAGCAGTTACTTCACTCTGAAAAAAAAAGAAAAATCAGCACACATATTGTGTTTTAGTCTGGCTGAGATCAATCCTAAATGCATCTTGTACCAAAAATCTGGTATTATCCAGAAGTGCAGAAGAAACAGTACAAGTCTTGAAGTGTCATTGCAATCTAAATCCTTTCTGGAGGTCAGAGGAATCTTGGGAACACCTTGTGTAAAGTATTACTTCAAAATTCCTTTCTCATGCTCCTTGTGGAGTTATAGTAGATTTTAGACCTTCCTTAGTAAGAGGATGATAAAGCAACATTTTTAAGGATGAGCATTGGATTGTTTTTGCTTAAGCAGTGCATCTGAAATGGCCATGTGTGTTTGTTGCATTAGTTTTTGAGCAATCACAGGTTTAAAAATCCTCCTATGTATGCATTCTGTAGAGCATAAATGGTTGAGGGGACCACATACTTTATACTACAAGCAAGAAATGGCACAGCTGAAGCTGACATCACAGCCAAGATGAATTTTGATTTAAAATTCCTTTAAGAAATCCTGAAGATTGCCTGGGAGATAGGGAGACTTGTGGTCTAAAAGCAATCCTAATTTAAATAAAATGCTTTGGCATTTCTATTTATTTAGAAAATGGAACTCCAACTAAATAGTGTAACAAAATGAGATCCTTAAAACACTACAATGAAAGGCTACTCGAGCATTATTAAAAATTAATACAGCCAAGAGAGTTATTGAGAAAAGTGGCATTTAGAAGTAATTGTTAATGCATTTTAGTACTGCTATATGGTAAGTAGCTTCCAGCTTCATAGTTGGTGTTCTGTTTCTCTTGTAATATTTTTCATTATTTTTCAATGGTCTTTTTCTTCTTGTATGTTTTTAAGTTAAGAATAACCATTCTAGGTCAATAGGTTTGTACTGTGACTGAAAACAAAGACTTACCCGAAGACTTTTATTGTATAAGCATCAAAATAAGCTGTGGAAGAAAAATACTTTAAGTAATAAAACTGATCTTTGTGAAGTAGAATGTCATATAAAAAACTGTATTATGATGCTTCATGAGGATAATGTCTGGGATAATGCTCAGCTTTTAAAGGTGTGGAAGTTGGGGATTGGAGTGATATAATCCTGGTCTCAGAGGATGTAGTGGGTTTATATGTCCAGGCTTTGGTAGTGGGGAGACTACAGGGGTGGGTTCTGTGAGAACCTGCTGGAAGCTTCTCATACGTCTGATAGAGCCAGTGCCAGCCAGCTCCAAGCCAGACCCATCAGCAGTGGTGGCAGTGACCGTGGGCAACAGATTTAAAAAGAAGTTACTGCAGAGGAGTGATTGCAACTGGAGAGAGGAGTGAGAATATGTGAGGGGAACAGCCCAGTAGACAGCAAGGTCAGTGAGTGAAGAGAGGAAGGAGGTGCCCCAGTTGACAGAGCAGAGATTCCCCTGCAGTCTGTTGTGTAGACCATGATGTGGCATCTGTTCCTCTGCAGCCCATGGAGGTCTGCGAGGGACCCACGTGCAGCCTGTGGAGGACCAGGAAGCAGAGGGTTGTCCATAGGAGGGAGTGGCCCCATGGAGAGCCCGTGCTGGAGCAGGTTTTTTGGCAGAGCTTGTGGCCTTGTGGAGGACACATGCTGGAGCAATTCTGTTCCTGAAAGATAGCGCACTATGGAAGGGACCCATGCTGTAGCAGTTTGTGTAAGAACTGTAGCTTGTGGAAGGGACCCATGTTGGAGAAGATCACAGAGAAATGTGTCCCATGGGAGAGAGACTGTGCTGAAGTGTGGGAGGAGAACAGAAGAAAGAAGTAAGTGATTAGACAATGTGAAACGGACAAATGACAGCCCCTATTCCTTGACTCTCTTCATCATTTGGGGGAAGGAGGGAGAGTATTTGGGAGTGAAGTTGAGCTTGGAAAAAAGGGAGAGGGATGGAGGAGCAGCGCTTTAAAGTTGATTTTATTTTTAATTGTCTTATTATTGATTTTTAGTAAATATGCTTCCTTAAATCATGCCTGTTTTTCCCATGATAGTAATTGCTGAGTGATCTCTATTCTTGCTTTTATATTGACCCATGACCCTTTTGTTGTATATTTGTCCCCCTATCCAGCCAAGGAGGGCAGTGATGGAGTGGCTTGGTGGCCACCAGCTGTAAGGATATACAGTAAACCTGCAGATTAAATACTTTCATTTGTAATTGTAAGCAGAATTAGGCTTCTGTGAAAGGATTGATAGTTATACACTGCTATAAATTTGTCTGTATTTCAACAAACAGCTGCTTTTCAGCTTTTGAAATGTGGACTTTCCTAATTGCATTGACATTTGCCGTGGTGAATTATAATCAAAAAAAAGGTGATTGATACTTTTGAGTGATGAATAAGGCTTAGCTGTGCCTACTGGTTGTCTTACAAGCATTGCTATTTGTGATACCCCAATGACTAGGTATGAGAACTGGCAGTGGCACAGGGCTCTTTATTAAATATACTGCTATCTCTGGAAAGTCTTGTTTGACAGAGATTAATCAGCTGTTTTATGCAGGTTGCTGTATGTCTCTCTTCATGCATGTGAAGCTATTAAAAAACTTCTTGGAGGGCAGTGATGCCAGTAAACAATTGGTGTTAATTTTTTTTGTCACTAATTCCACATTGCACTCCATGTGATATGGATCAAAGTCCTTACATTTGATGCTCTATAGTTTTTATTTAAACATCTTGGGATTATTTCCTATGAACTAGCACCCCTTTTTTAACACACCCGCTGGAAACGCAAGCCTGGCTTTCACACAGAAGGGTCAGAACTTGCATCTTGTAGGATTTGTATCCTATAGCTACGTTGTGCTTTTAAAGCCCTAGCTGAACAGAAAGAAGACTATATCTTTTCTCATTGTGACAAGTTCATAGTGGGTTTTAGACATGTTTTACCCTGACTTGTAATATTACAATTAAGTGAGTTAAAGAGGAAATGAAATGTTTTCTTTTTCAAGCTTTATCAGACAGCTACTGCTATTTAAAACTGTCTTGTATAACAGAAAACTGTCATTTATTTATTATGGTGGTAGACTGGTAAGTTACAATTTAAATTTAACAAACAAATGGATGGGAATTTTGTAAGTTTGTCAGTTCTGGATATGTACAAAATACACCCAACTAATTTAAAGTTAAGCATTTCCCTGCTATGGCACAATTACTGGGTGATTTCTATTTTAAAGAGGGATGTTAGAAGATTTTTTCTTTTTTCATGGAAGAAAAGATCAGGATCATGTTTGAATGCCTTCCTTCTTATCATTGTCAAAAAGGATTTTCTGTTTTGGTTGACTGCCAGAGTCTAGTATATGTGTGTGTGTTCTACCCGGAAACATTTGATTGTCTTGTCTTTATCTGTATTCGGTAGTTGTACCATGGATGCTTACATAAGATTTTCTTTGTGTAGGTGAGATTAACATTGTTTAGTTTTGTGTGCTTTTAAAGTTGCACAGCCATTCCTTTCTGCTCAGAAAGGACCAGTTAAGACTTTCACAGATGTCTGGCACATTTAATTGCAAACCACCATTGAACGGCACACACGCTGTTTAGTTGGATTGTATTTTCTATTTTAGAAATTCATGTCAAAAATGAAAAAACGGAATGCCTAGTGAGTATCAGTAAATTAAAAATGTAAATATAAGTATTTGGAGGTACTTCTTTGGTATGAATAAAGTATTAATGTAGATGTTATTACCCAGTTTTGAATCACAGGATTCTGAAGTCTTAAGAGATAAACTATGAGCGTTGGTTAAAAAGATTTTTTAAAATAGCCTTGGATCAAATACAGAATGCTAAATCATGCTCACAATTTAAAATGGAAGGCCTCCTATTATTGGTGGTCAAAACTAAGGAAGCATGTATTCAGCTTTAGGGTCTGGGGAGGGCATAATGGAACACATGATCTAATTTATTACCTTCAGGTTTTAAATAGTATATAAATACAGGGGTTTTCTGTTGTTTTTTGTTCACATACTTTAAAAGATTTAGATTTAATTTCAAGAATGCGAAGAGGTTGCTTGTTTTTAGAAAATGTGACATTATTGGATCTCTTGTTCTCAGCAGCTGGTTCTTGGTTGGCTGGCGCATTACTTACAGGTGAAGAAAATCTGCTTCTTTGAGAGGAAGGGACTTTACAGAACTGCTAACAGTCAAAAAGAAACAAGAAATGCTACATATCTGTCTTAAATAAGATAAAACTGGATAAAAAATGGGACATATCTGTTCAGTGAGGCACTGTTAGTTGTTCTAGACATTTCTTTATCTAGAGATTTCTTTATCATTCTTCACCTAGTTGGACTTTACTTTCTTTAGAATGGAAATTTGAAATAATTGACTTTTTAAGTCCCATCCCATCTTTACTCTTTAAGTAGGATAGTATTTTTAAAATCTCCTTTTGATCTTCAATAATAATAGTCAGTATAATCCTTATCATGAGTATTTAAAACAGTGGTTTATAGTTTTGCTTTCAAATTAAGTAAAAATTGAATTGTCATGGAAAACAAGTATTGAAGATGCATTTCAATGACTCTGTGGAATATGGGGTAGATATTATTAGCAAAGGAAACAGAAACCAAGTATCTGATGCAAGCTTTAAGTCTTTTTTTTTTTGTGTTTGTAGGCCCATTCATTTCAGTTTCCGTAGCTTCAATATTACACTTTATCAGTAGTTAAAATGATTTTTTTTCTCAAATTCTAATTTTAAACCATTCTTCAAAGTCAGTATCATTGTCTATTGAAAGTAAGGCTACTGTAGTCTTTTATCCTAAGTAAACATTACATTTTTCCTGTACTTACATTTTCATGAACACCAAAACTGTATCTGCTCTAACAGGATTTGTGAATAATTGGTTGGATTTTTTTCTTAATGGATTTCAAATAAAAAATATGCAAATATTTCTAACTCTTCATCCCATAAAATAAAAACCGTACTCTTCAAATAATCTCAGTGATATTGGAAACATAAGTATTTCTTCTGGCTGGAGTATTTCAGCAAAATATTCTTTCATGAAAATCTTTGATGTGCTTACATTGATTTTTCTAAACTACTTGTCATATAGAACAGTGAAAAATCAGTTTCAAGATTGTGGGCTGATTTTGTTCTTTGTTTTTTGTTTTAATTTCCTTAAAATACATATTCTTACAAAAGTAATAATGACAAACTAAAACAACTTCAAAATCACAACTGGAAACATGTAATGAAACAATCTCATTTGACTGGAAATCAAGTAATTATTTTTTAAACTACTTTTAAATTAACATTCTGTGAACCAAAATTTAAAGCCACTTATTGGTACAGTGGGTTACTGAGGGAGTATCAGGAAGTCTCAGCTCTGTTTATGTTGAAGTTTTCTTTTCGTATGGCTTTGTTATTGACCTTTAAAGGAGGAAGAGCATTTGGGGGTATTGAACAAGAAGCTTGATATGACCCAAAGTGCAAAGTGCAAAGTGATATGACTGCAAAGTGCTCTTGCAGTCCAGAACAACCATATCCTGGGCTACATTACAAGGAGTGTGGCCAGCAGGTCAAGGGAGGTGATTCTCCCTCTCTACTCTCATGAGACCCCTCCTGAAGTACTGGGGCCTCCACATTAAGGAAGATGGCAACCTGTTGGAGCAAGACCCCAGGAGGACATGAAGATGATGAGGAGGCTGGAGCACCTCTCCTGTGAGGGCAGGCTGAGAGAACTGGGTTTGTTCAGCCTGGAAAAGAAAAGGCTCCAGGTGGATATTACTACAACCTTCCTGACACTGAACGGGGCTTTCAAGAGAGCTGGGGAGAGACTTCTTACAAGAGCATGTAGTGGTAGGACAAGGAGCAATTATTTAATTAGATATTGTGCAGAAAGTCTTTACTGTGCTGCTGATGAGGTACTGAAACAGGTTGCCCAGAGAACCTGTAGATGCCACATCACTGGAAGAGTTCCACGCCAGGTTGGGTGGGCCTTTGAGCAGCCTGGTCTAATGGAAGATGTCCCTGCTTATGGCACACAGGGGTTGAACTTGATGATCTTTTAAGGTATCTTCCAATCCAAACCATTCCATGTTTATATGAGTGCTTTCTGGCAGATAAGCAGTAGGTATTTAATTTGCTTAGAGGATATAAATAGAAGCTGCAGTCTGTCCTTCATGTCCCTCTTGAAAATCTGTTTCTCTGGAATCAGTTTTTTGTTGAGGGCTCAAGTGGAGCATGCAGTCAGTCTGCTCAAGGTCCTTAGTTAATGATCTCTTTAGTATTTTTCCTAATTCCTTGGTGAGTGAGATTTAAATGTAGTTTGTAGTATGAAGCGAAAGAGGAGTGTTTGTGACCCTGTGCAGGACTGTGTGGAGAAGTGTGTTATTGTTGTTTCAGTCAGTTGAGCCTATTAGCTAGGCTATTTAAATCTCTTATGTTTCTGAAATACCTGCTCAGTCAGAAGATGGAGGTATCTCTCCTCTGAGCCTCATATTTTGTGTGAAATGGAGTTTATGCGCTAGGTACCTTTCTTTCCTAAATTTGTTCAAAATCTGGGAAGGGTTGCATGGTTGCAGATTCAAGCATGAGTTGTGTTCTTGGGTGATGGTTGTCAACAGATTGAGATGCTTCTTAGGCTGTGAACTGCATTAAGGTTGGCTGTGTTGAATCTTTCCAACATGAGCTCTTTCTTGATCTCCTGTGTTCTCTCTATCTCCATAATCCTTCCATGCCAGGATTGTCAGTTCTTACATTTCAAGTAGGTTGCATCTCCATGGGATCTGAACTTCACAGCAGTAGATTGTTGGCAATCCGTTTTTTGTTTCACCTTTTCATAAACTGTTCTCTTCACTGGAAAAATTCCTGGCTTTAATGGTAGGTTACTCTTATGCTGGCTCTTTCTCAAGTAAGAATGGAAGATCAGGTCACTCATCACAGTGAGGGTCATGACTGAATTTCTCCCCAGATGAGTTTAATTTATTTCAGTTTTATTTTATTTTTATTTTACACTGCCTGTATTCTGGAACTGAGGAAACTACCTTCTTGCTGGGACAAACTAAGGTGCTAAAATTACCATGTGTTTTTAAAGATGCAGCTGTATTTTGTCTAGAAGATATCAAAATTATGTTCTGTTGTGTCAAGACTATATAGAAAGCCATGAAAGTGAATTCTGTTCAAACTTATAAAATTTTCCTTATTGGACATCAAAAGGTTGCCACCTGGAGGTTTTTATCATTTCTTCCAAGCTGTGTGTATACTCTATAACAATGCTTTTTTAAGAAAGCAGTTTTACAATAACTTTTTGTGTGCATTCTGAAAGACACTTCCAGTGTAATCATATGATACTGCGCAAGGATTGCTATTTCACTTGGAACAAACTCTTGTTTGTGCCTTACAGACTTAAATAATTTAGACTTACAAAAAGTTGCTTTTTTGAATATCTTAGTATATGGCTGCCAAGTTGGAAAATTCAGATTTCCTTCTATGAAACTTCTAGCATGACAAGATCTAAGATATGTTGCTGAATTAATTTTATTTATTTTTTTTTAATTCTACTGAATTAATTTAGTGCTTTGGCTAATGCAGATGAGCTATTGGAAACCCAGTGATACAATAGTATTAGTGGGAGAGTGCTGGATATGTCAGGATCCTACAAGTTTTTGTTGATACTTAGCTATGGCTAGGCTTTGGTTGCTTCTTTGGAACAGAGTTGTCTTGTTTTTCAGATAACCTCTATCAGAAAAAGATCCCACATTAGCTATCAGTGCTGGTACCAGGTACTCAGTGTCCCTGGTATGCATTTTAGAGGAAGTTACTTGAGATTAATTTTAGCCTAGTCCTGTTAGCAACTATAACATAGTTTATTGTTGAAGATTTGTAGTTCCTCAGCTTGACTTTTGTGACTACTCCTGGAGTGTATCTTTTATTTTAATCATCTAAAATATAATTTAGACACTCCAAGTTAACATTGTGATATGAAGATGAAGACAGTTTAATAAAAAAAAAGACTGGAAGAAAAGGAAAATAGAAAATTTATTCTCTCCTTTCCATCAGCAGGCAATGTCCTTCTACTTCCTGGGAGCAGCACACGTAGCAGCAGCTCTGGAAGGCCAGCATCATTATAACACAGGCCCCCCTCATCCTTTCTCTTAGCTTTTATTGCTGTGCTGTTGTCATATGGTATGGAATATTCCTTCAGACAGTTTGGGTCAGCTATCCTGACTGTGTCCCCTGCCAGGATCTTGCCTTTCCTCAGCCCATGGGTTGTTAGGGTGGTAAGAGGGGACAAGGTTTGAGAGACAGCCTTGATGCTGTGCCAGCTCTGCCCAGCAGTAGCCAAAACACTTATTATCAGCACCTGTGTAGCTACAAATAGAGAGTACAGGACTGTGAGGGCTACTTAGGGAAAAATTAACTTTCTTTCAGCCAGTCCCAACACATCATTTTATATCATAGAATGGTTAATGTCAGAAGAGACCACTGGAGCCCCCCAGCTCTGGCAGGGTCCCCTTGATCATGTTACTCAGGATTGTGTCCAGATGGCTTTTGAATACCTCCAGGGAAGGAGATTCCACTGCCTCTCTATGCAGCCTGTTCCAGTGCTCTGCCACCCTCACAGTAAAGAAATTCTTCCTCATGTTCAGGTAGAACTCCATGTGTTTCAGTTTTTTGTCTGTTACCTCTCATCACACACATGTAACTTCATGTGTGTGGCCTTCTGCAGTCTTCCTCAGGAAGTGCTGACAGAAACTCCTGTCTGCAGAAGTAAGGTTCTGTTTGTGTGTGTGTTGTGTGTGAGTGCTTTGCTATGCATTTAAATCCATGCATTAGAGTCTGCTACAGAAAATTAATGGTAGGAAATTGGTGCTGCCTTTACCAAATGAAGTTTGCGTGTGCTCTGGAAAATTGAGTAGCTCGAGTCTGTCAGTACAATGGTTAATTCCAGTGCCTCTTTTCACTGCAGATCTTATTTTATTTTTTTGAGACTGAAAGCATTTCCTTTTGCCTGAAAATCCTGATTTTTTTTCATTAAAAAATATTGTCTTAGAACTCAGTGTTTATGCCAAATTGCCCTAAAGACCCATCTAGCCCATTGCAGTATCTGTCAAGAGTGGTAAGCGGTAAAGAGCAGGGAGAGTTTGTAAGAGACCTTTTCTATTGCTGCTCTAGCCACTAACAAAACATGGCTGTTTCATTGGTCACCTTTGTACAGGCATTGGTTGATACATTCTTCTTCTTTCTTTCATTTAATTTTTTTTTGCTGCTTTAGAACATACATGAACATGTGTTAACCTGTATAAAATATGTTCAGCATGTTTTTAGTGGGAAGGAATTACAAATGTGCTTGTGTAGCTTTTATTTTAAAACCTACCTTTTCCACTTTAATGTGATATGCCTTAGCTCTTATGTTTCAGGAGCTATTGATTTTTTGACTGTACACCCATTATTTAAGGGTCTCTCGTTTTCTTTTCCTCAGATGCCTTCTTCTAGCCAAGAAGTCCTGATTTAGTTAGTTCTTCTAGTAGGCTACTCCGTATATAAATGGAAGAACAATAGAAGTGGTGAATTGAAAAATGTTTTACATACATCATTTCAGTTCTTAACTGGAGTCAAGTGTTTTTTAGAATTACACCTTTCAGTCTTAACTACTATTTGGGTTTTGGGTTTCTTATTCATGAGCTTTCTGGAACAGATTGAAGTCATAATCCCCAAGTTTTAAATCGCCAAGTTTTGAAAACACACTGTTTAGTCCTGTGCGTTGTGATTCCCTCCCCCTGCTTCCTGCTTAAATGTGGAACAAATCCTTATCTGTTTGGTTACTTTTTCCTTCTCCCTTACTGGGCCTTGCAGCCCTGCTGACACTGGATAGGTCTTTTTGTCACAAATGATTGCAATAATGATGTTGGAATGCAAGAGAGAGTGTTTTACTAGAACTAAATTTATGACCATTCTTTTCAGTAGGAAGAGAATACTGCAGAAATTTGCAAAGGCCATTACTAAAATTGAACTGGAAGACTTGCACCAGCCTGATGTAGATATATTGTTTGCTTACATGTAGCTGAGGTTGGTGCTACAGTGACATCCCCAGAGTCTAGTAGTGGTGCTACATTAATTCTTTTGGCTGGATTTAGCTATCTGTAACTTTTTTTACCATGACATTGTTTATCAGATGTTACTGAACTTCAGTAATTTATCAGAAGTTTTTGTTTAAGAGGAATTCTTTTTCTGATGTTTTTGTAGTGATCACTATTAGACAGAAGATAAAACTCCTTTCTTGTACAGGGCAAAAGGATCTTTACACTCAATTAGCACTTCACAATAGGCTTATTTTTTTTATTCTGAAATGTTAAAATACTTTAAATGTCAGATTGTCTATTCTTTTCTGCCTGTGTTACAAAGACACTTGGAATCACAAAGCTACTAGCCTGTTGTTTCTTGGTTTTTTTTAAACAACATCTCAAGATGCTGCTATTTTTTTCATATTCCTTTGCTTCCTGGAAGAACTCAAAAGAAGACTGACATTTGTTGAAGCTCTAGTATTTCTCATGGCAGCTCCTTAATTTACTGCCTTCTTTTTTTTTTTTTTGCAAAGTAATTTACTCTGATGAAGGAGAGATATGGCATTTTTTTTGCCTAGGTATGTCAGATTGCCAGGTTTTAATGGTTCACCCTTGAGTGTAGACAGAATGTGGCTATTTTTCAGTGTCTTTATTTTGCATGTAGATCTGGTCAGATGATTGTATAAGTCTTCACTAGTTTAGCTGCTCCTAATTTGGGGCACTTTTTTCAATCTTGTTGGTTTAATTGTTTGTAATAGCCTAACCTGCTTTCATTAATCAATGAAAATCTACTGGTTTTCACACTTTTAGACTAATCCTGCTACTAAGCAGTGTGTTAACATAGGTATTAACTGATCAGTGCTCACAATGATGTCACCAAATAAGGTGTGTTTAGATTGCACCCTGTGACAGAATGGGCAAATACCATAGTTTTCTATATTTCAGCAAAACCTAAATGAAGCAAAGTAAAAAACATAACTACCATCCTGTAAAAGAGAAGTGGTGTCTCTTGTCCTGTGATCAAAGCACTCTGCTGAAGGGCTGTGGAAAGAGTAATGAAAGATACTGTGGAGTAGCTCGTCTTTTCCTGGAGCTGAGTCATACATCTGTTACCAGCTTGTGAGATTGTGTAGTTCGAAGCATATCAAGCACTACATCATGGATTCTCTGACAGACCTTATATTGAGACTCTGATAGCTTGAAATGTGTCATCAGGGGAAGATAAAATGAAGTTGGAGAGTTAGTGATGATTAGGGTTTGTAATAGGTACCAGATCTGAGGCTGTCATCTCTATAGGTGCACTTTGTAGCCTTTCAAAGAAGGGAAGAGATGGAGAAGGACTCTTACATTGATGGGAAACGCCTGAGTCAGAATCTTTCTTTCAGTTGACCTTAGAAAAGCTTGTTTTTCCATTTCCCTTGTTGCAAGAGATTAGTCATTTATTTAGGAACCAAATTAGATCTCTCAAATTGGTAGTGCACATATTTTCCTAATCAACTAGTGATTAATTTTCAGTTAATCTGAGGTCCTTTGTTGCACAGTCAACATTGCCTCTCTTCTTGTGGTATAGTTAGTGGTACTGACATATTCAAATCAAATCTGGGATTTGAACTTTGTTGTTTTCTTCATTGAGCTTTACAACAGTTTTGGATTTTTTTAACCCAGACGTTTCTATTATAGTCTTTTTTTGATTGACTATGCAAATTATTCTGGTTTGGCTGAGCAATTTTGTTATACTTGATACAAAACATATATTTAATTTTCTAACAGAAAAGCTGTGAATATATATGATTTCAGACTCTGTTTAGAATAAAATCAGTGAAATGTCAAGTTTGTTATTTTGCCTCTTAAGGCATTGTGCATATTTTTGCATTGTGCATCTATCTCCTGAGTACTCTTCCTTGTTGCAGGACAGTTTTCTAGTTAAAATCAGTGGGTTTATTCTTGGTTTATTTTCTGACCCACATGCAGTCTTTTTTGAGTGGGTGGGTTTTTTCTTGCTTGTTTTTTTATTTTAGCTTTGCTTAAATAATAAAGCTTTTATTGCAAAATAATTCTGTTTGGCAAAAAGTAATCTTCTCTTATTTTTGCAAGATCTCAATCCCAGAGTTACTAACAGTGATATCCTTCCTTAGAGACTGAAGACTGTATCAACTGGAAGTCAGTTTCATTTATTACATTATCCTTAGAAGTCATAGTGCTTTTAAAAAGATATAAGTAATAATCTGCTCCTGCATCTTTTAAGAAACTATGTGTGAATCTTAGTAATGGCTTTTGAGCAGGAGTAATGGATTTGTACAGTTAAGTCTTGTCAAAGCTGTTACTTGCAAGGCTTTATAAAATAACTTATGAGTCCCAAAAGCCAAAAAGAAGTAGGATATGCGATGCATTCTTATGGTAGTTTTATAGGAAAAAACACTCTGTTTTTAAACAACAAAAAGTTTTAAATCCTTGTCTTTGTTTGTCTGTTGTGCACTGAATATGTAGCCTGTGGCTTGTATTTTGTTCTCTGCTTCAGTGATGTTATAATTGAGCATATCTAAGGAGACTGATGGAGATATTAATTAGGAGTGATTCCTAAAAGAAAATGTTGAACACTGGAGGGCAACATTACTGTTTGCTGGAAGCAGTCAACCTCTGCATGTAGAAGATGTGCTCACACTCAGTGCTCTATGCTGGCTACCTTTTCTATTTCTTGCCCTGTTTTAGAGGTTTTTCACATGTAAGTTAGAATTAATGTGACCGTTAAAGCTGATTGCTAATGTGGCCTTTGCATTGCTGTTTCCTGCAGCGTAGTGATTTAATGAAATTGAGTACTCAGTTTCAGTGAAACTTTAAATTACATCCAGAAGTGTAATCTTTTAATTTATCATTTACGTCTCCTCAATAATTGAAAAGTTATTTTCCATTCCATATAAGCTATGAGGTTTTTATCATTGATTCAAAGAGTATTTTCAAAATGCATATCAAAAGTGTAAATTCCTTTACGAGACAGCTGAGATGTGTGTCAAACTGGATTTGGATGACAATTGAGTTTCATTCAAATATATGAAATGGCATTTTAACAAGTTTTTAAAAGAGTATTGCTTGTTTTATGACTTTTTAAAAATATCTAAGAGTCATATGCTCAATATTTAAGTATTTTGCAACATATTGATTTGAAATTTGAAAAATTAATGAGATCATGTTTCAAAGCAACTTATACATACCTGTAGTATCTATTAGATACCCGGGTGCCTCTGAAACAGTGGCTCCGCATCTCCTCAAGATTTTTGTTTTTAAAGTGTGTATCACTTATAAACTTATTATTTTATAAACTGTTTTTTGGAGCACAGGCTTTGTGGTATTTGGAGCTAGTTCAGATAACATATTCTGCATTCCATTAAATAGGATAAGCCATTATCTTTTTTCCTCCTTTAAAAATATAATGATTAGCTTGTGATATAGGTTCTGTCTCTGTTTGCCTAATTTGTAAATTCTAGTTCCTGATGCGAAAATGTTTTTTGCAAAGATACTGCCAAATAACATTTTCTTGCTGATGTCTCTTTAAGTTTATCTGTTTCTTCATAGCATATTCAAAATTATCTTTTGCAGGTAGATAATTTTTTGTTTCTTTACCTGAAGTCACTTGGGATGTCTTCTTCTTAATGTGTAAGTTTGGTCTAAAAGAAAGTTTACATATACCAGATTTTTACAGCATATCAATATATGTGTAGTTATTGAAATCAGTGAGGGGTTTACAATCAGGTACTTTGAACAGGTGTGCATGGGTTACGGCCATGAAATTGCTTTGCAAAAGTTGGATGTCGAGGTCTTCATCTCCAGCTGACTGCTGAGATAGTTGTCTGACCTAAAGCTTCAGTCTGGGATTAAAGGAGAATGTCATGAGTAATTCAGTTCTGAGATGGATTGATTCATTTTCTGACATAAAACTCTATTGGCAGTATAAGATGTGTGTTTTTTAGATGTTGCCCATTGGAAGTGCTTTATGGTGTATCACTAGGGTGAGATTTGCCTTGGCCACATTTGTCAGGAATAATGTGCCAAATTCTTCTGCCATGATAAATATTTAAAAGACCCTCATGTTCCTATCTCTTCATAAAAGTATTCTAATAACATTGTTATTGAAGGTTTGGGAAAAAGGCATTTTGCGAGGTATGAATGAGCAACTGATGGGTAAAAACGATCATCTATTTTGGTAGGAATGGCTAGAAGAGAGGAAAAAGAGAGCAAAGAGAAATAAGGTGACATTTGAGTGACAGTGCAAAGAAAGGATTTGGAATACTGGCGATTCAAGAGGCATCATTTCATCAAAAGGAAAGATTAATATACTTGGAAACGTTGAAGATATGCAAGAAATTATATAAGCCACAAGAATAACAAAGAATAAAAATAAAGATAGTCCTAAAATTGAGGGAGGAGGAAAGAGGAGAAATGGAGATTACTAAAAAGGGGCAGTTAAACACTAAGCTTTGATTTTGAATGAAAAAAATAGTATCTTGAACAGTTTATTTGGTCTGAGGATATGATCTTGAAACTCAGTTTTAATATCCTTGATTTACAGTTTCATTCTGTCCATGCAATTCTGAAAAATAACAGAGGAATAGAGGTAAGAGTGTGGGTATTTGTGAAAGGTATTCCAGCCTACTTTAATTTCTTTTCCTTAAATCAGTGAACCACTTAAACTGGAATCATGCTGTGAGTTCTTCCATTGTTGTCCAGTATGCAAAAGGAAGCTCTTATGTTTCCTACACATCTAATCAGGTTTGACTCTATGTACTTCCCCTCACTCTATGAAATTCTCAGGGCACTTCTGGAGTCACCTTTTCCTTTTTTCCTGAAGCCCTGCATGGGCTACCTATTGCAATCCCTCTGAGAACATTTGCCTGTTTGACTCCACTGTGCACACATCAAGACCCACTGCCATAATATCATGATGAAAAGTGAAATTGTCCCTAATCCAGGAAATAACACCATGTAACTATTTGTTGTATTTCAAAGCTGATATGTCTTAATCTTCTACTTGGTATTTGCATCTTGAAAACTAACATCTGTCTGTGAAGAGTGATACTTTTGAAAGCAATGTAGTTGCAAGTTATTTAACATTGTGGAGCTCAAAAATTATTCTGCAACATACAGATTACAGTTTTATGTGTGGATCTTTACATAACTAAATATTTTTTTGAGGATTCCTTTACTTGTCATATAACCCATATTATTTATGGTATCATAAGAATAGATCCTAAGTATAGATTGATAGGAAAAAAGAAATAGTGGAGGGGTTCTCAGAAAGCTAGATTGATATATGTGCTTTACTGTATCTCATCATTTGGAAGTGTGATTTTAATGTGTTTGGAAATTCCATTATTTGCCTTAACTTCCAGTCTCTCTGAAGTTTGAACTGTTAATTATGTAAAAAATCTATCTATAGTCTCTTATACACATAATAGTATCTATAGTCTCTTATAGACATCTAAAAATGGTTGAAGGAAAATACAGTTTTTTTGCTTTGGCTGATTTGCATAGATTTGAGAAACAATGTTCATACTTTTAATGGTTATCTTCTTATTTTTTAATAAGCTTTCCTGATTTAACACCTGCAAGAAATGGCTTTTTTAAGAGATTAGCTGGAATTTACCTATGCATGTCCTGGAAGAATAAAATGGCGTTAAGAATGTTTGTTTTACAGAAGTCATTTAAATTACACATGCTTCATTTATACAATGTAATTGTATACCATCAAAAGCTTCAGTAACATAATTAAAGGACTGATAAATCTGTAAAGGTCACAAACTTAGCTTCAATTATTCCTATCCAGTGTTTTTTTAACAAGTAAGCTTTGTTCTCCAGGGATTTGATTCCCTAAAAGTGTATGAAAACCCTAATGGTGTTTTTACTTCAAATTTTGGTGTACATGCTTGCATTTTAGCAAGGTATGCTCAACACAGATGCTGAAAGCTATGTTAGTACAGGCTCAGTTAGTTGCCAGTTAAGAAATTTAAGTTGTTGACCTAGTATTTTATTTTACATGTCCTACTTGTCCATTTAGTTTTGGAACATTTCAGAAATGTTTCTCAAGGCTTTTCTCCAGAAATACTATTACTTTTGACTGGAATCTAAGAGCCGCTTTAAAGAACAATTAAACTAGGGTGTTAGTTCTTCAGGAGTTTTTTGCAGTCCCACATGTATAGGATAAAGAAGCTTGTGACATTAGCTTCAGAAACTTGTTCCTGGACTTTAACCATTGATCGAGTCAATGCATCTCTTCACACGGAGTTTAGAAGCAAGGAGGGCTGTCTTTTTTTATTCTTTCTAACTCCTGGGGTTGTTGTAAACTTGCATTATACTTCAGAGTTTGAATTGCTTTCTTTTGCTATTTCTGTGATACTTTCATGTAGGGGAAGAAAAGGGTTATGTGCCACCTGCAGGGTACATACCTTATCTCTGTCAGCAAAGGTGGAAGAAGCATTGCCTTTGGCTGTTCTGAAGGAGCAGTCAGCCAGGATCAAAATCCAGCCACAGTTACAGCGGTGGAGCTTTAAGAGCTTGTAAGACTGGATGACCGCATTTTATTTCTGTTACAGCATCACTGTTGTGTCCTACTTTGTCCATCATCTTTTTTGAATTTTTCTTCAACCATATATGAGTTGTTGTACAGCACATGGCCACTTTGTGCCACTGCAGTCTGATGAGCTGCAGGGTTTTATTTACATAGTCATAACTGAAGAAACTTTTTTAAAAAAGGTGAAAGCAAGAATTGCTATACTGCTAGATTTTAGAAAATGTACTCAGTAAATTTTAAAATTATTAAGATGAGGAAGAACTAGATCTGGCCACTGATGAACGGGTTTTTGGACTGAACAAACTGGTATCTTAGATAACAGGTTGAACACTAAAAAGTAAAAAGATTTTTGGGGGGAGCTGGGAGGGCTGTGGAGGCATCAGAGCAGGGAAGGTTTGTCATTTTGTTTGTGATACCAATAAAATGCACCAAAGACGCCTTAAATAATTTAGAAAGAACAGGAAAAATAGTCAAAATATCACAAATCTTACTCTATGTCTTTTACTACTCGGAGAATTGTCTAATTTCTATCATTCGATTGTAAAGATAAAGTAGCCACAAAACGTTCTTGCATCTTCATTGGACATGAATGACTGTAAATTAAACATGAAATTACATTTATTTGGAAATAAGGTGTGTAAAGAAAGATTTTAATTTACTGATAAGTTTATTAAAGATTTTTTGTTAGGAATGAGATGAACCTGTAATTGGAGGCTGTGGGGATTATTGACATATATTCAGCATCCAGAGAAAGAACACTGTTTTGCCTGTACTCCTTTCTTTTCAGATTTTATTTTACTATAAATTTCTTCTCATCAACTAGTTAATAAGTAATAAAAGTGACAATGAAAATCTAAATGGGGAATGAGGAGTTTTTGACTAAAAGACAAAACATGTATGGGTGGTATACCATTAGAAAGGTAAATGAAAACAATCCTGAGGAATTGTGCCAAAGAAGTTCTGCATCAGTGTAATAGCTTTGTGTGTTGTGATGAACATAAAAGTTGGATTATCCAGAGTCTTCTAAATTTTCAAAGATTATGATATTTCAGAACATCACAATTGCATCTAAAAATTTCCATGAGAGAACACATTTATTGTTATTGTAATGGTATGAAGCTGAAAGAATTAGACATGTCTCTATAAAACTGCAGTTGAAAAGTCTGGTTGAGACATAATTTTACCTACTTCAGGTGATATTATTTGTCCAGGGTCACTCTGGGTATTGGCATTTATGAGGAAGGCATGATCTTATTTGATTAGCAGTGAAGAACAATTATTTATAAGAATTTATATTAGGAAAGCATGTAATTTATAAATTTATGAGTGTTGCAATTTACAGTTCATGAAGTTGTATTAAAATTTATATGGAAAGTTATAAATAGTAAACCAACTGTGTTCAAGTACTCAATACAGTGACTGTTTAAAGGTGCCTAAAACCAAAATGTTTGTTTTCATGTGTATATTCTGAAGGTTGTTGTCCAAGGAGATTGATATTCAAAGTCCTGAGAAGTATCAGATTCTATTTGATTTCTTTTTCTTCACTTCAATGTTAGAATATGTAAAGGGATTTTTAAATAATAATTTTAAAAATATAGCTCTCGTACCTGATGTTCTAATTCTTGTTCTAAAGAGATCTAATGCTGGCTTTTTTTTTTTTTTTTTTTTTAAGAGTCAGAGGTTGATTAAATAAAAACTTTGCAAGGCTTTATGAATCTAATACAGACCCCAGCTAATGTGGTACTAGGAACTGGTAATTCTTCAACAACAGTCTGGTGTTTTAGTGTTGCCTGCAGTCTACTCAGTGCAGTATGATGTCACAAAATCAGATTGGAAATACTCCAAACAGTGCCTCTAATGTCCTCCTCTATGGTAACTAGTGACAGATAAAATCATCAGTCTGTTGTTTCCGCTTGCTGATAAAGGAGTGCAACATCTGTTACTTAATGAGTATCTTAGGAAGCAGAGAAAAAGAGAGAATGTTAAAGACTTTTTTTTTTCTCAGCCCACATTGACCTGTATATTAGCCTAGTATGCTTCATTTAATTTTTATCAAGGGAATGTGTAGTTTCATTTAGGGGGATTGGTGTCTGTTCTTGTTTTTTTTTTTTTTAAATAAAGTAGGACATGTCCTACAACATGTAGGAGTTTAATTGTTGGGAAGCAAGCATGCAAACCAAACTGTGGACCTGATTTCCATAGTTGTTGTCTGACTTTTGAGGGAGCAATTTTTTACATCACCCTCCTCTCTTTTGGCCAAGTACTTGGCATGTAGCATGGGTTGACCTTCCAGCAGTCCTTCAGCAATGTGACAGGTGTGCGGTGTGTGCATTTTCTCCCAGGGATAAATAACATTATCAGAGCAGACTCCCTTATTTGAACTATTACCTTAAAAATAAACAATTAAAGAAATTCCTTGACCTAAACTGCTATCTTGAGGTCTTTGTTGCTCCCAAGTTCAAGATTTGCAGCATTTCAGGGTGATTCTGTTAAAGGTGAGTATGTGTTACTGAGGACCCACTGGCTGCTGGGCTGCATGAGTCAGCTGGGATTTGCAGTGCAGCATTCTGTTCCTTGCTGTGTGAGTGAGTCAGCAGCGTGCTCAGCAGCACGAGACCATTCTTTCTATAGCCTTTACCTGGTATGCTGCTTGCTTGATCCCAGTCTGCTGGCCTTTGCAGGAACTGTACCTGTCATGCCATTAGCAGCAACTAGTAAGTACCTAGTGATAGTGTCTAGTAAGTAACTAGTAATCTTCTCCAGCCTTTCTAAGGAGTTAAAATATGAAGAAATACATTTTTTGTATATAATAGTGAATATGGTTCTGAGGATATCAGTGGAGTTTCAGGTCAAGCTGCAAGAAATCACTTTTCAAAATAAGAGGCCATGTGAGTGAACACTAAAAACATTTCAACATGTTTTAAGAAGCAGCATTTTCTGAAGGAAACTGTGTAAATGAACATTTAATATTAGCCAATGTTTTTGGCTAGATTTTTCACCAGAGGCTTGTAGAAGAATTTAAGGTACCATGATATAATGAGAAATTCTTACACGTGTAAAGACTGCTTGAAATGCACAATGAAAAGAACAAAAATAAGTGCCCTGATTTCATACTGAAGGGAGGTCATCAATGGAATCCCGTAAGGATCTGAACTGAGGCCTGTGCTCTTAATGTATTCATAAATTATTTAGAAGAATGAATAATGAGATGTCAAAGTTTGCAGATACTACAGAATAATTCAGGATAAGTACAAAAAAAATCCAAGTGATATAATGCAGTTCAATATAAATTAGTATGGATATGGAGAGGGAATAATCCTAACACTACATATTGAGCTAATGTCCTTCAGTTGATTTTTACTACATAAAGAAGAAAACGTTGAAAATTATGAAAATGCTAGTTCAATCCTCAGTTTAAGGAATCATTACAAATGTGTTTAAAAGGAAAAGATCAGAACAGCATGCCAATAGGGTAGAGTTCTGCTGAAATAATGGTACAGAATTGAACAGATTTGCTATTGCTTCTAAGTAGGAGTTATGTTAATCTAACAAGTAAAAGCATTCAAAATTCAAGATGCTTTTCAACATCATGTGTAGTTAAGTTCTGAGACAATTTGCTATGAGCTTTTGCAGCAGAAGCCGTCACATACAAATATATACCCACTGGCTCAAGAAGTTTCAAGAAAACACTGGAGGTTCTGGAGAGGAAATTTGGCCAAGCGATGCATATACTTACCCTATGCTTATATTTTTTCCATTATATCTTTTGATAGCTTGTTAATAAACAGGTATTTTATTAGATAGATGTGTTTTTGTCTGACCTTGCATGGCTGTTTTTATGAACTCTTTTGATATGAAAACCTTTATTCTGGCCTCAGGCTTTAATTAAACCTCTAATTAAATTCCTCTCATGAGGCAGAGGTAAGAGGGAAGACAGAAGTAATATCTTTGATGCATCTACTCCTATGTGCAGTTCTGCTCCTCCTGACACTGGTGATCTGACATTACCTCTGATATTTTTTTGTCATACCGCTCTATGTAGGTGGGAAGTGTTCTGTTTGCTTTCCTGTTAGCATGCTAATCCTGTTCTCCCACTATAGCACTACATTTCCAGCATTCATAGTACTTTAATTCTTCAGCTTCTTTTGTCAGATTTAAGAAGCTGAAGAGGAGCTATAATGGCCTCCTAGAAATAGACGTTTGCTTCCAACTTTGCTGTGGAGCAGGAAAAAAGGCTTGAAGCTGTACTCATTTTAAAGTCAATTTAATACATAAATTAGTCTATTTTTAAGTATTATTTCCCCTTCCCTCTAAACTAATTTAAATAGAGCAGGATAACCAAACTGGTTAATGAAACATTATTATGCTAAACAAGAACTTCAACTAGGAGAACTGTCCCTGAACCAAAGAAGGAGGCTGTTCTGTGCCATGGCTCATTAGCTTTGGAGACAGTATCTGTGAGGTTGGGATTGTTTGGGGCTTGCTAAGTAATAGTTTGATGTTAAACAAGATTAAACCAGAGACATGCCTTGTGTGAAAACTGCAGAAATTTTTTGATGATCCTTGATTTGGATGACGTTAATTAATCTTGACCTGACTCTTCTAGAAATCTGTCTGCAATACAGTGAGGGAAAGGCTTCATTGTTATGCTTCAAAAATGATTGTCTGCAACTTTAGGCAATTATTGGCTATAACTTTTAGAAAATTGTAGGCAATCTTCCTAAAATAAAAAAAGAAGAAGACAAACCTAGAACATCACAAAGCTAAATAATAAGTCTTAAATTTTTAGTGTAATATTGTGAGAAAGCAGCAATGGAAGGGCAAGGTCAGACATTATATGCTTATAGCATTTGTTTTCTAGGCCTTGAAGAATGTGCCCTGGCATGTTCTGTTTTTGTGTAGCTAGGCAAGGGCAAGTTATCATGTGCTTAGATAGATCAACTGTATCAGCCATAGTGTGGCCAGCAGGACCAGGGCAGTGATTGTGCCCCCATACTTGGCACTGGTGAGGCCACACCTCAAATACTGTATCCGTTTCTGGGCCCCTCACTACAAGAAGGACATTGAAGTGCTGGAGCGTGTCCAGGAAGTGGAGCTGGGGAAGGGTCTGGAGTGCAAGGTCTATGATGAGTGGCTGAGGGAGCTGGGAGGGTTTAGCCTGGAGAAAAGGAGGCTCAGGGGAGGCATTCTCTACAACTACCTGAAAGGAGGGATTATTCTCTCCAGGTAGCAAGTGATAGGATTGAGAGGAAGCATCCTTAAGTTGCACCAGTGGAGGTTTAGACTGGATAGTAGGGAAAATTTCTTGCAGAAAAGATTGTCAATCATTGGAACGTGCTGCTGAGTGAAATGGTTGGTTCTCTCTCCTAGGAGGTATTTAAAAGGTATGTGGAAGTGGCACTGAGGGATATGGGTTGGTGGTGGACTTGACAGTACTGGGTTAACATGCGAACTGGGTGATCTTAAAGGTTTTTCACAACCTAAATGATTCTACATTACTTATTTGTTTGTAGAAATTTACTTAAAGGCATTTAACAAGCTTCTAACTTATTCTTAGGACTGAAGCATTTAGAATAGCAGTATATTACTCAGTAAAGGAAATGACTGATTATCTGCACTTTTTTTTTTAATTTTTAAGAGTGCGGATAATACAGTGCACATCAGTATGCAAATTGAAAACGTCTTTGAAATCAAGTGAAACCATGTCTAGATCTAAAGTAGATTTTATGTATTTTGAGATGTGCATCTCTCAAGCATTTCAATGTTGCTAAATACAACACAGGTAAATTTTGCCTTTAGTATTATTGGTTCTGCTCAAGTATGTGTACACCTGAGGCATCTGGGGCCTGTCTGAAGAAGCAATATCCCTCAGTGGCTGAAGTCCATGGACAATTTATACCAGAGCAGGGACAGCCCTAAGTTTCTGTGACATAATGATCCATTTTTGATGGACATAAAATACATAAAATAATATTTTTCCTAGATTCTTAAAAAACTGCTTGAGAGCTCTGACTAAGTAACAAAACATAAACAAAACACCCAGCAAAAAAACCCCAAAAATAAAAACCCCATCAGACATGTCTTGCATGCAGCCCAAATAAGGCTGTTTAGCCCCTTATTTCTAGATAAGTAATATGATGTTCTGAAACAAACTTAATCTGCTAAACAGACCAGAAATTTATTCTAGTTTATGTTTCATTTAATTTCTGTACCTTTTTCCTATATTAAATTTTGGATAGTGTGGCACTTGTGAATATGGCTAAGGAATGTTTGTGAGGTTCTATGCTGACATTTGGACTACATGAAAGGTCCCTTCCAACCTTGATGATTCTTTGTTTTGTTGTTTGCTGTTGTGTAACTTCTTCATCTGGTTTGTCATGAACCTAAAGACAAGGCCATATTAGATATATTAAGAGCATAATATGTTAAAATATTATCCAGTCACCCAGAGTAGTCTGAAGTTTAGTGTTTAGTTCCAAAATAACATTTTTTTTTGGAATTACAAAGTTGGCTGTTTTCTTGGACTATCTTGGCTTACATTAGGTTAAATGTATCAGTGTTACAAAAGACTTGAAGGGTTCTCTGTGGGGTCATGCAAACACAGGAGATGTGTATTTCCTAATTTCTGTAGATGTTTTTACAATAAACTCTTTATCCTCATGTGAGAAAAGGCAGATACTAGAATTTATTTATAGTGTTCACCTAAGAATACCATTGATAAAAAATTTACATTAACTTTTAATGTTTGCACTGAGTCACCCCATCCTGCTCTAGGGTTCACATTTCATTTTACAGATACCTGAGCAGTCAAGGCATGTCTATATGAGTGGTTTAGCAAGCAGTGGTATAGTATCAGTAAATCATCTAGAATTTAAAGCTTGCTAGCCATGACTTTCATTATGTACCACAGCATACTATGGTGCAGCACTACTATCAGTGTAAGGTGGTTGTTAATTTATGAAACATCGTTAAGTAGCACATGACTAATTTTCCATGAAAGTGTGTGTATATATATATATATATATATATATATGCACATTCAAATATGTTGTTCACAACCTTTGTTGTGTTCAGTGTGTGTATGTGCTATTTTTGTACCTATTCTGACTCTTCTGTTTGAATTAGAAAGCATGTGTTTAATGCAAATCACTAGTGTAGATGTTCTTGCTAGCAACCAACAGTTTTCATGATAATTGTTCTTGAATATGGTTTTTCCAGTCTTTTAAAATTTACCTTTAATTTGCTTCAGACGGAACCAGTATTTAGAGATCAGGACTATTTTTCATTTGCTAAGGACAGATTCAGTATCA
This sequence comes from Serinus canaria, assembly GCF_022539315.1. Classification (NCBI taxonomy): domain Eukaryota; kingdom Metazoa; phylum Chordata; class Aves; order Passeriformes; family Fringillidae; genus Serinus; species Serinus canaria. The sequence goes on from NC_066313.1 coordinate 48,529,853, forward strand.
GCTATTTTATACTAGGCAGGCTGCAGATCCTACAGTGTGAAGTATAGGAGCATCATTCAGAATTGGAAGGGGATACCAAATGAAAGGGGTACTCTGCATGCTTATGCAGTATTGTTGCATAAAAGTGTAGCAATGCAGTGAAATCAATGGTAAGAAAGTTCTGTATCATGGTAGCCATCCCAGTTTGCACTTAAGAACCACCTCCTCAGGTTTTCTCATAGATGCTGTTACTCAGGTAAATCTCTCATTTCTTCCTTACTTCTCTTTTTTGGGTTCCCCACTGGAAATTTGGGAAAACAGAAATACTGAATGTGCTGAGTTGGAAGGGTCATTGAGTCCAGTTCCTGATCCTGCACAGGACACCCCAATAATCACACCATGTGTCTGAGAGCATTGTCCAAATGCTTCTTGAACTCTGTCAGGCTTGGTGCTGTGACCACTTCCTCGGACTGAGCACACTCCAGTGCCCAACCACCATCTGAGTGAAAAACCTTTTCCTGATAACCAACCTAAAGCTGCCTTAGTTCAGTTTCGTGCTGTTTACTTGAGTACTGTCACCAGTTATAAGAGGGAAGAGATCAGTGCCTGGCCCTCCAGTTCCCTCATAAGGATATTGAAGACCACCAGGAGGTCTCCCCAGTCTTCTCCAGGCTGAACAGACAAAGTGATCTCAGCCACTCCTTGTACAGCTTTCCCTCCAGACCCTTCACCATCCTCATGGCCCTCCTTTGGATGCTCTCTAATAGCTCAATGTCCTTTTAAAATTTTGGTGCCCAAAACTGTACACAGGACTCAAGGTGAGGCCACACCACCACAGAGCAGAGCAGAATGGGACAATCCCGTCCCTTGCCCAGCTGGCAATGCTGTGCCTGATGCCCCCTAGGACATGCCTGGACCTCCTGGCTGCCAGGACACCATGGCTTACGTTCACCTTGTCATCGAGCAGGACCCCCAGCTCCCTTTAGACAGGGCTGCTCTCCAGCTACTCATTCTCCTGTCTGTACACACAGGCAGGATTTTGCCATTCCAGGTGTAGAATCTGACAGTTTTCCTTCTAAAACCTCATGTGGTTTGTCATTGCCCTTTTCTCTGCTTTCTCAAGGACTCTTTGCAGCGCCTCTCTGCCTGCTAGGGATTTGACAGATCTCCCCAGTGTGATGTTGTTGGCAAACTTAGTATTCCTCCAGGTCCTGTGTCCAAGCCATGAATAAAGATGTTAAAGAGAACAGGGGTGAGGATGGAACCATGCAGAACCCACTAGCGCCAGTTGTCAGCCTGATGTCACCCAAATCACTAAAACTTTGTGCCTGACTTGCTGGCTGGTTGCTCTCTGATTGTGTAACAACTATCCAGCTGAGTGTGGACACTTTCTCCAGAGAGATACTCTGAGAAAAAGAGCATCAAAAGCTTTGCTGTAGTCCAAAAGGTGACATCTACTGGCTTTCCAGGATCAAGTAGGTGGGTTGCCCTGTTGTAGAAGGAAATTGGGTTTGACAAGCAGGTCAGCTGGGAACTCTACCAAGACCATCACAAGTCATCAAGAGAGGCTTTGCAGTGGCACCACTGAGCTCTTTCAAAATTCTTTGGTGAATCCCATCAGGCCCCATAGATGTGTGGGGATTCAGCTGGAGCAGCAGATCCTTTACAAGGTCAGGGTCAACTGAGAGGTGTCCTGTTCTCTCAGTCCTGGTCTTACAGCATGGGATCAGATTTCTATGATTTCATGCTAGTCATCCATTAATTTGCCAGCACTATTTTCAGACTACTCCCAGGCAATGTTGATAAATGCTATTAATAAAGTTGTTACCATGTGAGTCTTTTTCCTAGATGAATATGATTTTTTCCCTTTATGGGAGAAAGAGGGGATAAGCACTGTTTAACACACTTTACTGTATCATTTGATGGATAAACTATTTGCCTCTGCATCTTTTGTTTGAAGACATTTCCTCTGAGCACAGGATACTTCTGTCAAGGAAGTTTGTCTTTTCTGTCATCTGTATGCTCAGTTGCTGCTTGTCATCAGAGAATGCTCAAAAGAGATGCAGGATAAGGTGCATTCAATCAAGTTTAATTTTTTTTTTATCCAATTCAGACCTTCTGATTACTCTTTTGCACAATGTTCATGTCTTGCTGGACTGCAGTTTCCTGTATGGAGCTGCATGGCTATTTACATATCTTTCATATAGATCACATGCCTGCCTTATTATAGCTGATCACTTATCAGTGCCACGTGGATGTGGATGCAGAGCTGTCTTACTAAAGGATTTCATCATTTCTTACTTGTTATACTACCTCACTTAATGAGGATGTGAAGATGCAGCATAATTTTGTCTAATGGATACTGCTCAGGAGACACATCTAGGATCTGCCTATGCCATAACATAGGCATTAAGCACAACAGCAATCTGATAAACACAGCACCTTAAAACAGTTTTATTCTAGTTGAAAGCCTTTGACTGGTAGCAGTTCCATGCTTCATAAACTTGCCAGCTGTAGTAGGCATTTTTTCTGTTAAAAGATTATTTCTGAACAATTACTGGTAATATTGTGCAAGATATTTATCACCCGACTAACATGGAAAGTTCAAATCACATTCTGAAGGAGTATCTTTCCAATAATGGTCAGCAGAGAGAGATACTTCACTTTTCTGTACCAGTTGCATTTTTGCTTTTCTTGTATAAAATGGACAGTAAATAAAGCCTTAGTCCTGCTGGGAAAATTCTTTCATTCCAAATTTAACACAGAAGATGACATAATGGTTCACATGGTCTTTTAGTGGACCTCAAAGATTTTAGCACAGATAAGTGCAATGTCTTTTATGGATATCAGCTCTTCTTTGACAGTAAAGCTCATCCATGATAACTATTCATTTTTAAAGAGAGGCAGTTTAGTGGTTATTGTGTCTTCTGTGGAGGAGAGGTGAAAAAGAAATACTAAGTATCAAACTGTTTCAAAAGAACAGCTTTTTTTTTTTTTTTTTTTTTTTTTTTTTTTTTTTTTTTCTGTGGCAGTGCTTGTTCTAAAATAGAGTACTGCTTTAAGATTCCCTGCTGGCATTTACAGATCAACATAAATTATTCTATGAAACTAGCAGAAGTCTTTGGTGATTATTTTTAAAGATGTAAGAGTTCATACTCTCTTAAAATGCGCATTTTGATTTGGGCCGTTTACCTTGTGAAGTTTCATGTTAGCTAAAATCTGAACATGTTTTAAAAAAAGCTACAAGCTAGCGTGGGCCAGTCTTTGATTCTTTTGTCTCTGTATATGTTTCCGCAATAAAAACAATTAATGTGTTTTGTAAGGTTTTAACTCTTGTAATGCTCATCTCGTGAGCAAAGCAGGGCTTTCAAGTCAGTATCTAAGAAAATGGAACATGTAGGAATAGCTCTGAGCTTTAATGCAGTGGGGTATAAATATGTATATTTAATGCAGATCTTAGCACAATATGATTAAGTGTCTAAATTTTGTAGCAGGTGAAAATAGATTTTTTTCATTTGCTTAGCATCCAGATGGTACATGGGGGAAAATAGGTTAATCCCTATTTTGTATACAGAACTAGTACATACTGATTAGCAGATTTCTTTTCCATGGAAATTTCAGTCTGGTTACAGTAGAGCTCTGTTCCATTGTTGTTCCAGCATTTCTGTTTTTATAAGGATATTGCATAACATCTAGATCTCTGTGATCCTGAAATTCTTGAATGCTATGATACAGCTTTTCTTAATTAAATCCTTCCTAAGAAACACAGTATTAAAGGGTGTTTTGAATGTAGTTCATTCTATCATGCTTGTTCTGCTGTGGACTATCAAAAAGAATACTCTGCTTCACTGAAAATGGTATTTGCAAAAATAAAATCTTTCACTCATGCTAAAAAAAGAAAGTAGAGTTTGAAACTACTCATGCTTAAAAGTGCTGTCCTGATCCCTTATCTTAAATATTTATATCTACTTTGCTTTGATTTAATAGCACTTGTAGAATTTGCTTTGGAAATTTGTGTGTGCTTCTATCCAAAGGTTTTTTCCCTACAGGCTATATGTGCTTGAGAGGAACCAGTCCACATAAAGGAGGTCTGCAGTGACTTACAGAGAGTTACACAGGGCAAAGTATAAACTTTTCAGTTTGTGAATTGGGAATGACTCTCTCATACTGAGATGATGCTGCCAGAAAAGCAACAAAAGCAGAAGAGGCTTCTAATCAGCTATTTCCCAGAGCAGTGGTTGGGTATTTGGTGGACACCAGATATGGAATAATTTTGTTGTGAGACTGCTGGAATAATTCCAGAAGAGTCAGGAATGTCTGCATTAGTTGAAAGCAGTCACAATCCTTTTCCATAGAGATAGTCAGACTTTCTATGATACAGTTGGATTAAGGTAAAAAAAAGTTTTAGAAGTTTGGGAGGTTTTTTTGTTAATTAGGTTCTTTTTCTTTTTCTGTTTTTTTTTTTTGTGTTTATTTTTTGTTTTTTTTTTTAAGTAAGTCTTGTGACATTAGTTTGGTGGTCCTAAGCTCTTGGTTTGTCAAAGCTTTCATGTCTTTACAAACTATCATACTTATTGCAAGTATCAAAAGTGGCCTCTTTTTTCCTCCCATATTGTTCGTATGCACTCCTGTGGTTTGTTAACCTTTTTTTGTCAACAGCCTGACTATTTAAACATATACTATGAAATTACTATGCATTCATTATACAGATAATACAATGGTAATTTTAAATGTTTATAATGGCTTTCAGTAAGAGGGGTTCAGATTAACTTTTTTCACTTCAAAAATACAGACGGCAAATATTTCTAGGTCAAATAAAGTGATAGTAGCAACAATCATAATGGCAGATTTCCAAAACTGAAAACTTACCTCTAAGAAATAATACTTTTTGCATTAAGTATTTTAACATGAAATTTTATTTCTTAAATGTCTTGTTTGTATTTAACCTTTTGTGTTATTAGATACAGGCCGAAGAAGAGGTTGATAGTATCTATGGAGGAAAAAAAAAATCACTGTTTCTTTTGTTTAAGAGTAAAAAATGTAACAAACTTCACCATTCTCCAATACTCCTACTAGTAAACCCTGTTTCTTGGATTTACATCAGAATCCATGTTGTTTTCAGGGCCTAGTTTTTGGAACCTTACCTAATTTTCTTAGATTTGGAAAAGACCATAGAGAAGTTCTTCTTGCATATAAAATCAAATCATTGCTTATGATTAGTTGTCAGCATTGAGGAAGGCTGCAACCCTCGACAGAAACCACAGGGATTTCTAATGTTCCTGCCCCCTTTTTTTTTTCCTGAATGTTGATGGCTTTCAAATTAAAAAATGTAGATTCTTCTTTAATTATGTTGCTTCAGAAATCAGAGCTAATTTGAATATAACCATTTAGTGCTATACTTTCCTGAAATTTCTAATTGAGGGAGACTTTTTTTTTGGGTGGGGGGAAAGGGTACAGTATCCAAGCCTTTGGGAGTTTGATAAAGAATTTTCTAAAATTAGTTCATAGTCTTAATTGTAAGTAATTTATTAAAGGCCTAGGTGTGTGTTTTCAGAGTATCAGAATTGTATTAATTTTATTGTGTTTTGGCCATCACTGTATCTTTTACTTCTGTGCTTTTTCAGTTACATTTCATAAAGGAAAGCTCAGTGCTTTTTGCCATAAAGATGTTCTCATATATCCCTAAATAAAGCTTCATTCTGAGCTTGAAGCTGCCTTTCTGTCAGTGAGCATCAAAGCCTAGAATTTTTGAGCCCTTTTGTTGGTAAATGTGTAATTTTAGGTGTTCTAATTACAGTTCCTCAAAATCTTTGCATTTAAAACAGCTTCTGAAATAGTGCAGGCGGTTTGAGACTCAATTAACTGAGTTTCTGCTTCTTCATGACATTAGAACTTGTAGATCTGCCTTTTCACTTATATTCCTAGATTAAAAAAGGGGTGTGGGGTTTGGGTTTTTTCTTTGGGTTTTATCTTAGGCTGTTTCAGCAATTGAATGAACTGATAATGATGAAGGCACTACTAAACTTTAATAACAAATAAAAGTCTAGTTGACACTTCTATGTGGAGTAATAGTTTAGCCCTTCAGCAAGCAGGCTTTGATACTTAAGCAATGACTGCTCTGTTTAGCTAAATTTATTTCTTAGATGCCTTAATTAGACTATGCATTACTACAGTGGGTTTACAGTTTGTGATAATTTCAAAAGTAATTTAAAATTTAGTTCTAATAAATGTTTACTATTAAAGAATAAATTTCTCAATTATTTAAGCAGTTTTAGATATCAGGAATTGAACTGTCTGAGATACATATTTTCTTTGTTTAGTCTTGAATGACTTACAGATATGGGACATTGTCTTTTTTTGCCTGCTTGATGAAATTCAGGCCAGACTCTCTAAATGCAGGGATAATTTTTCTAGTGTATTCATAAATGTTGCTGGTTTGAATTCCTTCTCTAACTGTTCTGGGAAAAGAAAAATATTTGTTAAGCGCCTAAATACAAACACTTATTTTACAGGAAAAGAAAGGAGGCAGTTGTTTCAACAAGTAACAAGAAAAACCAAAAAATTCTGTTGGTGTTTGCTCTTTGGTTTTTGCCTGTCTCTTGAGCAATTACTGTGCTGCTTTATATACAGAGAATCTTACTCTGCTGGAAATCTTGGTAATGATCCTTCAGGGCACAGCATCTGTAGATCTTCTCAGAAATGTTGATGTTTTTGCAAGCAAGTAAAAGCTGCTGCTTTGTCTCCTGTCCTCTTTCTTCCTGCAAGGACAAATACTAGGTGTCTGGCGAGACAGGAAAAAGGAGAAAGACCCAGCAAGGTACTGGGGCTCTTCAAGACAGGCAGGATGGAAACTTTAGTGTAGTCCAACCCATTGGACTACATTGTTATTAGCAGAAAGAAAATGAGGTCTTAATATATATAAAATACACTCATTTTGATCAAGCAAAATCTGCGCTTTGTGGAGGAGAAGGTAAATTATGCTAACCATCTCCATGCAGAGCATATCAGAGAATGCTTTTTTGTAGTGTTTTTTGTAGAGAAATAACTCAAGAATTAGTTTTGCTTTGATATTAAAATTATGGGTTTTTTGATTTTTTACATGGACTTAGTCATAAAGTGAAATTCACTGGCTGCAATCTTTGTTAATCAGGAGTTTGTTCTGTGTGTGTTTGTGCTTTCTCCTGCTTACCAAAGGAAACTTGAGCAGTACTTTTCTAGTGACATTGCATTGGAAACTCCTAACACTGGTCATTGCCACTGGGTGGGAGTAAACCATCCCTGTCCTCTCCTAAACTGTAGCTGCATTGGCAAATAATGTTTTCTTAAAGAGCAAACAAAGCAGTGTTTGGGATTGTAGCTTCCTGGGGAAAAGTGTGGTCTATACCCATCAAGCTTCCTTTACTGTAACATTAAGAATAGGAAGATTGAAAGTTTCTTTTAGAAAAAAAAATATTCTTTTATGTATTACAAAATTAGAACTATAGTTTAAGAAGTCAAAATAGAATTTAAATCATGCTTTGTCTTTCAGATTAATAATTGAGTCATTGGTTCATCATCTGACCAACCAAAAACAGCCATTGATGCAGTTGGTTTGAGCTTTTTGTTCTTTTGGATTGTTATGCCATAAATTCCATGTTTAATGCCAAATAAGCATCTCAATCTGGGATTTGTACCATGTCTGGCTATTAAAAGCTATTTTTAGTCTAATTCCATGATGAAATGAAAAAACAATTTAAAAATATGTCATAAACAGAACATTTCCATCCTGTCTTTTACCTTGAGATGGTGCTTCCCCCCTTCTTTCAGAGAGTTTTCTTAAAATTGTACTTCAAATGTATTTAAGTAGCTAAAATTAGAGTTTTCATCCAGTCATGAAATCTTCAAGAGTACAGAAAATTCTATAAATATTTAATGTAAAAATATTTACTCTAGACATATCTTACTGAACCTGAAAATTATGGTGTCTTCCCATAGTGACCACAGTAGGAAGTTTAACTTGTCACTTTGATTACTTTTTGTAGGCTATGCTGTCCTACTGTAGCTTCATTTGGGAGTCCAACTATCACAGTTGTTTGAAGACTTAAATTGAAGTGTTAGATTTGTTAGATGAAGAAAAGCAAGTGACTATGAAAATACTGAACAGTCCAAGAAGAGTAACTGCTGAAGACATTAAGTGCAATAAGCAAATTTATCACTTTTATTTTGCTCCTGAAAGTCATTAAATTTGTACGTATTGTGATAGCTGAATTTTAACCTTTGTGTTTTGTTTTCAAATTAAAAACCAAAAAGGCAAGTCTAGTTCAAATAATGGGTACAGACTTTGTTTTAACTAGGGTTTTCAGGAATTTGGAACTAAAAGTAAAAATTTTGGCCAAAAGAGATTGTCATTTGTTTATTCCAACTTGCATAAATACTTAAATATTTACACAATCTTGAAGCCTTTGAATGGATTCCTGCAGTGCTGCTGCAAGTTCCTTCTCAGTGATTGGAGCAGGAATGAAAGCTGGAGAGAATAGGGAATGTGGAACAGCAGAGTGAGCCCAGAGAAGTTGGTTGTTCTATATATTCTAGCATTTTGCTGTGGTCTCCACTGATCAGCAATCACCACTTGTTCTGGTGTTTTTCTAGACATTACCATGTGCTTCAACATCAGTATTATCCTGTAATCTGTGTGCTTCTCTACTAAAGCATTGTCATTCCAACAACCCCAGACCTCTCACTGTTTCTGGAATTGAGGCAAGTTCTGAAGCGGTAACTTAATCTTTTTTGCTGCTCTGAATTCCCTTTGAGTATTGGTGTCACTTAGTTGAAGGGGAGAGATGATTTCTCCAGCTAACATCCTGGGAATTGCAGAATACTGAACAAGCATGAAGCTATTTGAAGGAGAGTAGGGCTGTGTGAGCAAAGATGGGAAGAATTCTAGTCTGGTGAATTTTTCAATACTCTACTTTGTGCAAACAACTTCTCTGTGGCTTTGTTGCAGGAAAATGTACTGCATTAATAGCAAGAAAATACCTTCCTTTATCTCTGTTTACATAGTATTAGAATAGTTTGCACCATTAATAGCTTTTGCTTAAATAGAAATTATGTCTGCTTTCTCTAGATTGCATGCATTTTATAGTAAACTGACAGGATGAAAGAGCTGAATTCATTCAGAATAGTTGACTAGGCAGAAATTTCAAGGTCAGAATGAATATAGTAAACAAGGATGAAATATATACCTAAGGAAGAAAGACTGTTCAGTTTGAATGACATATATAGGTAAGGTTTTAGTTGAGTAAGCTTCTAGAAAATAATGCATGTGCAAAAGGCAGTTTGAATGCTTGACATGTTATTTTGTGATTTTTTTTTTAAAGAAGCTTTTGCCATGCATGTCTTCCGTCTTTTCTTTCTTCTTTGAGATTATAAATCTTTCCCAGGGTAATTTTTTTGGTTTGTTCGGTACTATTTCTTCAATTTAATCTAGGGAAAAAGATGAAACAATCCTAGTCTAAGCAATGATATTATAAATACTCTGTCAATTTATAGAAAGGAAGGGGTGGATTGCATCATTGCAAGAGAATGTAAGCAATATTTATCTTTCATTCTGTTCCCTAGTACTTATGTTAGAGTCTGCTAGACATGATGCTTTATAGAGGAAATGGAAGTCTAATGCTCCAGTGTGTTATGTGACTTTGTTTCATTGTGGTAATTATTATTATGACTTTCAAGTCCATTTCTTACCAGAGAGAAAACGTGGTTTGAGTTTAGGTGTATGTCAGCCATACTTTGTGTTTAACAGACTGTGACCTTGAAATAGTGGTAATTATTAAATGTTATGCAGGCAGATTATTTTCGTAAGCTGCAGCCTGAACACCATGAGTACAATGCTAGAGTTGTTCTACTGAAATTTATCTTTTGTGTGCACGCTTGCACATGCACACCAATCAAAACAGTGAAGGTTTCTGTTCAAGAAAGATTTACAATAAAAAGCTTAGTGTTAAAAAATGTGTAATAGTGCCATCTGCTGACCCCTGTCACAGCATAACTAAGTTGTATAAGTGGGCACTGGAAATGCTGCTGCAGAGGGTTGACCTAAGCTGAGAAATGAGCCAAATCTAGTGAGAGAAGTTGATAAATTTTGAGCTTATGCTAATGTAATGAAAATAAAAGCAAAATAAAACTGGAAGTGAACATTGATCACAATAACAATTGAAAATTTTTTTGTGAATAGGTTGACAAATTATGAAGTTTTGCAATAACTAAAGTCAACCTGATGCTTTCCAGCTTTCCTGCTGTTCAGAAATTTTTGATTTTGTTGTGGCAGTCAACATAGAATTTTGCTGTCACTTGATGCAACAGTTGCAGCTATCAAATTCATCCAGCATGACAGCATATAGAAATTTATGGCTAGAAGAGAAGCTGATAAGATATTGTTTCAATAGCAGTACATTCTTCAACTGTCCCATGTTGGTCACATGGCCACCTTTATTAAAGACTCATTTGAATTATTTGAGCCATCATAAGAGGTTGGAGTAGATCCAGAAAAGAGTTATAATGATGATCAGAAGGCTGGAGCACCTCTCCCCTGAAGACAGGCTAAGAAAGTTGAGGTTTTCAGCCTGGATGAGAAAAGGCTCAGGGAGACTTCCAGTACATAAAGGGGCCTGAAAGAGAGCTGGAGAGGAGCTTTTTACAAGGGTAAGCAGTGACAGGACAACTCTACTTAAAGAGGGTAGGTTTTAGATTAGATATTACAGAGAAAATCTTTACTGTTAGGGTGATGAGACACTGGTACAGGTTACCCAGATAGTTGCACCATCCTTGGAAGTGTTCAAGGCCAGACTGGATGGGGCTTTGAGCACCCTGGTCTAGTGGAAGGTGTCCCTGCCCATGGCAGGGTATTGGAACACTTAGAGACTAGCTGGTCTTCTGGGTCCTCCAACCCAAACCATTCTATGATTCTTTGATCGTCAGCATCTTGCAGCCATGTTACCTCTGTCCTGCTTCTATCCTGAGCACTTTTCCTGAGGTTTTCATTGTAGTATGCCTGCTCTTAGAGGAACTTCATGTAAAGCTCTCACAGTTATATAGAAATGTGTTTGCCACTTGGGTTGAGGAATAAACTGGAGGGGCATTCTTAAAAGTATTTGGGTGCAATATCTGAAAGAGCAAGGATCTTGGCATTGAAGTTGACATCAGAAGATTTTTTTCAAAGTCCTGGAAACTGACTAGAAGCCTGGATTGTGAAGATTACTGCAGGTCTTTTTGTGCATGTTTGGAAAGAGGCAGTATCCAGTATTAGGTCGTGCATTGTATTGGCATTGTTTTTTCTCAACATGTAGCAATAAATGGTTATAGTTGCAATCTTTCATGTAATTAGAAAAGCTTTTGAGAGACTATTATACTAGCCAAAGTTGATCTTCCTTTATATTACACCATAGTAAAACCAGTAGAGTGCTATAATACTCTAAAAAAAGTAGCAAAGTAGCTGACAACCTTTTTGATTTTTAAAATTACTTCCAAAAATTCATTGTTTGCAACACTTTTTTTTCAACATATGACAAGAATTTCCACAAAATCATTTTGGATAAGAAAACCTGAATCTGTAATATACCAGAAACTAGTGCCTTTCAGCAGTATCCATTTTATTTTGTTACTGGTTTCGTGGCTGTTCCTTTTATCGCAAAAATGAGAAGTTTATGTTTAATTTTTACTTTGCATGTTTAGACACTGGATCTTGTACTTAGGTCCTATGTGAATAAGACAAAGAATTGTCATATATTTTCCTCCAGTCTTCAAGAATGGCAAGAAGGATCCATGGGTCTACAGCTTCACCTCAGTCCCTGGGAGGGTGATGGAGCAGCTAATCCTGGAAACCATTTCCATGCACATGAAGGTTGACAGAGTCATCAGGAGCAGTCAGAATAGTTTGACCAGGGTGAAGTCATGCTTGTCCTACCCAGTAACATTCTATGATGAAATCAGTAGGTGAAGGAAGAGCAGTGGATATTGTCTATATCTGAACTTCACTGGGGCATTCAGCAGTGTCTCCTGCAAGATCCTCATAGGAGTGCTTTTGATAGCATTCCTTTGAGCATAGATAGTGAGATGGCTTGAAACCCAGCTGAATGGCTGCCTCAGGGAGTGGAGATCAGTGGCTTGCAGTCTTATCATAAGGCTGGTTATCAGCCATGTACCCCAAGGGTCAATACTGAGCCCAGTCCAGCATCTTCATTAATGATCTTGATGATGGGACAGAGTGTGCCCTTAGCAAGTTTGCAGATGGCACCAGCTGGAAGGAGTGGCTGGTACCCCAGAAGGTCATGCTGCTATCAATAAGCTGAAATGAGCTGGCAGGAACCTCATGGTATTCAACAAGGGGAACTACAAAATAATGCACCTGAGGAAGAACAACCACATACACCAATCCATTGCAGTGGGAAATCAAATGGATCAGCTTTTCAGAAAAGGCCCTGAAGCTTCTGGTGAATATCAAGTTGAACATGAGCCAACAATGTGACCTTGCAGCAAAGAAGGCAAATGCTACCCTGAGCTGCATTAAGTAAATTACTGCCAGCAGGTTGAGGCAGTTGATCCTTCTCCATTATTCAGCACTGGTGAAGTCACACCTTGAGTTCTCTGTCTGGTGCTGGACACCCCAGTACTGAAGAGAACTGGACATAACTGGAAAGAGTCTAATAAGCGACCAATAAAATCATGAAGGAACTAGAATATCTCTCCTATGACTAAAATCTGAGACAGCTGCTATCTTTCAGCCTGGAGAGGCCTAAGGAGGGGTCTTATTAATGTATATAAATACCTGATTGGAAAGTGTATAGAGGTTGAAGAAAGTATTTTTTCAGCAGTGCCCAGTGACAGGGCCAGAGAGGCAATAGGCAAAACTGGAACACAGGAAGTTTCTCCTGAATATCAAGAAGTGTTTGGGGTTTTTTTTTGGTTGTTCTTTTTTTTTAATTTTGAGGGTGACAGACTACTGGCACTGGTGCTCCCAAGGGGTGGTGTTGGAGTCTCTCACCTTATGGATAGTCAGAAGGTGTCTGGCCATGATCCTGGCCAACCTGTTTTAGGTTGCCTTGCTTTAGCAGGGGACCTAGCCTGACTGTCCAGCTTTCAGCCTAAAGCATTTCGTGATTCTTTGATATACCTTTGAATTTTTAGTAATAAACTAACAAAATAGGTGTAACTTGTAATCATGCTACTTTTAGCAGGTCAGAAGTAAAACTTCTATTAGATGACCTTGCTTCTTGCTTAAATGTTTTTTAACCAAGTCATTGAGGTATTATTTTGTTTTAATTTTTTTTGGCTTTTGGTGATATTAATCTGGGATGATGTAGCTGTAAAACAAATATAAAAACAACTCACTCCCCCAAACACCTCCAAATCCAGCAATCCTAACAAATCTTGAAGAGATGGTTTGAAAAAGAACAATTTGCATTTTCACTGAAGTCCTTAAGTGATAGCCTTGTGGCTGTGAAAAATTGATCAAGTTGAGTGAGGACCAGTTGTCTGTGTGATGCTGTCCCTGCTGTCCCTGTGATCACTTCTGTGCATCTTCATAACATACAAGTCTATATGTGAGGAACTGAATAGTTCTCTGGATTTCACCATCTAAGTTGCCAAGATTTTTGCTGTCAGGAAGGAGTACTTACATAGACAACTGACATAGATATTAAAATTAAGAGCATGTTTAAGCTGTGCTGCAGTTCCAGCTGGCATACCTGTAAAACCTCAACATTCTTCCATATTTCTTCTCTTCTGGAAGATGTACCCATCCAGGTTTCTGAGGGATCTCCCAGCTGACTTTGCTTTACAGTTCTATTTTTAAACAACTTTTTTTTTTTTTTTGGTGTGCCTGGATACTGTTCAGAGTTTTTTCTATTTATCTTTTCTAAGTTGTTCTTTTATATTTCTGAATAATCACAGATTCCTTTTCACTTCTATGGCATTTAATTATTTTTTTCTCTTAGTACATATTTTTTATAGTAAAGAGGGTAAAATTTGTCTCCCTGTTTTTTTTTACTTCTATCTTGTTTGAAAATTTATGCTCTTGTATTTTTTTTCCTTTTAAATTCTTTTGCTCTTTAACATTGTTAAAACTGTTTTATTTAAATGTCTTTCTATTTTCTTTCTTAACCAAAGTGCCAAGACACCTTTGTAATCTTGTCTCTGAGGTGTTAAAAGTACATTCTTCAAACTTCACTGTTTTGTCCAAATTTGTTCCATTTATTCTGGTCATATTTTACACAATTTTATGTCCATTTAGTGACCTTATTTTGATTTTTCTCTTTGAATGTAAACTCAGTTTAATAAGAAAGCAGTTGGTGATGAACCCCCTTTTTCACTGACTGTCTGCCTGGCATGCTGCTATTAATACAACTGGACTTTTATTCTTATTAGCCCCTTCTGGTTTTTTAGAGTACTGTGGTATTTTCTTCCTAGTATTGTAAAAGCAGTACTGACTTCTTTTCAAAGTACACTATTGATGTCTGGCTTGCAGAGCACTTCATAGGGAAACTTGAAGTCTGTCCTTTAGTCTAAGCTATATTTTTAGATTTTAAAATAATTTTATGTTCTCGTACAATTTAAAAAAAAATAAACCCAACAACTCAACAACAAAATCTCAGCATGTATTTGATTATCGTAGAGATCTTGTGGTAGAAACCTCAGCTGTCAGATAAAGGCTATTTTGGTTCATTATAGGTAAAAATAAAGAAATTTGCTTATCTTTATTGATACCTATCTGAAAGGGCAGTCTGATGGAAGTTTTAAAAATGTGATTTCCTCTCCCTGCCACTTTTTCTCTTATTTTTGATGGCAGTAAGCTCAGTCTCCTGGAGCCAAGATGTGCTGACTTGGGGCCCCAATACATATGTTGGAAAATAGACTTGAAAGACTGATGTGCTTCAGTTCTGGGGGTGTAGATGGGTAGGATTTGAGGGGCTTCTTTCTGTTGTGCTTTGAGTAATGGTAATTGGTACTTGCTTTGTAATTTGTGCTTAGCTTTGGCCTGTGGCTCTGGTATCACTGCTTTTTGCTTTCTGTTTTGCCTTTCTCTGCACTTAATTTTCAGTTATAATTCCTTGTTGCTGGGGGAATCTGGGACTGCAGTAGCTCTTGCTGTTTTACTGTCTTACAATGGGTGTAAGTGCTTGCAACACAGTAGGTTTTCTAAGTTATTTGCTTTTTGTCTCCAGTGAATTTTTAGGTGTCATAACTTAATTTACCTGTCCTCCAAAATCCAATAGCTAGCTAGAACTGTAAAATTTCCATGAATTACTACATTTTATTACTCATCTTTAAGGAGACTTCTTTTTGGAACACTGCCTTAAAGATGATGAATGTGTTTTATTTATAAAGATGGAAGTTTGTTTTTTTTTTTCCAAGGAATTTTAACATGTGGTAGTTGCTCTTTGTGGGTTTTCTTAATGTTAACTGGGGTCAGATGCCTTAAGGTAATTGCATCAGATTGCCAAGGGATTTCACACTTACATAGTTTAAGAATAGTGTAAACCTTGTTGCTTACAAATTTTGAAAATATTTTTTTGTGTTTCCTATTACATTAGGTATCAGTGAATGCTTCTATACTGTTACTTGTATTGCTAGAGAGAATTAAAAGCACTATAAAGTTAAAAAAAAATAGAGTTGGACCTCTTTTGGTTTGTCACAGATTTTTTTTCCCTTGTCTCTTACATATTTTCCAGGTACTTCACTAAGTCTAGCAAAAGATCTTTAGGCCTAAATAGTTTTGCCACTGTGTGATATACCAGAAACATGAGAAAAGGGCTGGTCATGCAGATTAGAATGTGAAAAAAAATAGGGTTAACTACCAGTGCCCAGCCATTTCCTAATGCCTTCACCACTGTCGTGCTTTGGTTAGATGGTCTTGCCTACTCATGGAGCTGCCTTTTCGAATTCTCATTCTCTTTTTTTTTTCCTTTTCTTTATTTTTTTTTCCTTTTGGTAATACTAAAAATGAAAGATAATCTCAATATTTTTTTTCAATGCACTTGTATTTGACAAGTGCTCATGAGCATTTGTGTAGACCTTCCAAAAGGCTCAGACTAAGGAGTCCTGATTGACGAAATTTGCACTCCTATTCAGTGGTCTGTGTGGAACAGTAAATGTTTTATTGATGCAGGGACTTCTTAAGGCACTACTGTAAGAATATAGATTCAGAAGTGTTCACGTGCACGGTTGCCAGATGGATAGTTTTTATTGAAATAAAGGACAAAATCTCTAATACCTTATGAAGCATGTTCTTCTTTGAGGGAATCCTCTTCCTTTAGGCAATTTCTTTGAATAAATGCCTGTTTCCTCACTAACATGGTAGGCTAAGCAATATCTTTTTTCAGTATATTTGAAATCTCAAAAAAGATGGTACTAGTATTACTTTTTCTAATTCAATACAGAAAATGTTCTGAAGTTAAATGAAATTCAGAGTTGACTCAAAAATCTGTTTAATGCAAATATTTGGAAAATAATATTTCTAATATAAAGCTACAGTAATACATTTTCATTCTGGAATCAAAATGATTGATGGTTTGACATTAAAAATTCTTTCATCCTTGAAGTGTTTCTCTTTCCAGATCTGTTAAAAGTTATTACAAAGGAAATATTTGTAATAATTTTGTTTAGTAATGCATGACAGTCTCTATGTAAATAGTTTCCTTACCTATGAAAATTTGTTGAGTGCATAAAAATTTTAGTTTTTTCAGCACTGTGAGTGCACAGAGAAGGGAGTCAAAAGGAAGCCAGCTGGGCCTAGGCAAGGGGCACATTGTGTATCTCTGGTTGCATTACAGCAAGGTCATTTGGAACAGGCACAGAGCAATGAGACACAAAAGCCTGTGGGATACTACAGGGTCTTTTGTTAGTGCTTAATAAGCGTAATGTAAGGGCAACTGACAGTGGAAGCAGGTGGAAATGCTGAATGTAATTACAAACACAGATCTGAGAACTGCCATTGGTAAAAGTGAGTAAATAAACTGAGAACATGAATATTTTATTTTATAGGTTTTACCATGAGATTTTTAAAGTCTGCTTTGGAAAAAATAGAGGGAATGCTAAAACAACAAATCTTTATGCCCTTCAGCTGAAGTCACTTAGTATCTAGGTTCTGTGTAGGCAGTGGTGAGTGTGCTTTGCAGTTCTATATTGTATGCATGCAGCTTTACTCTAATTTACAAATTCTTAGTAAATACTCAACGAATAAGGCACACATTATAATAATAGCACAGACTGGTTTTGTGTCTGAAAAGTCCTCCATTAGGTACTTAAATAAACCCAAGAAGCCAGGCTCAATAGTTAAATCCTTTTGCCAGCAGTTTCTGCCGTGAGCAATTTGAAATGTCTTTCATTGAAAAAACGGTTTACTTTGATATGACATTTCTCTAAACAAAATAGAATTGTTATGTTATCATACTGAAAATAGTTTTAGACTATTATGGGCTTCTCTCTAATTTTTGAAGACAAAAGTTAACCATCTCAGTTCTGGTTCTCTGGATGTGTCTCTACAAATAGTGATATTACTTTTTCCACCTCTTTTCCTTAAATTGTGTATTAGCTTCAAATAGTGTTCTCACTTTGTGCTTTTACTTGATTCCCTTTTTTCTCCAAGTATTATATCTCCAGTGCAGAAAAGTATCTGAGGTGAGGTGAGCCAACTTGCATAGAGGGATTGGCTCAAGTCCTTGTCCCATTAATCAGCTACACCTTCAAATCTGTTACTGCATACTGATTTACAGTTAGTATGAAAATGGGTTATGCACTGCTGAGATTTAAAGGCATCTCTTTTCTCCATTGCTAATCCAATTTTCCTTATAGTTAAGCTGTCAAAGCCTTAGGTGCCCTTGTATGTTACACCTTCTGATCTGGTGAGTTTTTTCCTTATGGAAGCCTGTCTAAACAGCATTGCTCTCCTTGTCTAATAAGGTGTTGTGAGCAAAGCTGTCTTTATTTGGTTTTGTGGTTGTTTTTTTTGTTGGTTTTTTTTTTTTTACTTAATTCATTGCCAGTTAACACAACCTTT
Source organism: Serinus canaria (assembly GCF_022539315.1). NCBI lineage: Eukaryota > Metazoa > Chordata > Aves > Passeriformes > Fringillidae > Serinus > Serinus canaria. Next base: position 48,547,863 of record NC_066313.1, read on the forward strand.
GGTTGCTGATTTGAGTGTTGGGGAGACCTAAATTATCAAACACTTAGCCAAGAACTTTCTTCCAACTGCCCCAGGTTGGAGGCAAGTGGACTGCCTCTCCTCCTTCCAGCCCCAGCTTGCATTATTGTCCCCGTGTGTGGTTGTGGGTTCACCCCAGCTCCTCCAGCAGGCACTGGGAAACACAGTCAGGGCCATTTGCATTGCAGTACCTCTGACATTTCTTGCTTCTCAGCTACATCCTCCACTGTGCTTCACTTGCTCATTTTTTCCTGCAACTCTTTGCTTATTTATAGTTTCCCCCTGCCACACAGGGCTTCTTCAGGCTTTCCCTCAGTTCCAGTGGCTTGGGGTGCTGCTCCTCTGGTGGGACTCACCTGCAGCTGCTGTCCCTGGAGGATGCACAGGCCTGCTGGAGCGGGATGTTCCTCACCCCAAGAGCATGTTGGTGTGCACTGCCCCTGTGGCTGCTGCCTCAGGCATACAGACAGCTGAGCATTCTGCCACTTGTGGGCGTGTCTGTCTGTCTGTCTCTCAGCTTAGTCACAGCAGTTTGGGGGCTGGCTGGAAATGGCAGTGACCAGACCAGGGCAGCTCACATCCACTCCCACCTTTCCATACCAAAACTTGGAGAACCTGTAGTGAATATATAGGAAAAAGATCTTCCTGTAAAATAGCAACACTTCCTTTAGGTCCTGAATTTTTGGACTAGAAAACTTTACGTGATGGACTGGAAGGCAGGTATTGTGTTTTCATTCAAAATTATAATAATTATTTTGTGATAAGTCTTGAGAATTATATATTGATATAGAAAGTGTAGACCAGAAGCAAGATTTTGACTAATCTAAATTTATTTATTTATAAAAAGGTAATAATAATAATAAATTTAAAAAATAAAAAAAGCCTATGTGCTGAAGGAATAGCCTAGACATAACCATTTTTCAGATAAGAGCCTGAGGATTTTTTTGTATTAGAAATAAAAAGTAAGTTCATGAACAATGTTAGAAGCCAATATATGGGTAAAATCTAGCATTACTATATAGGGCAGTCCACATAAACCTCCTTATTTCTTACTCGTATTTCCATGCAGGTTTTCATACACTGCTTTTACATATATTAGCTCTGTTCAATAGTTAGAGTAATTTCAGTGATTCTTCTTCTGGTGTATCTCTAGAAAAACTCTTCATAGTTCAACAAGTGAATACAAAAAGAAGGCTATTTTAGCGTTCATTCCGAAAATAATAGAACCTAAAGGTAAAACATTTTATTTGGGTTTATAAACAAATTTTGAATACTATCATTTAGCTGTATTCACATAACAAAAGAACTTGCATAATTAAAGAAAAATGGGGAGGGTAATGTGAAGAAGAAAGAACAGTGAATTAGGAAGGAAGAAGATAAGGACATTTTTAAGTATGAGGAAGGGGAGGAGAGAATAAAAAGAGAATCTCCTTTATATCTTTAAGATAACATGAAAAACAGTTCTTGACAATTAACAATTTGGCAAAATTAGATGGAATTAAGCCTTTATATTTGCTGGGCTCACATGAGCAAGGAACTGGGATGCAATTGTTTTTCTAAAGACTTGAACAAAAAAGTGTGAGGAATTTTTCCATGTTTATTTTCTTGGAAGGTAGCTTGAGTGCTGCTTAGGAGAATAAGTTTTTTCAATTTGCATTTGTTTAGGTTTATTTGTTGTTAAAAGAATGATAAATTGCTAAAAATAAGTAGTTGTTAAGTTTCTCCCAACTCTTACTTTCTTTTTCAACTCCTTCTATTTTCTATTTTTTTTTCATCAATTATTTTAAAATGCATGCACAGGTAAATTTATGTCTAACAATACATATATTGCACATTTTAAACTATATTTTAATTTTAGTTTTATTCCCTGATATAAGTAAAGCTTCTTTTTCTTTTTTTTCTCCTGTCTACTTGCTTTCAAGAATAATTTTTTTTATATCTGTGAGAGAACATCTTACAGAAAATGACATAGAGCTCATTCAAATGAACTTATCAAAAGAGATGAGGTGTGACTTGATCTGAAGTGTGTAGGGACTTCTTTGTCCTAAAGTCCTGAAGTGTGTAGGGACTTCTTTGTCCTAAGATTTTATGGCATAAAATCTTACTTCTTTGGTAAGATTTTATGCCATAAAAGTCTTGTTAATTTAAAAGAAACATCAGAAGAATAAATGGCTAAAAGCTGCATGGGAAAATTAAAAATATGTACATTTTTAATAGAGTGAAAGTCACTGTAAGAATTTACCCAGGAGTTAGTAAAATATCCATGTCTTCTTGTTGCACATTTTTAAGTAAAGATTTTGGATCTGTTGATATGGTCTTTTCCAGATCTAAGAATAGGCAATCCCATGTTTCTTTTTGCTTAAGATTGTGTACAACATCAAAAATATATTCTGACAATTATTGGATCTTGGAGCACCATTCAGAGAAGAGCAGGCTAGCATTTTGCAAGGAAGTGGCTTAGGGGATGCAAACATTTTTCTCCACTGTCTTTTTTTCAGTATCACAGATACTTATTGGTGAAATAATTGTATTTAATATCAGCATCACGTCCTTAACCCAGGGTCCAGAATCCCATTTGAACAGGAGTTTTCTGAGCATTACAGTGTAACATCATGTAAGTGGAGGTCTGAGCATGTTTGTAATCAAGCTCTCACGTGGAAGTAAACATGACATTACACTAATTGCTTTTGTTAGGTGTATGCATCTGACTATGTAAATTTTTACTCACTGCCCCTGCTTTTGTTCTTAATGTCTTTGTTGTAGAGTAATAGAACTTAAGTTTTGTGTTTCCTTCAATTGTGTATATTTGTGGACCATATTGTGACATAAGGTATTTTTTCCTTGTGTCCTCCCATCTGATAAAGCCATGACCTCAGTGAGCAATTTTGTATGATAAGTGCCGTGGTATTCTCCCTTCTGTATGCAGGAATCAGAGGAAACCATATTTTACAGTGGATAATCTTTTTAATCACCTGTCCTTCCAGTCAGAAACCCCTTTCATGTCAAAGGGGCATAAATCAAATTAATGGGATTAAAAGAACATTATTTTAATCTTTCAAGGTGGAAGACATGTAACAAAAAGTGCTTGTGTGAGTGCTCTTGATATGGAGGGGCATTAGTTATATATTTAGATAAAGATTTATCAGCAAGAAAGCTTTACTGTATTTTTCTTACAAATATTGCAAAAAAAAACCCTAATTATTAATAATTTCTATGAATTTTTTAAAGCCATCTTATAGTTTAGGAATTTAATTACCAAATTTGTGATCAAATAAAGTGAATCAAATGTATTCAGATATGCTTCTATTTGAGTGTTTCTTCAATGTGATTGACACACCAGGTCCTAATAATAACAAATAGCCTAAAAATTTAAAAGATAACTGGGTATAACTGGACTTGTTAATTGCACTGAGTTTGCCAAGCTTCATCAGAATTGATTTTTTTACTGTAGTGGTAGCTTTGGTTGAATCTGTATGCCAGTCTCTGATGCTTGCGTTAAAATACAGAAAGTAACCTAGTTTCTCCTCTCCCTCTCATAATGAAAACACAAAGTAAAGGCCTTTTATAAACCTATTTTGTAATGGAAATTTTAGCAGCCTTTTGAATGAACAATTATGTCTTTGTTTCCATGGTGCTAGCACTAAAATAGCTCAAATTCAGTGTGGTGGTATTAAGAATCTTATGTTAGGCTGCTTTCAGGAACTTTCTGCTTCCCTTGGTCAAGACAATTTCAATTAAAGAAATTGTCAGAAAAATATTAACTAATCATAAGTAAAATTTGGAGTGTTTTTGTTTTATTGAAGCTTTATTTCATAAATGTTTTCTGTGTTCCTCCTTTCCTTGAAGCCTTCCAATCAGCAACAGGAAATGTTTCACTCTTGTGTATAAACACTGCAGTGGTAATTTCACTCACAGTCTCTTACCTACAGGAGGTATGTGATGAAATCCAAGAGTTTGGGGAAGTATATTTCTCTGTTTGTTTAAGAATTTTACTTGAATTCTTCAAAAAATTTTGGTTTCTCCTTGTGAAATTGGAGTGGGAGTGGGATGATGGTGTGGTAAGTTTATTTTTTTAGTCCAGGTTTATTAAACTAGAGGGGTTTTAGCTCTCTGTATGACTGTTTAGGATGTCTCGAAGTATAGAATTAGAATCATTTACATTGGAAAAGACCTCTAAGATTATTGAGTCCAAATATTAACCTGGCACTGCCAAGTTCACCACTAAACCATGTCCTTCAGTAACACACCTGCAAGTCTTTTAAATGAGTGGGGACTCAGCTACATCCCTGAGCAGCCTGTTCCAATGCTCAGTAACATTTCTGTGAAGAATTTTTTCAAAAGAGTTTAGAGCTTCAAATCTTCTTGTTTTTTTTATGTGGTAGAGCCTGGAACTGAAATCCTGAACCTGATGATTATTTTAGGATAGGTTTGTAGTTGTTGTTTTTCAGCATAAGGAGAATCATAGCAAGTGACAAGTTGATACAGAAAGTGTTATGTATTTTCATGTGTGGGAGTCAGTGTAAAGGTTTGAAATATCGTCTGTTGTTTTGTGGTCACTAATGATTGTAAAGGTATGTATTTCTCTCATGGGACCTCTTGTTTACTAAGGAAGAAGTTTCTTTCTCTCTTCCCACCCTGTTAAAACTTCTTCCCAGCACCAGCCCAAGTGTTGCTGCATCTTTTCTGTAATAGAAAGAGAGCCCTTAACACCGATGTCACTCCCTATTACCAGCTTCTGATGTGTTTTTAGGAAACTGTGAAGTTTGTATCACAGCAGGGTATTTCAGAAGAAAACAAAAAGAAATTTGCCTTTTTTGTCCTCTTCCATTTTAAACAGAGATTGGTAGCCCTAATGCATCATGTTAGAATATGTAATCAGATTATTAAACACAGTAGCACTTTTAAAAACCCCATCAAAACAAAAAGCAAAAAAAAACTTCAGCAAATCAGAGAAAATAACAGATGGATCCTAGACATATCCTTTATAGCTTGCAAAATAAAAGCAATGCATGTTTAGTGTCAGATGTTTAATTAATTATTTCAAAGGACTTTAAAAAATGTTGCAGAGTAGGTATCCTAAACACTATGTAATTGCTGATTTTTTTTCTAACTAAGTCACTATAGACAATTTAATCTGGCCAACCTGTATTTCCTTTGTTTTCAGACAGTCTGTTACATATGGATTTGAGAGATACCTGGGGCTTCAGCAGCTGTGGCTTCTGAAAAACCTTTCTAAGATTCCCATTCTGTAGATGAGTAAGGCAGACTTGTGCACTCTGAATCCTTGGTAAAGCACCTGGTTCTCTGACCTTCATCCAGCCAACTTTTTTTTTTTTTTTTTCAACTTGTTTGGTGCAGCCAAGCTTATCTCTACCCAACATTCAGCTCAAACCTTGGTGGTGTTCCTACGTTGCTCTTTAAATCGGGTTCAACCAACTAGTGACTTTCACTGTTTATTTGGATTGTGTTACATCAAACTTCTGTAGCTGAAGAAACTTTGTCTTTGTTTAGCAAACAGTGAGAAGAGGATGGTTACAAGTGTCAGGTATTTATCAAATATTTGTTTTTTAGCAGTTGTCAAAATCCTTAGGAATCAGTGGGTAAGCCTGCATGAGTCACACAATTTTACCGATGCATTAAACATCTTGAGGAGGCTGTGTGTACTTCCATATTTTCCTTGCATCTTTCCTGTGCCTGAACTTGGAAATATGCCTCCTTTATGTATACCATCTTCATTTACCAAGTGTTGACTATGTTCCCATTCTCAATTTGATGAATTTTAGACATCTTCAGGAAATAAGTATGCATGGAAAGAAAATAAGTGTGTTTAGTATGTGCAGTTAAGGTCATTCCTGCATATTATAAATCACTGTTTGATGAAGAGCTGAGAGGTTCATGTAGCTTATACTTTTAGTAGAACAGCACAAAAGTTGGTCAGCATGTTCAACTTTGAACATGTACTTTCACAATTTTCTCAGATTGGATCTTGTCTTTCACAAGACTTCTTTCTTGGACTTTTTTCTTTGCTAAAACCCGGACAGTACTTTTTAAAGGCATCTTAAAAGCTTTACTTATTAACTGTGTGGAATATTATGCTTTCTGTAATTTGAAGCTCCCTGAGTTGTTACTGTTGATTTTTGCCCTTTGAGAGGATGGAAATTGTAGAGGGCTGGTTACATGACAAAGGCCACGTAGACATGCTCTGGTTAGCTGACCAACAATTGGAAAAGTAATGGACCTAGCTAATCTGAGTCCCTGCACCTGCAAGGCCACTGTGGCCTTGAGCATAGCTGTAGTATGATAACAAGATGATGTAGCTGAGAGACAGACATGAGAAAAGGGAGATGTAAGTCATAAGGAATGAGAGAGTAAGAGGGGAACTGATATTTATAGTATAATGAATAGATTGCTTAGCTTACAGAATATGCATGAGCTTATTATTTGTCGTTCATAAATGTCTGATGCTCTAATCAATAAACGAAGCTTGCTGGACTCTCATATTGAGCGTCCCAAGTCTCCCTTACTGTGACAGGAAATTGCTCTACTTTTAGTTTTGTTTCCAGATTTGATTATTTCAAATTAAAAAGAAGGAAAAATACCCTGTGATACTCCAGTGACCTAAGGCTTGTGTATGAAACTGTAAGCATCTGACCCTAGTGGTTCTTGTTATAAAATGTGATAGATAAGACATTTCATCAGTCATGTCTTTTGTCACATGATTTCCTCATGTTTTCACATATTGTGAGTGCTAGGTCTAGTTTGGTTGCGACCACATGCATCTTAAAATGCTTTATCTAAAGACTATCATATGTTCATTGTTTTATTAGCAGATTATAACCTTGGACATTTAAATATTTATTTAATTACACATGATTACAAATTGATATTGTCTTGTGATTCTGGTTGCTATTGATGTAACAATAAATGCTTTTTTGCTGCATGAAAGAATAAATAGCATTTAATATATGAAGTATGTTTAAGTGCTCAGACTGTGAAAAGACTTAAACAGCTTTTGCTAATGTCCAGTCTGAGCTTCCCCTGATGCAGCTTCATTCTATTTCCTCATGTGCTATCGCTGGTCACCACAGAGAAAGATCAGCTCTCCCCACTCTGCTGCCTGCCTTGATGAGGGTGTATAATGCGATTAGGTCACCCTTCAGCCTTCTGTCCTCCAAGCTGAACAAACCAAGTGACTTCAGCCACTCCATAAGTCTTTGCCCTCAAGACCTTTCACTGTCTTTGTTGCCTTCCACTGGCCACACTGTAATAGTGTGATGTCCTTATGTTGTGGTGCCCAAAGCTGCATCCTTGAGGTGAGGCAGCCCCAGCACAGAGCAGAGTGGGACAATACCCTCCCTTGCCTGGCTGGCGATGCTGTGCCTGATGGATGGCCATGCTGGCCCTTTTGGCTGCCATGGCACTCTGTTGACTTCAACTTGCCATCAATCAGGACCCATGAATTCCTTTCTGCAGGGCAGTTCTCCAGCCTCTCATCCCCCAGTTTGTACATATGACCAGGGTTACACCCATCTCAGGTGGAGAGTCCAGTACTTGCTGTTGTTCATTGCCAGCTGTCTAGTCTATCCATATCTCTCTGTAAGCCCTCTCTACCCACAAGGGAGACCATAACTCCCTGTAGTTTATTATCATCACCAAAGTTACTTACTGTGCATTCAAGATCATTTATAAAACCATTGCAGAACTCTGACCCTAAAATTGAGCCCCAGAGAACCCCACTAATGGCTGGGAACTAGCCTGATGTAACCTGATTAACTACAAACCTTTGAGCCCAACCTGTCTTTCAATTGCTCATCCAGCATATTTTGGATTTGTCTCGCCATGTCCTGGACATTTAGTTCAGAAGGGAACTCTTAAGAGATGGTATCAAAAATCTTTGCTAAAATAAAAAAAAAAGTCACATCAACTGACTTGCCGTGGTCAACTAGTCAGATGACCTTGTCATGAAAGGAAATTAGGTTTGTAATACAGGAACATATAATTAATGAACTGCCATGTAGTGAAATATTAGAAAATGTGCTAAGCATGAAACACCTGTACTGCAGCTGGTGGCACAACTTCTGAAATAGAAAATACTCAATCAGCTAATTCACACTGACAGTCAGTCTTCACGTGTCTTTGTTCCTAGCTTTTATGGTTTGAGATAAAATTTGGGTTATTTATTTCGGGCAAAATATATTTTATAAATTTATTAAAATAATTATTCATTTTCAAAGACAGATTATTAAGTATATATGCTTAAAGGGAACTGTGGTATCTCATAAATATTAAGACAATTGTTTCAAAAAGATGGGCATCATAAAATAAAAGAAAAATTGGGAAAAAATCTTCTTGTTAACATTTTGCGGGATTTTAAAAATTCCATTCTGGCAGTGATCGGAGATAAGCTTCAACTATTACTTAGGATATTTAATTAGACATTAAATGCATGTAGCCAAAAATAGAAATATTTATATTACAGTGTTTTTATGCTACTAGTAAGACTATCACTATTAAGGCTGAGCATGATAAACCTTTTCTATAAAATACATTTTGATGTATTTTTAAGAATCCTGTAAATTCATCTTTCTGAAGAAATTGATGCAATTTGAAAATAATTAACAATGAAGTATCTTAAAGGATTTACATAATATAATTTGAAATTTATATTATAAATGTGATTTGGTCAGGAATCTGGAATGTCAAGAAATTAATTAGATGAGAGAGCTTTGTGGAAATTGCTATTTAGTCTTCTAAGATACTTTTAAATGTCATAAGTTGGGAGGGAAAGGGTTATGGGAATTTTGATATTAGGGTGCTTCTCACCAATTTGGTTTGCTGTTGCATACCTGCTGTCTTGTTGTATATTGTCAATTTGGATAATTTGTGTTTGTTTTTTTTTTTTCACCTTTGAGCATAAATGGAGTGGTTGACATGGTTGGTCCTTCAATTAGAGTGAAACTGGACAAGGAATTATTTATCCCTCTCTCCCACCTCATGAGTTCTCCCTGTGTTGCACGTGGCTGTCTGTGGCTGGACTGAGGGCTGGCACAGCCTCCTTCAGCATGGCCACTGCTACCAAAACCTTGGCAGGGAAATTGTGCACATGTAAGATGCTCTTGTGTTGCAGTAAGTATTTAACTTGAATCAACAATCAGGTTAGGCTGAGAAAGGCTGGTAAAAAAGCATCTTTATTAATGAGGGAAACATCAAAGTTAAATTTCTTAGTGTCAATCAAACCTGCAGTAAGTTAGCAAAATGTGGATCTGAGTCATCAGCAAAGGGAAGGGGGAAGTGTCTAGGCTAAAAATTGCATCAGTATTGTCACTGGTATTAAAAATGGTATTATTTACAGTGCAGAGATTACTTTTCAACACAGAAGAGGCATTTGGAAGTTGTGTGACAGTACCTCAATGGATTATTCTTTCCACATAGAACTCCATAGGAGAAGCATTCAGAAGTGAATCCTCGTCTCCATCGGACTGAGGCGGGAGGGACATATGCTGCTTAAGGTTAAGTTAAAGTCAAATTTGACACCAGAAGTTTCACTGACCCTTCTTGGAGGACAAATTGATACAAATTCAGGTGATTAAAAGTGATAAACGTTTTTGGCCCTGCCATACTTCATTTGCAAACATTTTGGTTTGGAGTAGGTGTAATAACCTTGTTACAAAAAAGTTAGACAGTGCCCTGTTTTTCTTTGGGAGTGATGCCCACTTTGTGACTGAGCTTTCAATTGTCTTCTGGTTGTTTGGAGCAGTCACAATTCGGTTTTGCAACTTTTCACATGCTTTAATTCTATTTAGCTAGTTATGACTAGATACATTTTTTGGTGGATTTTCCTGCTGCCTAGGAAACCAAAAATGTACAGGAAGTACAGAAACGAAGAATAATTGGTAAATTGCATAGACCTTCAGAATCAGATCAAAGCTATCTTTTGTTTAAAAGATACAAAAAGTAGAAAGACTTAATCTGGCATTCAAGTCCTAGTAGCGCTATGGTTGGATAAAGGTGTTTTTTCTCCTCCCTCATGTATTTCTGTAGCTTCTCCTATGGAGAGGATTTAAATGTGGCATTTTTTGAGGAGGTAAACCCCAACTAGATCTTAAATAAAAGTTTCCCAAGAAGAACTAACGAAGTAAATAGTTATTTTGTTAACTGAAACAACTGAAAGTGTAGTTTATTTAAAGAACAAAAATATGGTTATTCCCTGCATTCAGTAAATTAGAAATGTCATTAGATTTGCCATGTAGTAGAAGTTGGGAGAAATACTGGAAGGAGAAATGCTTGAACTTTTGATCAAGATTTTGCAGTCATTGTGCTGACATTGTTCCTCCAAAGTTGTTCTCATCTGTTTACACACAGGATGAATTGGCATACTGCTTCTGATTATCATATATTTGATTAAACAGCACCGGAATAAATTTTCTATTTTGCCAGTTGATAATTGTTTCTGAAGACCTCACTTATGAAAGAGCTTTTATGGATTATGATTATTTAAATAGCTCTGCTTTTCCCCTTTATATAACTGTTCCACTTCCTCCGAAGCAACATATTCACCTAAATTAAGCACTGATTCTGTGTTACACCAGTTGAAAGGAGAAAAACATGCTCTCTGTGTTAATCTTTATGAAGACATAGGCCTCTGGATATGTTTGTAAAAATTATAATGTAAATTAAAATTTCTATGCTTTATTAATTAGTTATAAATAACATAATTTGATGTTCAAGATTCATTGAAATAAAATAATGCATTTCATAAGGCCAAAATATAGAATAGCCAAATAATGTTGTCTTTCTGAAGGTGGCTTTGCTGCTCTTTAACATTCACATATGCGTATTTCAATTTGAGCATCTTACATGAGATCTGAGAAGTCCTTCTGATAGATTCTGCTGGATTTATGGCATTGGATATTTTTAAAGGGTGAACTGTAACTAGAGTTCCTTCTTGTGTTTTATTCCTCTTTCTGAATTGTGTAAGAAGTTGAAGATAACAAGGTCTTCTCCAATGGCTGAATTCAGTTTTGAAATTCTTTCCTTTTATTTACTGCTTAGTATTTTATACTTTTCCCTAAAACAAAAATGTGTTTAAGTTCTTTTGAGATAATACAAAAACAGTTGAATATGAAATTTCACTGATGTCTCATGTGAATGACTTTTAATCTGAATTGATTTTTTTCCCCTACTTTCTCATTTTTGTGTGACTAGAATGCTGGTTTTTGGAGGGGTTTTTTGCATTTTTTAATAAGTTAGGTGTATTAAGTCCTTTGTGTTCTAATTTCTTTTCAAAAATATGAATGAAGAATATGTTAGGCATCACCAAACATAATTACTTCAAATGACAACTGATTATGTTAGAACCCAAGTCTTCATTAATAAAACATGGCTACACAGAAGGACTGTGATTGAAAATGTGTTCTAATGTGATTAAAACCCTCTTTTCGTAAAGGCCCTTCCTGATTTTTTTTTTAATTCTTCTTACTAATACTTTGATATTTGCATCTGATGAGTAGAGGTAAATCCTATTTATGTACTGAGAAAATGGTCATAAAATTTTTTGTACTTTGGCAATTTTTGAGTATTTTTAGCTAAGCAGAATATGAATTTCTCTTTTAATGCAATTAAGAACACTTAAATTTCCTCCACTACGTAAGACCTAACCCTGTAGTTATTGACACTTCATCCGTAGTTACCTTGTAATCCAACCAAATGATATGTGATTTCAGTTTTACTCAGTTACATGATGCCTTGAAAGGAATTCTTAGTACAGATGGAGCTCTTGTAATTAGATTTGCAGATGGGGGTTTTGAAACTCAGTCCATGGTGCTATTGTTTTCAAAATCTGGGTCTGAGTCTTAGAAGATAAAAGTGTGTCCTGAAGTGTTTCCTCCAAGCTTCATTAGTTGAGTGAATGATGAATTGGACTAGTATCAAAACATGGAAGAAATGTGTCACAGTCCCTGACTAGATGGTGACAGTGGGGGGGTGACAGTCCCCCTGTTTTGGGGCTCTGCAGAATCCCAGCTACCAGGGGAGGTGCAGCACGGAACAGAAGGACCACAGCAGCATCACGGGCCTGGGGTGGCACTGAGTTACTTTATTTGATGTTACACTCCCCAAGTCTCAGGGCCCCAGGCAAGGAGCTGGGGGCAAACAGCAGCTTATAAAGGGGGGCAGGTCTCAAGGGAGGATACAATGTAAGAACTGTGGGTGGAACACGAGGCAGGGAATACAAAGGAGGAAAGCTGCTTGGGACAGGAGGGGTTAACAACTGGATGTGGGAGTAAGGGATTTGAAACTTGGCAGAAAAGTAGCTAAGTAGCAAAAAGATAAACTGACACCTGGCTCAACTGAATAACAAAGGCAGGTCTGTGTCCCTCTAAAATCAGGGGGAGAAAAACCCCAAAAGGACAAATCAGACAATAACCTTCAAAATAAAAACACAATACAAGAGGTATGATGGAGTATTTTGCTGAAATACTATTGTTGCTTGTTCACCATATTTCTGTAAGCACTTCTCTTGGTTGTTTTTTTTTTTAAGTGAACCAGCTAAGAGATAATGTGCTGATGAGAGGCTACCTTTTCCTTTTTGAGTGAGGAGACAGTTTATTACTCTAATTCTTTATCAGCAGAACTGTCCTTTCATTTGAAATTTGGTTTAGCAGTTATATATAAATGGAGCTTATGATGGAAATCATGAATGGGAAGGTTCTGTTGTTGTTTACAGAGAAGTATGCTGCTTATGTAACTGCATTTATTTTGTGTAGGTATTTATGAGAAGTCTATTTTCTCCTTGTCTCATAGGAAGTAATAGAAGTTCTGACTTGATTTCACATCTTTGAACCTATATTAACTGTGCACTCTGACAGGCATTATTGTAAATGGCCTCACAGTGATATTAGCTTTTTGGAAAATGTTTTGGTTCTTAGTAGCAATCAGAAAAGAAAATTAAATATAGGGAAGCATTTATGAAGAAAAATGAGTAATACAAGAGTAATATTTTGAAACTCTATGAATTAATGATGTGTCTGTATTTTGAATGTTGTATGAAGTTCTGGTGATGTCCAGTCTCAAAAGAATATATTAGGACTAGCAAAAAATATGAAGGGTAAGAAGTGTGATTAAGTACAGATTTCAGATGAAGAGTGACTTAACAAAGTAGGATTGTTCAGCTTGGAAAAAAGCTGACCAAGTGTATTTGAAATATAAGTAAATAAAGGGAAGAATGTGATAGAAAACACTTCATTTATGCTTTTCAAAATGCAAGCAGCAGAGGGCTGAAATTAAATACACCTATGTCAGATGTATAACAAGATATTTTTGCACAAATCATAGGGAAAATGTAGGACTCCTTAGTATGGGCTGTGAAGGCCCCAAGAATTTGAGGGTTCAGAAAGTAATCAGAGAAGTTATTGGACGAAAATCTATTGGCCTATTGAAACAATGATGTTATTTCTGGAGCAAGAGATTGCTATGTCACAAATAATGGGAGGCTGAGATACTGTAATAGAAAAAATTCAGTATTTGCGCAGCCAATGTTGTTACAATTTTTGGAGATTGTCACTGATTTTCAAGTGCTGAGATATTTGCATAATGAAGATCCAACAAGCCTCTAACATAAGGGAAACTCTGGCCACTAATAAATTGTTTGTTACATTTATTTATTTGCCTTTCAGTTTCCTCCTCTAAAAGAATCCTTTGTCATTAGAGTTGCACCTCCTATATGGCTGTCTAATTCTGGCCTTTGTTCTTAAATGTGTTATCATCTATAAATCAAAGAAAATATTTTATTGGATGAAGAGCTGCATAATAAATTAAGGAAAAGCTTGGGGGAAGGCAATTAGGATGCACTTAAATGTTTGTAAAACAATTCATTATGGTCTGTGTGGTGCCTCCTTTATCAATTGAGGTTTTGGGTTTTATCATTGCACAAAAAAATATCTTAAATCATTAATGACAGCTAAAACCCTGGGGGAGTCCAGTCACCAACTAGAAAAAAATTCTTCCACTATTTGAGGGGTATTTTGAGAAGCAAAGGGGACAAATATTGACCAATCTGGTTGAAAAACCCTAGCCTTACTAATCTTGGTATCAGAAATTGCCCTTATGATCAAGGGCAGCTTCTTCTTGTAAGGACTTAAAAAAATGAATTGGATTAGAAAAAAAATAAGAGTTTTTAAATGAAAATTCCTGTCTTTTATCTTTTGCACTTTTGAGGACATGAAAAATGTAACAAATTGTATAACTTGTATTGGTTTTCTTAAAGGAGCACTGAACCTTAAAGAATGTCTTTGCTTGAAAATTTAACAAACTTCAGGCTGCCAAAACTGAAAAGCAACAGAAGTTATATGGCTATTGTTAAGGAGTGTGGCTATTGATTTTTCCAGCCCTGACATCTTAAATTCATGTATGTGTATTCTGCATTTTTGTGCAGTTGCAAATGATGGTATTTCCTGAGAAATTATTGGTTTTTGTAATAATTGATTAGATTTGGAAGGGTTTTGCTAGATATAAATTAAAATTTATATGGAAAAATGGGAACGAAATAAGGTTTGAGGTAAAATCATGATTCTTATATAAAATTGATTGTGCTTATTTATAAAATATAGTCAGTGGGCATTTCAGTCTTAACTAGAACTAGATATATTCTATGGGAAGCATTTGCTCAAGGTCCATAAATCAGTCTAACTCTATAATAGATATTGTTTTGTTATTATTTCCTGCAATCTACATATCTTTTAAAAAGGAAAAAGTCTGCTTGGCACTTCTAGATTTACTGTTGGCTTTAAGCTAGTTATGTTGTATGCGGAGAATTAAATAGAACTATAGCACATGCCCATTGTCAGTACTATAATCATTAAAGTAACTAAAGAGTCACTCTTCAGAAGTGAGTGAGGGCTTTTAACTGTGCCAAACACTGGGCTGTTTTGTCCCACGTTAACTTTTTGGAGCAGAGGACTGCATGGTAAGTAGTTAATTCAAAATGAAAGATTGATGAGAATGAGCATGTTGAAACTGAATGTAGAGCTTCTCAAGTTGGTGATGAACATTGCCACTGGAAATTTCAGCATTTCAGAATGCTGACACCAACCAAAAATATGACTACATATCTCAAAATGATTGCTGTAAGCAAGCAGTAGGATGTTGAGAATTAAGGACCTTCCCATTACGCTCCTGCTTATCAGCAAAATGAAGTTACGACCAGTGCTGTGCACTTCTCTCTTCAGTGTTCTTTGAGATAATTTTAAACCTGGCATTGTGAATTACCTGGGCTATCTCTCTGCCATCAATCTTTAATGTACATCTATAGGTATCAGTTGGAAAATGACACTGTCATAACTAAGTTCATTGGAATGCTTTTGGTTTTAAATATTGCATAGCCATGATTTATAGTTTCTGGGCTTTTAAGAGTTCTTGAGTGTTGTGTGACGAGAGGGAAATGAAAAATTTCAAAATGAAAGTACTGAAAGACCCTAAAGAAATCAAAACTTAAGAAAAAGGTGGACATGAGAATAGGACACTCTCAAAATTCATTATTTATTTTTAAAAATTCAAGTAGGTAATAGATAGCCTAATCTTAATACAGAAATGTAAGTAATTCCTTTCCTTACCAAACAGTGCAGTGGTATTAAAAAAAAGGCAAGCTGATCAAGTGGTATTTAGCAAGGAAAGTGGCACATAAGAGAGCTCCTGAATAGTGAAGAAAAACAAGTAATGCCCTCTGAGAGCAACCACTTTGCCTTCCTGATTGTACCCCACGGGAAAGAAGGGGACAAGAAGAGAGCCTCCAGACTATTTGTTTTGGGTTTACAGGCTAAGGGGGAATGTATGATAGCTGCCTAGAAGAAGATAGTGGGCTAGTACTTGGGGCTAGTGGGCTTTGTCCTGGTGGTGTGTGGCTATTTTTTGATCTTAGCCAAAGTGCGTAGGTAGCACATACACCATGATCCTCACAAATCAACATTCTTTGTCATGTTTTTCTTCTTTAATTGTTCTGTATCCTTGATGTACCAGAGAACAATCCCACTGACTATTCTAAAATAAACTCCATCATTTTCCAAGACTAAAATTCCATTAAGTATATTGTTGCAATTTGTTCTAGTCACAGAGTGCATATGTGAGTTAACATATAAAAGAGAAATTGCTTTGACAAGTATGTTTGAATAATAAAAAATGAGTAAAATAAACAAAGAAATATAAAAAACAATTGTTCTGAGTTACTGACACCTTCTGTTGACTAAAATTTTCTGTTAGTATTTATTGCAAATGCATTCTCCTTGCTCCTGTATGTGAAGTTTGGGAAATAGGTGTGTGTGCATTGAGGGTTTTTCCAGTTGTCTCATTTTAAAAACTGGCATTGCTGTTTGCACAAACATAATGTATGATAGTGTTTGCTGTGCAATAAAAATTAGATTTAAATCAATATTTAATTGTTGACAGCTTAATGTTTCTTAGAATTTCAATTTTTTGGTGATGTTCTCTAATAACAATGTTAAACCTCATCAGGGTTTGCTTTACAGAGATAATATATCATTCCAACCACCTAAAACACCCCAAAAAGCTACATTAGTTTCTGACTGAGGAAAAATAAATAAGGAATTCTGCTGACCTATTAGATTTGGCTGTTTGAGTTTCAGCAGTGCAAGTGCATGGTCTTATTAGTAGAAAAGGCTACAAAAGTAGTTGGAAAAAAAAATTATCTTTTCAGAGTACATTTCATTTATGATTTTTGTAACTCTGTTATTTCCATTTATTTTACTTCTCTTCTGGCTTGGAAACAAAGAAAATACTTTAAAGAAAAAAACAACCCCAAAAAACAACAACAACAAAAAAAAACTCACCAAAAAAGCCACAATTCCAAACCACCACCAAGTAACTTATTTTAAAATACACCTGGTTATTGAAAACAGGCAATTAGAAGCATGAGCTTATACTGTACCAGCATCTGTACCTTGATCTTAAAGTTATTATTGAAAGTGAGAGAAGACAGGCAAGAATGGTCTATGAAGTATTAAAAGCAAAATGAGCTGGTAGTGTCTGTTTAGTAATACAATTTTTCATACTCTTTAAGCTGTGTTCATTTATCAACTTCTTCATAGTCCATAAAAATCAATTTTGAATTTTTGCTTTCAGACATGTGGCAAACCTAAGTAGCTTGGTTTTATTTATTAAAATTAATTCTCAGTATCTGTTCCATTTTTTGATGTAAAAAGTCCATTATCTAATTGGCTGATCTCTTTTGTGATTAAGTCAAGATCAGAAGTAATTTATAAGAGACACTGAACTAGATAAACTGAAAATAAATTAGCTACAAGTTTGAGAATGGTTTTAATTCACTGAAAATAAACCTGCAATTTTTATTTCTTAGTCTTTAATTTTTCAGGTTCAACATCTTAAAGTAAAAGCTCATATTCTGCTTTGGCCAAAAATGGTTTTGTGGAGATCAAAATAACAGATAGGAACAGTGTCTCCTTCTAGTGGCACAGGAACAATAGACCAGGAGGGGGACTTTCAGGTTTGTGTTTTGGATTAGGTACTTTTACGGAAAATACTTTTATCTTCTTCATTTCTGTCAGACTTGGTTGGATTACTTTATAAATTCTTCTAAGTGGGTAAGATTTTTCCTCTGTCACACTTTAAAACTTGGTTTGCATACCTTCTAGAGGTAGGACTTTTTATTTCAAGGAATCTGATTCTTGTGCTAAAGAAGTTTTTATGAAGGCAGATATTTGAACTTCATCAGACTAATTCCTGTCCTACCCCAAAACAGTGTTTTTTTGGAGTAGGTAAAGAACAGCTTAAGAAATTGGTGGCAAATAGCCCATTTTTTGTTTTTGTTTTGTGGTTTGGGTTTTTTTTGTCTTTTTTCTCTTTAAGCCTCCACAATACTTAGAGAAGGTCTGACATTGCCAAGGATGCTATACAGCCTTGTGATCTATCCCAGTGTAAATTGATAGTTGTCTCAGTAAATCATATGTATATGCAGTTGATCTACCACTGGAGCTGATCTGCCTACAGGAGTGTCCTCCCTCAAGGGAAAATGTAAGAAAATAAAGGTAAATCCATGGGATATTTTTAAGCTTGCATAATAACAAGCACATTCTTCTAAGTTCTAAAAGCTCACCATGTTACTTCAGTCATATTGTCTCAGCAAGTATAAAAAAAAGATTTAAATTCATTTCTTGGATTGCTTTAAAATTGTCAATAAACTTGTAGGTAGTATTCCCTTAGTGACAAACTGCCGAGTATGTGCAATATACTATTCAGAGTAAAAATGGTTTTAAAGCTAAATGAAGGAAGGCTCATTTAAAAGGGTACGTTAATGTGCAGAATTATATCCTGTTGTAATGATTCACATGAGAATCAGTCTTTTAGTGTTGTCATTTGGTTATATACCATATTGTGAGCACATTGCCTAAGATTTATCTGACATAACTTTAGAACTGCCTGTCTGAACTAGTTGTCCTTTTATAGTCAGTAGAAAGTACTACATTCCCTGAAAAAGATTTATTTCATTCTGATGTTGCAGCTAAAACCACTGAGATAATCACTTCCCTTAAGCATCTTTTACTTTCTAGTGATGGGAAAGAGAATTGTGAAAATTAGCTCAGATACACATAGCTGTAATTCAATTCTCTAAGGACTACCTTTTTTTTAATTTAAAAATAAATATTGTGTACCAGTTATGAAACATACCTTCTTGAGTTTTTTAGCTGTGATTTTCTCTGTAGTTATATTGATATATTTAGGTTAACAAATGCATATGATCAGCACACGTTTCTGTCACTGAATTTAATTTATTCCATTTAGCATTCTAAATGGTTTTGCCTAAAGAAATCTTCTTTCATGCAGTTGAAAAAGAATCTTCCTAAAAATCTGAAATAATTGTTTAGAAGTTTAAGGTTTTAGTTAATGACCATAAAAGAGTAACCTGTTTTTCTCCTGCCCGAGTCCCCTACTGCTTTTCTCAGAAAACTGTTTTTTAATGCTTATGCTATTGCCTGTCTTTATATAAGAAACAGTAGCAGTCTGATTCCACATATTTGGAATTCTGACTGGTGATTATGAAATCAGCTCAGTGTTGTTTTGTAGAAAAGTTGCTCCAGTTTTGACAAAAATTATCCTTCCATGTTATATGATGACTTTAGCTGTCAAGAGTTAAATGTTTACTAATTTTCTCTTCAAAAGAACGAATTGATTTGGGATTTTAAGAGATTTTCAATCTCATTTGAGTAGGTTATTCTCGGCTCTTTTCCTGTGGAAACTTGTGCTATATGCTGAGTCAGCTGTTTTGTAATGTCTGAAATGAGAGATGAGCATTAGGGAGAGGAAGAGAAATAATAATTTTGTTTCCAAACTGTTTGCCTCCTATATAGCTACAAGAAAAGTTTATTTTTTTTTAAGTTCTGGTTGTATATGTATATACTTGAACTTAAAATGCTTCAGTTTAAAACAGATGAGGTTGTTATGTTGGCTATGTTATGCCTTCATTTTTTTTGCCTTTAGAAAAAGGAGAGCAAATGTAATATTACTTAATTAGGAGAGAGAATGTAGGAGTGACTTGGTGGAGATTAGGCCTGGATGTCATTAGTGCTTCAGTAATTATATTATTGTGATACTTTAATTTTTCAGTGGCACAGTCCGTCTAGTATTGGAATTCATATTCTTGATTTTTGTCTAGATAAATGCAGATAGGACTCCAGCTTGAAGGAAGCTAGAAAATGCTTCTTTGACAGCAATGAACTGCGAACCTAGAGATGTAAATGCTAGAGATGTAATCGCTGCTGTCCACAGCTTCCTGAGGAAAGGAAGTGGAGAGGGAAGTTTTGAGCTCTTCTCCCTGGTATCCATGCCAGGATGCATGGGAATGGTTCAAAGCTGCACCAGGGGAGATTTTACTTGAGTGTTAGGAAGGAATTCTTTGTGAAGAAGGGGCTCAAACACTGGAACAGGCTTTCTGAAATGGGTTTGATGCCCCAAGCCTGTCAGCATTTAAGCGGCATTCAGACAATGCTTTTATCAACATGCTTGAACTTTCAGACCGCCCTGGAATGCTCAGACACTTGGACTAGGTGATTCTTTTGGTCACATCCAGCTGAAATATTCTATTTACTTTTAATTTCAATTCGTTCTTCCAAACTTGATTTGAAGCATCTGATACTAAAAAATTCCAGTTTTCAGAAGTCAACAATTGAATTCTAGATGTTCAGCAGTATTTTATTGCATTTCAAGAACTGGTATGAATATACTATCTGAGATATGTAGACAACTTCTTGTGTTTTGGGGAGTATTTCTTCTCTGTTTTAGATCAAAAGGGTGTAAAAGACCAGCCTAAATTCTGCAGAGATGTGGCAATTTAGGAAGAAACCCTTTTATTGCATAGCATAATGAATGGTAGGAACTTACAGAGGCATGGCCACAATGCTCAGAGCAAAGCAGCTGCATTTGAGAATGGTGGTGTAGGTTGAGGAAGGTTCTTGGAGCAATTTGCAAGGAGTGTCAATCTCAGCATGGGAAATCTGGTCTAACTTGCTTATTGCTGGCAGTTCAGTACCACTTTGGGAAGAGTTGTTTGTCAACCACAGTCAACATACCTCTAACGATTATCTGAACTTTAGATTGGTGATTCATTTTTTACAGCTGTGCTGTGAAAGATGCAGAATATGAGAAAGAACAAGCAATACTTCAGCATACTTAATCAAAGCGAAAGCATGGTCTTTACTAAATATTAAATATTCCCTTGAAGAATGAGAAGACTTAGTGTTTGACATAAAAATAGATTCTATTTGAGATGTATGATATGGAAGGAGCATTGATTTATGGTATGGTGTGGTATACTGGCTTCTGTGAGGATTTCTATCAAAGTGTTCATATTGTACTCCAGCTGAAATTTGTCTTATTACAGAAGTCTATTATGGGAGCTGAATTAAAAATAAGTTACTTTTTGGAAGTAAGGTTTAATTTTTTGGTTTATGGTGTTGCATCCACAGTTTTACCTGACTTAGAAAGCCACAAATTCATTATGAATATTTAGTTTTTTATTGGCCATTTTTAATATGGCATAGTTTTTTGAAGCAGCGTCCTCACGGGCTCCAAGATCTCTTTTCTGGATGATAATATCAGACTTTGGACCCTGTCGTCTTGTACACATGAGGAAAACTATAATCAAGTTGAATTACTTTGCATTTGCTAATTTTGAGTTTTAAAGCATTGCTTCCTGGACCGTTGATATCAGAAGAATCTTCACAGCTCTCAGCAGTTGGTTTTTACCTGTGTTTAATGATTTCTGGCTCCTTAGCAAAGTTGGTCCTTTCATTGGTGTCAGCACGTGCCTAGCTCATTGCCACTGTGCTTTTCCTCTGGTCACCTCCCCCTGTTGTGTTGGAAAATAGTTATTCTTTACCTACTGTCCTCCTTGGGAAATCCATCTGCACAAATGTTGCTAGAGGATACTTTTTTTGTAGTGAATGTTATACTACTTTTATTGGCTGAATTCCATTTCATCGTGCGCATTTAAAAGCAGAGATGCTTGCTTTATTTCTTGAACACAAATTTAACCATGTAAATTTATTTCTGTATACTTGCTTCACTTTTGTTTAGCTTTTCCTTGTCATCTTATTCCTCATCATTCTTCTCTTTATCAAGAAATTCATGGTGAATTTAGGATGGCTATTTTAAACAAGTCACCTCCTCCTACCTTCCTAAATTTTTTCTATCATTGTCAATTAGTTCATTAATTTTTTTCCTTTACTAAGGAAGTTGATTTCAATGATAATTATGATAATTTTTACTGTCTGAAGTATGCTTAAACTGAAGTTAAGGGTAAATAGGAACATTTTTATGTTTTCTTTGCAGTCACCCTGATGGGCTATAAATCAATTGTGGCCAATTGTGCAAGTGAAATAATTGTAGCACCCCCTGGATAGTCTCCATAGAACCAATTTTATGAGTACTCAGTGTATTTTTTGATGCAGATTTTCTAGAATGTTTTATAGAATAAGACATCTTGGTTTTAATAGTACAGAAATATCCTGTCACTTTAGACTCATACAGGGGCTTCATTTCAGTCTCTTAAGTGTCACATATTAGTATATTGATTTACAATAGAAAGCAAATGCAGTTTAAATTATTTTAATCTGGTGAATTGTTTCCATCTGTTTTACTGATTCTATATTAGTCTATTAACTTAAATTAATTGGAATTTTACTATGAATAGTGTTTGAGGAAAGGGAATCAGTCTGCATTGTACCTCTTCATTCCAACTGAGGCATAACTGAATTTTTTCCTTGTTTTTAAGTCCAGCTTATCAAAACCAAATGGTGGGTAGCATATCTATTCTGAAGGTAGCCCGTCTGAATGTTGTCACAGAATTGGTGAGGTTGCAACAGAAGTCTGGAGGTTCTCTGATCCAACCCTCTTGCAAAAGCCAGGCCAACTAAGGCCAGTGGTCCTGATTTGTGACCACTTGGCTTTTTAATGTATCCAGTGATGAAGACTTAGAAGATACAATTTTTCATCCTGGATTTCCTCCATGGAAAGAAATGGAGGAAAGTAGACAGTTCCAGGAGGTGTTTAATTTAATCTCAGGATAAGAGTTCAATTGAATGTCTTCTACAGGTGGCTGTTTTACTTCTGTGTGGTTTTGACATAATCTCAGAGAGGCTCATCCTGGTGAAGAGATATCTGAAAACACAACAATGCAGATTGCTGATGAAGTATGCGCAAGTTGCTGCTGTTTTCAGAAATAAAATCTATGCCTGGATTTCTTGAAAAGAGAGTAAAAACCTCTATGAAACAATTTCATAAATCTGAAGAATGACCGTAGAAATAGTGTGCTTCTAATCTTGACATTTTTTTGCCTTCCTTTTGTACACAACATGTGTTTACCAAATATGCAAATATATGATACGCAGTCACAAGTTTTAAATTAAAGTACTAATTATAATTAGGATAATAGGTTTTATTTGAATGTAATTAAATGTCTCAGGAGAACTAAGGAGGTAGTCAGTTTATATATTTAGCATATTAGAAGCTTTTATGTTACAAAATTATAATTATTATTAGCAATTAATTGGTAGAGGAAAAAGTAATTTGAAAGTGAATGCAAAGTATGAATTAGGGTGGAAGCCAAATGTATTGTATTAATTGTCTGAAGATGGGGTATGAAAGAAGTCTTTGAATATTTGGATAGGTTTAGCTACCAAAAAATGTTTTCATAGTATTTCAACTTGCTTATTTTTTAGAGTTTAATTTCAAGTCAATATAAACTGCTTTTAAATAGGCCAAAGAATTGCCTTCTATTAAAATTGACTGTTGAAATTATGCACTTGTTAGAGATAATTCTTTGAATATCTTTAAGTTAAGATTGTTATTGAAATTTTAATTATATAACTCCATTAAACAAATATAACAAAAATTCCTAAAGAATTTTTAATTATAATTTATTCCATTATTTTGTGTAATATATTTACAGTTACTGAAATTAGTGTTACTGATATGCTGAGAGACCTGGTTTGTTCAGCCTGAAGAAGAGAAGGCTCCAGAGGGACTTTATAGCACTCAAAGGGAGCCTAATGGAGAGCTGGACAGGGAATTTTTACAAGGGCATGTACTGGGTTGAGGGGGGGAAGGCCTTAAACTGAAGGAGGGATGGTCTAGATAAGATATTAGGAAGTAATTCTTGCTGTGAGAGTGGTGAAGCACTGGATCATGTTTGCCAGGGAGACTGGCCAAGGTTGGATGGGACTCGGAGTAACCTGGTCAGGTGGACTGTTCCTGCCCCTGGCAGTGTGGTTGGAACAAAATGATCTTTAAGGTCCCTTCCAACATAAGCCATTCTTTGATTTCATGATTCTGTGAAATTTCACACTGGTACTTTCAAAATTCTTCAAAGTCATTAGGATAAAGTAGGGTTTATGAGAGTCAGACTGTGTTTCCTTCAGAACTGAAAGAATTTTATGCCATTAAAATGGCATTGGTTTTTTAAAATTAAATTTCATATTCAGTTTAGTACATTTTCATGAGTTTAGCTTTTTTAAGTTACACAAATGACTGATCAAAATTGTTGAATTCTATTCCTGAAGATATATTTGGTCATGACTATATCTTCTTCTCTGGTTTGCTTTTCTCTCCTTCCTAACACATAACTGGTTGTTGTTGTTGTGTTTAATTGGGGCTTAGGACTTTGGATAATGTTTTGCCAGTACCTAGGTAGATAGGAGTCAGGCTGTCATTTTATCAGAACTGCTGTTAACTCAATTCTTTTCTGAGTGCTTGTTCCTTTCCTGGTGCAGCCTCTCTCCTGCACCAGCCAGCAGGTTTCCTCGACCACACAATGAGCTGATGTGTGGTATAAGAATGTAAATTTTCTATGTCTGTGTTACTTCAGAGCAGATGAGTAGTTCTTTTTCCAGGCATGACTGCATGACTATTTGGATGGGATGATTGAAAAGGCAATAAGGTCTTCCAAATGCATAACTAAGAGCAAATGTTGGCTTATATCAGGAAAAAAGCTATGTTAATTTTAGTGTCTTTTTATTTTTGAGTAGGGAAATTTCAAAGAATGGTGGAAAAGCCTAAATTGCTTCCTGAGCTTTTCAGGTTCTGCACTAAATCTGTCTGGGCCAGGCTACCATATCAATTACTTGATAAGAAGGAATACTTCAAATATATTTTGATTTGATTTTATTGAGATGCTGTATTCAACACAGTGACAAAGAAGTGTTTTATGATATTAGTGTGTATGGTTTTTACAAGTTTTTTTTTTGCAGAGCATGGTTGTTAATTTGCTCTTAGAAAGCATAGCTGTTAATTTTTCTTTTTAAACTTGCTTCTCTAACCATTTAAAACATATTCTGTGTTGGTCACAATGAAGGTATGAGACACACTAAACTATGTATTTCACACTGTAATACCTTTCTTGTTTTCTTTTTTAGCTGGTTGGTGGTGAATTTGATCTAGAGATGAACTTTATAATCCAGGATGCAGAGAGCATCACATGCATGTCCGAGCTTTTGGAGCACTGTGATGTAACGTGCCAAGCAGAAATCTGGAGTATGTTCACTGCAATTCTACGTAAAAGTGTCCGTAATTTACAGACCAGCACGGAAGTTGGCTTAATTGAACAGGTACTGCTGAAGATGAGTACTGTGGACGACATGATTGCAGGTATAAATCGCCAACTGATAAAATAATTTTTGCATTCTTGACCTGCCTATGTTTTGTGATTATGGAAGGGTATGGGATGTTTTGATTTTTACTTAAAGTGATGTTTTCATTAGTACTGCTATTGAGTCAGAATTTTTTTATTAATTTCAGGAAAATGACAAAAATATATTCTTAGTTTGAAATCTCTGTAGATACATGGTGTAACATAACTGGTTGTTAAAATTAAATTTAAAGAATTAAAAACAGTGTGTTAGACTTTTTAACTACAAGGCAATATTTTAGTTTTTATATACATTGGTTATTTTTAGATCGTGATGCCAGAATTGCTAGATCCATTTTAAACATAACCTCATATGACAGCATAATAGATATTATTTACAGGTTTGAATGTAGGACATATGGATTTCCTTAAACAATCATTCCATAATGTATTCCTGTGAGCCCTTAAATATATTTTTATTTTTTTTGCATTTGTGGGTGTTAACATCCTATAACATATTGCAGCATTAAAAAAATAACGTGCTTTCTTTGTTTGCTGAAGAGAAGTCATGAAGTTATTACCCAGTTAAGGTTTTCATAGTATGTTTGAAGGAGTTTATGGTATTCCACACTACTGGGTACAGATTATAATCCTGTTTACTTGGATACAGGACAGACTTGCTCATCACATTTAAATATGGCACCTGAAGAGATTGATATGATTACTATTTATTTCCCTAAGGGAGCTTAGGCAGTTTCTTTCAATACAGTGTGAAAGCAAAGTTCTTAATGCTTATATAATTGTGACTGATGGTAGGATTGTGCCTTACATTGTGAGGCATTTTTGAAAAATTTCAGAGGTTTACCTTCCATAATTCTAATATTTTAGTTGATGATCTGATTCCTGGCATATATACAGGTTTTGTGGAGCAGTAAACTGGCAAGGATTTCAGACAAGAAGCAAGAAGATGATTACAATAGGATGAAAACTAGATTACTGAGAAATGATTTATTCCTTGTCCTTTTTTCTTTTTGTTTCAGTGTAAATGAGTTTGTATATTAAGTATTTGGAAAAGCTACATTCTGTTTTTCAAAGTCAGAATCAACATCTTGTTTAGAAATGTATCTCTAAATGCTAAAATCGTGTGTTATGCTAAATACTGTACAGTGAAATTCAGACTGAAGTATAATAGACCAATAGATTCATAAATGATGGTTTTCACCAAGTATGTTTTTTTTACAGTATTTTTAAGTATAGTTAGTCAGAATAGTGTAAAGGTAAAGATACTCTTTTATTCCATGTTAAATATAACACACTATTTGATGAGAACAAAAATTTCTATCCTAAAATTGTTTAGGGTTTTACTAGTGGAAATAATTTTCTTACATAAGTAATCACACCAACAAAATTTGTCCAATTTACACTCCTGTGAGTGGTACTTGTGTAGGTGGCATACAAGACTGTAGTAGTGCCTCCATTAGAGAGGTGTTTTTAACTACCTTGTTAATTGTAGATGTCAGAAATATCAAGAGCATGTGATCTGGCTTTTAGGAGAATTTGGGAATTAAAAAACTCTCTGAATTTACAGATATTAATATAGGCCAGGGGTAGTAAATGAAAAAAAAAAACCAAAAATAATCTAATGGATCTTCTAGCTCAATTATCTTTTTTCTGAGAGTGGTCACACAGTGCTTCAGAAAGAGATCTTCTGCACAAAAAACTTCAGGAAGCTTGTCCTTTGGTATTCTTACATGGATGAAGGGATTACCTATTTTACTTAAAATCAAAACTAAAAATTGGAATTTTGATGACATTTTAGCTTTGCAGTGGGTTTCAAATTATCTGAGTATTCATCTATATGTGATGAGCAGGAATTGAACAGAATCATTCTTCCTAGGGTTTTTCTCTGATAACTTTAAATAGTTGAGTTTTTGGAGAGGTTTTTTTTGAAAAAGACTTGGAAGCAAGCAAATTGATCATTTCACTTTTATCTCTTGATTTCTGTAAGGACTTTAGTCTCCTTTTATAAGGGGTAGTAATATTGGTAATAAGTCAGAAGTAACAATAAAGGTCATGTAATAACTATTGCGATATTAGGCAAAATCAATGACAACTAAAAGCAGTATCTTTGTTTCCTAATGTCCTATGCACATGTTGAGGTCATAATTGTAGAATTGTTTTGCCTCAAATAGTTCTATGAGCTTCCCAAAGCCAGGAAGTAAAGTAAGAAATTTTGTGTTAAAATGATTTTTAGCATTAAAGGGAAGATGGTTTGAACAAGACCTGTGTTAATTTTAACTTCTACCACTTTTTTCCCAAAATAGTTGCTAATACTCTGTCAGCCCAATGTTTTAAAATTGGCTTTTATCATATGTGAATGGTACAGGTATTTTGGTGGGGGTTTTTTTTGTAATTTGCTTCTCTGGGAGTTGCTTGTTTGTTTTTAGGTTGTCTCTCTTGTTCCATTGTGAAACATTTTGATTAGACCCAGATAGGGTTTAAACAGACAAGACTGACAATAATGTCTGTTTTATGTTCTGATAGCTCAGTTTCAGGACCAGTCTAAGTCTGAAGCCACTCTTCTCTGATTTTATGATAGCAATACAGCAGCAAATAAACACGTACCCAAACTTTTGCATTGAGGTGAATTTTTCTGTCTGATTAGATGGAGACTCTCATATTCATGGGGTTCTGAGTACTTTACATATATAACTTCATGTGATTTTACAGATTCTTTGGTGAGGAATAAAAGCTTAATCATTTTGGAAGTCTCAATGGCAACCCAAATGAGTTCAGTTTGCTTTCCAGAAGCTTCACCTTTCAAAAAAAATCCTTGTACTGTGGCAATCTGTTATACTAATATAGAGAATGGTCAGCCATTTTATCAATAGTTAAGGAGAAAATATTTTCATAGATGATTGGTACTTTTTTTTTAACACTTGCACTGAATCTTCCTTGAGGGACTCACTTTTTGCAGTTCTCTGTTTTCAGGTGATGAGTAGTGAAGCAGATCATCTGCTCTGAGGGCTCTTTGGGATAGCATGCCTGTAAGTCCCATCTGAGAGATGGATCAGAGAGGAGCCTGAGCTCATAGGGAGTAGATATGTCTCACCTAAGTCCTTTTTTTTCCTCACAGTTATGTTGTGATGATGTAGGTAATTGTACTAAAACTGCTGGGGCTGAATTCTTAAGCACTGAAACAGTTCATAGTTTCCAAGCAACAGTGTTGGTTTTTGACTGCTCTGTCATTGATGGGCTGTTAACAAGCTCTCTTCTTTCAAACCATTCTGTAAGAAAAACTGCAAAATTATCACATTCTCTATTACAACCTGTAAAAATTAATTTAGAACACCAACGAGGGTTAAAATGCACAATTTCATGGCCATGTGTTATTAAGAAGTTAAGGAGACATGAGGGTAGTTTCCTGAAGTTTTCTTTTAAATGCTATTGAATATGTCTTCCAAAGTTAATGCCAGACCCTTCATTTTGATATATGTGCATTGTTACTTGAAAGACAGGCAGGCATTTTCCTATTCTATTTTCATATTAAGTGACTGAATTAAGCATTCCTTCAAGGTTACTGGTTAATTTATAAATCCTCTGAAAACTGCTTAGTATGAAAGTATTCAGAAGGTGCCATTAATAGAAATTAGAAATACATTAAAAATGGGAAACTGCCTGTTTTCTCCTTCTGGACTTAATATTATTATATACAATCTTGTTTCTGAAATAAGATTATGGATTCCAGTTATATATGTAATCTTGTTTAATATAAAAAAAAGTAGACATTAAAAAAATCTAGTTGTAGTATTCTTTCTGACCTTTGTCCATTTATAGATGAGTGGATTATTAGGATTTATAAACCAGATGGGACTGACTCTTTTATGAGATTTCTAATAAGTATGAACAAAGTTATGTAATAATTATTTTTAAGTCTTTATATTCAGACAAGAATCTTTAAATAGCCTTAAGTGCTTCAACTTCCACAGATGTTGTTTGCTTTATCTTTGCTTGTTATCTACTGGGCTTCAATCTTCCAGGTCATTGTTTTACCCAGAGTTACATAATTAGGGAGCTTATGTTTGTTTCTCTCCATCAATGTTTAATTCATTACTTATAAATATGTATTTCTAGTGCCTGTAGGTTATGCACATCTTCAGTAGAAATAAGAATTTTTCTGTGCCATAAGGTAGTACAGGGCTGTAACAGTGAAACACAGCAGCACATATTCAGTGATTTTTAAAACTTGCAATCATTTCTGTGTTTGACTGTATTAGTTTGCACTTTTTTCCTCTATGTTACAAGATTTTTTTTTAAATGGTGTTCTGATTTTCACCAGACAACTTTGCTTCTACACAACATTTTTTCTTTGTAAGGGAAGCAAAATTTGCAATCCCTTGATCTGAAAAGAAAACTGAAACCTCAAAATAGGGATTGGGAAATTGTCGGCCAAAGATTAGTATTCACTTGTGCTTATTTCCTTTTCTGAGTGCTCACTGTGACTGTTCCCAGTTTCTGATCATGTACAGGATGTTGCAGCTTTACACTGCAGGCTGGATTCCACTGTGAAGGGGGCAGGTACTGGGGGAGCTGAGTCATATAATTCCCCACCATGAAAGAAAAGGCATTTGTTTTTCTTAGGTGTATTTTGTTTTCCCTAATTCTGTCAGAAATGTATGTGGCTGTATTCTTAAAGGGAAGATTAAAGAAATGAGAGGGGGGAAAAAAATCAGTACTTGGAGATTAGGGATATATTCAGAATTTATGGCAAAAATGTCTGCTAAGTTGCAATGCTTTTCTTTTGCCTTTCCTGATAGACAATTTCACTCACCAAACCGTTTACTATGTCTTCTGTAAATTAAATGATATTTCATTCTTCACACATGTCTTTTGCTTGCTAAAGATCAGAGGCTAGTATCATTGTGGAAAAAGCTAAATAAATATTAATGCTTTTGCTCACATATATATGGATTTGCTAAGAAAAAATCTGTTTTGAAACAAAATGTGAATGTGAAATGTCTTTGGAAAGAATTGTTTCTCCTGAAAACCATTCTTCGTCAGCACCTGTGTAAGAGTCATCCTTTCACAAATGAACAAGAATAACATGCAGACCTACAATAAAATGTAAACTCATCTGTACAAAGTTGTGTCTTCTACAAGTTTTAGCAGGGAGGCAGGAGGGGCAGGGGAATTCTGTGATGGTTGAACAGATAGGGAAAGTTTGTTAATGCTGATTCTGTTGTGTCATAGCTCTTTTGTTTTGAAAACTCTGGACTTCACTTCTTGATCTTTGAATTAAATTCCTATGCCTCATCTGTGAATATGAGCAAATTGGTTTATCTCCCACTAGAGGAAGTCCTTATTCTTACTAGTCCATTTTATTCCTGAATAAAAGTGTGGAGTATAGGAACAGGTTCAGCATCCCACAAGCTAACAAATTCTTAAAATGAAATTCTGGGGTTTCAAATAAGTAATTTTAAACCTGATAATCTCTGAAAGGAAGACTCTTTTTAATGTTCTTACTGTTAAATTTTATGGGTTTTGAGATGTTGTAGTGAAAGCTGTATTCCATAATCCTGTTAACAATTTTGATCCCTTCTTTTTATTAAGCTCTCTAATTTTTTTCTTACTATGATTTCTGTTTGTTTGTTTTCCTTATTGTTTTTGTTGTTTTGCTATTGTTTGGTTTGATTGCTGGGTTTTTCTTTGATTGGTTTTGTGGGGTTTTTTTGCAGGGGCCAGAGGGAGGTGTTGTTTTTCTTTTATTTTCCCCTGGCCTTTCATTGCAGTAAAGACCAGAAGCATCACTAGCAAAAATGGGGACATTATACAAATTATAGTATAAATGCTGGGTTTAGGTTAATGTAAAGTAATTTTTAGGTCAAAATTTTTTGGAAAAACAATAACTTCAGAGTAAAGAAGGAACTATTATCCCAAAAACACACAGCAGGAAGGACAAGTTTATGATGTGTGATGCATGTTGTGAAGTGAGAAGAATTAATGCTCTATAAATATAATACTTGTTTCAAAGTATGATGCAAAATTGAACATGAAATCCTTTGTAAAATATTCAGTACAAGTAAGTTGGAATTTTAGAATATGTGAATACACTTTTAAAGGTAGTAATTTTTTCAGCTTTTTTTTTTTTGTGTTTATCAAAGCAATGAAATTCAGAGTTCAGAATAACTTTATTTTCCTTTGAAGATCTCCTAGTTGATATGTTGGGGGTTCTTGCCAGCTACAGCATCACTGTCAAGGAGTTGAAGCTTTTGTTCAGCATGCTTCGAGGGGAAAATGGAATCTGGGTAAGCTGTGTTCAGATAAAGCATTAACATTAAGTGTCATTCCATTAGAGCCTGAAGTTAACATAAACTGTCTCCTGAGACATATAAGCTTGAATTTGTTTTCTCCTTTTGACTGAACATATGTTCAAGAAGTATTTTTGCCAACTATTTTAAAGTTAATTTGATTTGCTCTGTTTTTTGAAAACTGTCCGCTTTCCTTTGTAGCCTAGAGAGTACAAAAATGGTTGTATTGACTTTTGTGCAATTTTCTCTTTTTCACAGCCAAGACATGCAGTTAAATTATTATCAGTCCTTAATCAGATGCCACAGAGACATGGGCCTGATACCTTTTTCAACTTCCCAGGCTGTAGTGCTGCAGTAAGTTTTCAACTAAATTTCTACAATTTTAGAAACAAATAAATAGCGAACTCCTCATTTGCATTTCCTTTCATTTGGTTTCAGAAATTCTTAAAAAGGAAATGAGAGTGGAAATACATGTTTGAGTAGTGTAGACAGTGCCTTCCACAGACTTACAAGGAAGCTGTGTTATTGAGAAGTTGCACTTGTGAGGATGGAATATCAAGCAGCAGGTTTTGGTCTGGGGAAGTTACTGTGAAAGAGAAACCTGAAAATTCCAAAGAACAGTGTTACTTTATTAGAATAATGTAATCACTATTATATAAAGGAGAGAGTTGAGAAAAATTAAGAAATTAATTTGTCCACATCATCACAGTTGACAGTACCTGCTTAGTCATAAATTTTATTATAAAAGTTTTGTTTTGTCTGAATTCCATCAACTGTTTCCTTTCCATCAAGGCAGTGGAGATATCTTAGAATGGTGAAGTTGTATTCCTTTCCAAACCTTGCCAAGTAGAAATTCTCTCTTCCATTCACTGCATGTGCTTTCAAAAAAAACAAAACTAACCCTACAAATAAATTACTGTATACAGATTTATAGAATATTGACAGAGTAAATACAAATGGTTAATAATGGGGAATAGAAATCTGAGGTACAGTTCCATTCTGGTATAGAATGGTTGGTATATGCTCCGGTAGAATGTGGAATCTTCTAACAAAATAATCCTGAGATTTCTGTTTTCCATGCCACTGCACAAAGGCTGCTCTACCTGCATTTCATCCATCAATAGCACTGATAATTTTCTTTAAACACAAACTGCTACATCCATTCCTTGTAAACAGACTTATCAGTGGCAGATTGCATCAGGGAAATAAACTGGCTGATAATCACTGTTTTACACCTGGGTTATTTTTTGCTAGATTACATCTTTGATCTTGTTTGATATCCAGCCTTAAAAACAGATGTGTCAGCAAAATGCATAGGGTAGATTGTGTAAAGAATTAATTACTAAGTTTTGACGGGGAAAGTTTCATTATCTCCTGCTAAATAAAAACCAAAGTTAACATCTCTTACAAGCTCATGCACCAGCAAGACAGGTGTTGCAGAATTTGAATATCTACAGTGATACTGCTTTGACATTTTTGGGCTTCAGAGGCAAACCCTGATGAAATTTCTCTCTTAAATTTAATTTTTCATCAGAGGTTCAAAAAAGGTTTTGCAGGAGAAGAATTTCAAATATTCCTTCCTGTCTGAAGATATGCATCTATAGCAGGAGTTCTTGATTGAAATGCAGAGTCTCTTTCCTTTGATTCTTCTAGGATCTTGTTTCACGTACTACTCATGATGAACTGCACGCCTGTAAATCAAGAAATAAGTTTCAAATTTACACTTCTTTATTAGTGCATGTTGGATTACACAATGAAGCTCTGGAGAGGGTACATCCTCTGAAGTGGACTATGGGCATAAATTTATAAAATGGCCCAAAAAACCAAGCACTTCTTTAGAAGAAAAAGATTGGACAGGACCTAGTTCACTAGCACTGAGTTTGTTTCCAGGTGTGCTGCACAAGGTTGGCATCAGACAGAGAAACAGCATAACTTTTAATCAGCGTGATAGATTTCAGGTTGGCTCTCTCTAAAGTTAAGTGTGTGCCCCTTGTGTATCCAGGACTTCAGTGGCAGTATGAAGGAGCCAAGAGTCCACAGATATGCTGCTGAGAGCTGCTTCATTTTCCCAGCTGCAGGGTTCTTCTCAGTACTGTATTATATCTCTACCAGTCTGTGCAGGTGGTGTGTTAGTCACTCCAGTTGGAGGACACTTTGTGCTTGGTGGTAGTACTACTCCAAGGTGTTGTTCTCATTTGCCAACGAGCAGCTCTTCTGCTTCAGGCAGGAAACTGCCTCTCAGGAGGCAGAAGCCATATCCCAAAAGTGTTCCTTGAAAGGTTTAGTTTTAGTTTTAACACTGAACCGCTATTTTATGATGTGTTGAGTAATTTGATTTTATATTTAATTTTATTGATGAGATTAATAATTGTTAGAAGCTGAATTTATAATTTAATTTCTGCAGAAGTATTTTTTCTTTTTGTTCTCTTAATATTGCCTATTCACAAATTTAATTTTGTGTCCTCTTTTGATAGAATTTATGTAGTTAAAAGTTAAATTATTTTAAAATAGATAGAAAAGTAATGCATTTAAAATAGATAGAAAAGCACTACTTAAAGGGTTTTTTCTATATTTCATCTTTGAAAGTTAAAGTAGATCTACAGATCTACAATGACACAGGATTTTAGAAAGGCATTACTTTTAACAGTATTTGTCAAAAAACTAATTATTTGTTTCTGTTTTTTTTTTTCTTCCCTCCTTCCAGGCAATTGCATTGCCTCCTATTGCTAAGTGGCCTTATCAAAATGGGTTTACTCTTAATACCTGGTTTCGTATGGATCCACTGAACAATATCAATGTAGATAAGGATAAACCCTATCTCTATTGGTAAGTAGCTTATAATGCTGCAGTCATGGTTTGTTCTGGCTTCCTAACAACAGTTAATCTTTCTTATTTTTTTAGTCCCTGACATGCTTTCCCCCCACCCCTGCCAAATATCTGAAGGTTTTATTGGCTGCTCACTGTATACAAACTCTTAGAAAACCATCTGTCCTTTTTACTTTGTGATTCAGAAATCCATGGATTCAAGACATGTGCCTTGTAGATAAACGATAAAATCTAGTGTTGGGGTTTCTTTAGGAATTCTAAAATATATTAATTCTTAGACCTGTAAATGGAGAATGTTTTCATATTTTTTATTTGGTGGTAAAGATTCTCAGCTGATGTCAGTCCTACAAAATAAATGAGTTAAATTCAGAGTGTGCAGTTTTCTAAAGATAATAGAAGGTAGATCTATGGATATAAAAATGGTGAAGTGATGACCGGTTCCCCAAAAATGTGAACATTTAATGTGAATGTAATGTATATAAAAGAATTTGAAAATATACCTATCTCAGAAGGAAATCACAGAATGTATCAAGTTGGAAGGGACCTATCACGACCATTGAGTTTACTCAGCGCTGCACAGGACATCCCCATCACACCATGTGCCTGAGAGCATTGTCCAAACACTTGCACTGGGTCAGGCGTGGTGCTGTGACCGCTTCCCTGGGGAGGTTGTTCCAGTGCCCAACAACCCCCTGGGTGATAAACCTTTCCTAATATCCAATGTAAACCTTCCCCAACACAACTTCAGGCCATTCCCTTGGGTCCTGACGCGGGTCACCACAGAGTTTAGATCAGTGCCTGCCCCTCCTCTTCCCCTCACAAGGAATTTGTAACTGCAATGAGCTCTCCTCCAGGCTGAACAGACCAAGTGAGCTCAGCCACTTCTCATACAGCTTCCCCTCCAACCCCCTTCACCATTCTTATGGCTCTCCTTCAGGAACTCTCCAATAGTTTACCGTCTTTCTAATATTTTGATGCCTTAAATTGCCCACAGCACTTGAGGTGAGGCCACCCCAGCTCAGAGCAGAATGGGACAATCCCCTCCCTTGCCCAGCTGGCAGTGCTGTGCCTGATGCACTTCAAGACACACCTGGACTTCCTTGCTGCCAGGGCCCTGCTGACTCAAATTTGACTTGCCACAAATCAGGACACCCGGGGCCCTTTCCATAACACTGCTTTCCAGCATCTCATTCCCCAGTCTGTCTGTCCATCCAGGGTTTCCTCATCCCAGGTCCAGAATCCAGCACTTGTTGTTCTTGAACTTCATAGGGTTGGTGATTTCCCAGTCCTCTTATTTTTCAGTTTCTCTCTGTAGGGCCTCCTTGCCTTCAAATGGGTCAACAGCTCCTCCCAGTTTTCTACCATCTGCACACCTGCTTTCATCCCTTCCAGTCCTGCATCCAAATAATTTATGAAAATATTGAAAAACACAGAGCCTAAAATGTAGCCCTGCAGACTTTGCCATGACAGGACCAATGCAAATTATTATTAATTTTATATAGTACATTAAGCCAAGATCTAATTATTAATTCAAAATAGGAAAAATATCCATCTAAACTTTACACAGGTTTCAGACTTTGCCACAATAAAGCTTGTGTCACCACCAAGAGAAAGATACCAAGGCAAAAATCTATTTTCTTTCAATGTGCTTTTTGGTGATGTAAAATATTTTTCAGTTTAACTCGGTGAAAAATATGTTGTATAAATAACTTAAGTCTTTAAGTGAGTGCAGTGCCTTTGTGGTTTTGTGGTGTGAGACAGCACTTATGTGAAAACTGATTCTTAAAAATTGAAAAGAGGAAAAAAATAAATGCTTTCACATTCCCAGGTGTGAGGGAAATTTGCCGCTGTTCTGTTATCAGGGACATGCTGAACCCTGCTTCAAGAACTCTATGCTGGTTTGGTTTTTTCTAAAAAATGTAATTTTAAATATCACTAAGGATGATGTTGGGCAGCTGCTGATAGTCTATTAACACTTGTGTTTTGGAACAGTATTGTAGCTATTTTACCAATTATAAACTCTGTGTGACAATCCTGGAAGAATATTAGAAGTCTGACATTTGCATGAACTATAAATCACAACAAGGCAGAGCAGTCAAATTCAAAGGGTAAGGTTCAGAACTCTGTAGCAGAAATTTTAGTACAAGCCAACCAACATCATGTACCTAGCAGTGGGGTAATGGGTGCCATGCTTTGACAGAATGAGTAGCCATGTGTTGGAAAGCAGGAATTACAGCAGGATGTTAAGGATTGTTGTAGGTTACCAGCTGACCATAAAATCCATTTTCATTGCTCTAGCTGAAAGAGCTCATGTGATCTTTTTAAGGGTAGTGTGAACAAACAGAGATGATAATAAAGGTGATGTGATCCCTTCCTGAAAACTTGACAAAAGCATTACTGGAATGTCATTTCAGTTCAGACTTGCTGCTTCTTTTAAGAGACCATGGGAAAAACTGGTACTATTCAGAATACGCTTGGGAGTGAACTGTCCCTTGGAAAACACATTTTATAATGAATGTTTTTGGGTTTTTTTTAATCTGAGATCCAGTGGGTAAACTGCAAAATAAGAAAATTCAGACTTTTATATGCATAGTATTATGGTGACTGTCACAATTATAAGACATAGTAAAAACAGTAATAATAATAGTAATCCTTATCATACTTTAATAGATTGTTGAAAATGTTTCTTTAAAAATAAGGTGTAGATTCTTTGTCATAAAGGCCCTGCAAATTTAGATATTTAGGGATCACCTTAAGCATGCTCAACTGGCAAGACTCCATCCCCTAAATCATTTTATTTGTTCCTGCTTAAAAAAGAGATGGGTGACATAATTATTGAGTAAGTCCTGGAATTACATGTGATCAATCCAGATGCTGATTGATTTCTTGAGGGATTTTTTTGGTGTTCTTTTATTTTTTAAGTGGTGTTTTCTTTAAGATTATGTTTCAGGTTCTGTATAATAATTAGAAGGTGAAGTGAGGCTGGTATGTTATAATTGTTTTTTGTACATAGAAAGTCCAAATGCTCCCACAAACATTAAATGGAAGAATGGTTAAAACTTCTGAAAGTGTTCTACATTTTAGTTTTTAGAAACAGGGAAGAAAGAAAAAAAAACCCAAAACCATCCAAAAATCAAGCTGTCTAGTATTTTCAGACCTTCTATAAGACCTATGATAACAGAGATAATGCAGAACAGTTTCAAAAGCCTATAGTGGAATTCTAAAGTTAGTAGAAAGCAAATTTCACCCACACCATTCAGGCAAGAATGAATAAATACCTTATCAATAATGGTACTATGATCATAGGTTAAATTGCTCATAAAATCCTAAGGTTAAGAAACTGGAATCCCTGAACTTTCATTGGTGGAAGGAAGAATGCTCTATTGCCATGGAAGTGTAGTAACATTCAGTAGCTGCTTTGAGAAACTGGCTGAAATGAAATATAATTATAAAGGTTATGTGAACAAACTGCAGTAAAATTGTGTTCCAGCTGCTATGGGAGGTTAATTTAAGGCCATAAAACCATATGGCTGTTGGTAGTATTCCTCTTGTTGTCTCCATACCTTTCATCTTTGGATGTGGCAAGTTCTGCACACGTAGGTAATGGGTAAGAGAACTTCTTTGGAGTATCATACAGGCCAGTCCTAGCCTATGTTACCTTTGTCAAGAAGGAAAATGACAAGATTAATTATTAGATTATATAGTATAATGTTGAGGTAAACAGGACACATTTGAGTACTCAGTTTCTTAACTACTCTTGTACTAGAAATCTAATTAATTTGGAGGTTAATTAATTTTTAATGTTTATAAAATCATTTATTCTATTCCAAGGCAGAGTCCTGCTAAGAAATGAGCAGTTTTTTCATTATTTCATTGCTTCCTCATGTTTATGTGCTGAACTCCAGGAAGTTACACACATAAGGACAACTCAGTTTTTAAAATTTCAGGAACAGTTTGATTTGACCATAATGGAGATAAAATCAGCCCCATAACCAATAAGAATATGAAAGTGAGAAAATTCAAAAAATGTAGACATTTCTTCAAGATATATTCTTTATTTCAAAATGCTTTCTATCTCTTGTTCAATGTATTAGGATGTATTTTATACAATAGAAATAATATTTTATCATGTAAAAATGCTGATATTTGCAATGGTTGGCTGTTGGTAATTTAAAAAAAACTATTATATTTGACATCTCTAATCAAGTGATACAGCACTTTATCAGAATGTAGTGAATTTCTGTATTATTTTACTGTCCTTCAGAACGGGATTCTGTGAAACCATTTTCGACCATTTTAGAGATGACACTGCTGTGAAACAGATTTGGCATTGTGAGAGTTGCAGTTACCCGCTGAAAAGTTCTTTGAATGGCGTGAGGCCCTAAGGAGATAAATCAAAGTCTCAAGCTATCTCACAACACATTCAGTTGCTCTTATTGTAAGAGCTGTATTTTAAGTTTTTTAACCTTCATTTTATTGAACTAAATTCAGTGCTGTGGTTGTGCAGGTTGTGTATTTGGGTAATTCAGATTTATGTGTGTATATGAGTGATATTCTTCAGTATGAAGCTGTTCACTGCTCCTTTTGTTGAGGGGTAGAGCTGCCTATGGAGTCATTGTGGAAGCCAGATCATTGGCATGACACAGGTTAAAAATAGTCTTCAAAAGATGCAAAGGCATGGCAGTGTTACAAAGTGTTTTCAATTTTGAGGTCAGTGGTAATGGGCAGCATGTAATACTTCTCTTCATTCTTAGGTTATATCTTATGTTTATTTAGAGAGGACATTTAATGTTTAATAAATAAGTGAGTTTTTTTTCTTTTCTGCAAAGAGAGTTCTATAGAAGACCTTATTAAAAACAGTGGCAGGGAATAATGCTCTTTTTCAGCACAGCAGCTTGAGGGGAGAGAAAACTGTGTACAATACAGAGAAGCAGATGAATGAATGAGGAAGACACACCCTGAACTGGGGAAAAAAATATTCTATATATACTTCAAGATAGGAAGG
This sequence comes from Serinus canaria, assembly GCF_022539315.1. Taxonomy (NCBI): domain Eukaryota; kingdom Metazoa; phylum Chordata; class Aves; order Passeriformes; family Fringillidae; genus Serinus; species Serinus canaria. The sequence continues at coordinate 48,587,164 of NC_066313.1, forward strand.
AGTCACTTGTGTGCAAGGATTCATTAGGTTGCAAAAAAAATGTCTATAGGTGTTATTCCACCAGTTCTGCTTACTCTGTTTTTAAAATTTTTAAATTTTTTTTAAGAAGTATCCTTTAGTAGTTTCTAAAACAGTATCCTAATTCATTACAACAAAAGTGGCTTTCTAGAATTTGAGAATTTTAATGTCTCTTTTTTACCTTCTTTACAAATGCCTTTAAAGGAGAGGAGCATCTAACCCCTGATCACCTCAGGGTATAATCGCAACACCTATCTTGTAAAGAGTTTATTTTTTGTTCATAAGTTCATGGTTTATCAGCTATTTTTTTGACAATGAGCAAAGAGAACAATCTGATTCTCTCCTTAAATATGCACACTTATTGACTTAACTGTAAGTATCTGAAGATGGAATAAGTTTCACAAATATGAAAATTTTTCTGTGTTAAAATCAAGATTGTATATATGTAGTAGGGTAGACCAAAAATATACTATTTCAGCAGCTATTAAGGAAGATGACATTTGAACTTTGTGTTTGCATGTACCTTTCATGTCTTAATGTTCCTAGGAAAAAACTAGTAAAAGTGTTTGAAGAAAATGTTGCAACAAAGGAACTGTTTAAAACAATATTATTGCAATAACATAAAATTATTTTATAAGTTAGCTGCATTAAGAGAATGAGAAAGTACTGGTTAGTGAGCTACAGGACTTTGTACAAATACTCAAGATTAGTAGGGTTTTTTTTCCCTATATTTGCAAAGCTTCCTTTCAGAATTCATAGATGAAATTCACCATCTAGACCTTGTATTTCAGTATTTATTAAAGAAAAGTCTAGAAGTTGTATACAGTGTGCTCCATATTATTAAAAGCAAACTGCTCTTCATTGTACTTAGCTTTTCAGAAGTGATTAAGCAGCATAGCTGTAGATATGGATTTGCCATAATGTCATTCATGAGCTTTCAACAGTTACCTTTGCAAAGGGTTTTTTAAGTCCAGAATTGCTGTTTAAAATGCTTTTGATTTCAAATATGAAATGTATGAGCTTCCTGCATTATCTGTCTTTATGATATTTGTCACAAGATAGCTTGGAAATCCTTGTTAAACTTACTTTCTTCAAATTGCAGTCCTTTATCCATTTGAAAAATGAAAATAAATCCACAACTGAGAAGATTAAAACTTCATATGTCATTAGCATAATTTATTCATGTCTTGAAAAATAGTTTTTGTGAATGATCAATATCTTGAATCCAAATTTGTATGTCATACCAATTGCATCGTTCTCTGAACCGCGCCCCCCCCCCAAAAAACTGCAAGGCATCTCACAATTGCTGTGTAGTGGATATGTCTTCACAACTTCAATCAGATGTGTTATTTTAAATGATGATTAATGAAGAAACTAAGGGTGAAATGTGATAGACATAATATTTATTATTGATATAATCTTGTATTCTAGGGAAAAAAATGTACTGATTTTTAAAATGTAGTCAGGAATCAAGTGCTGAAGGTGAGTATCACCCAAAGAGAATGGTGGAAGGAAAAAATTAGATCCACCATTCTGGGTACAAATTTATTTTCTTTTTCATGACAGTTTAAAATAGTATTTAGACCTTTCTATTATAAAATAATTCCCCTTTTCCCAATTTAATTCCTAATTCTTTCTTTTTAGTTTCCGCACTAGCAAAGGTGTTGGGTATTCTGCTCATTTTGTTGGCAACTGCTTGATAGTGACATCCTTGAAGTCAAAAGGCAAAGGTTTCCAGCACTGTGTGAAGTACGACTTCCAGCCACGCAAGGTAAGCACGGTGGTGTTTACAGTAAACACACTGAAGGTGTACTGGCAAAGTGCTTCTGGGAGGAGGGCTAAAATCCCTTTAGTGCTAGAGTGTTAATCATAGCTCCTCATTTATTAGAAATTGCTCTAGTGTTCCTGCAAAGTTACAGTTCAGAATCAATTCAAGAGAAATGTAATAATTTATAGTGAAACACTTCTATAAAGTCAGCACGTTTTTCAAAAATACTCCTTAATTGGCTTCAGATAGAGCTGAATTGTGAGTATTTGTAAAATGGTTGCATTTAATTACTTAAATATCTTCATTCTGTTTCTGAAAATTCTCTACTTGGTAACTGTTGCCAAGGTCTTGAAAAATTTTGCTGGCAATGCTAGACATTCATTATCTGGTGCTGTATGATATAATGCTCTGAATTTTCTTCCATTTCAGTGCTGTTTTAGGATTTCTTGTTTTTCGTAGTAAATCTTGATTGCACCTCTGGATCATTTTAGTGTTTATTTCTACTCTATGCCTAGTAGTCCTAGGGGAATGATGATTTTGTGGCCTTCAGAGTTGCAGTTAGTTGTCTGAAGCATTGACTTTTCTGTACAGCAAGCATTATGTGCTTGTCACTGATATCAGTCTTGTCTGTATCTTGCTGTGAAGCCCATTTCTATTTTTTATGGGCTTAGAATCTGTATAGTGAATTTCAGTGCTTGATTTTTTTTTTTTTTTGAGAAACCAATCTCTTAGGGAGGGAATGCCTTTGTTCACACATCAACTTAATGTTCCACTATTTCTCTTGGAGTGTATTTGTGGTTCAAAATCACCAATTCTAATTTTGTCTTGCAGCTTTGAGGTCACTTGTGGTTTCCTTAAAACAAAGTAATGTCTCTCTCTAGCATATAACTCGGAGTTGTATAAAGCCTTATAAAAATATATCTGTTGAATCTACTGGAGTGAATAAATCCCGTTTTTCACGTTTTTCCAATTTTAAAGCCAGAAAAGTATTTTGATGACAGTTCAATTTTCATTTAAGTATCATCTGATTCCAGTAACAAATGTAATTGTTTGCTTTTGTATTATGTTATTGTTAGTCACCTCTTGGGATCTAGCAAATCTTTACTGGTTGATGAGGAAGTAGTCTTTCACATTTTACCAAGATATGCTTTTGGTAATTTTTAGTACAAATGACTAGTTTTCTTTGTGTCAGCTGTGGAAAATTTTAGTTTTTGCTGTTGCTACTCAAAATAACTAATTCTGAAATACTAGTACCAGTGTATCTCATTATATGAATACTAGTTTCAAATCAAAATCTTCTGATCTGCTGAAGTACATAAAAATATAACTCCCATATTAGTATTATATATCCCAAAGTTCATGCTCCATACACTTTGAGTCATATGTTAGCTTTAGATAGTATTTTAAACAAATATTCTAGAATATATTTTTGAGTTGTTTATATTTTTCCATCATTAACTTGTGCTCACATGCATGTGTTCAAGTACATAATGTATAGTGGAGGAAATAAAACCTGTCAAATATAATTCCTGGCCCTAGCAAGTCAAAATTTATCCTGTTTAACATAGAAATTGATTTTCTTCTTGTTTAGATATTACATTGCTTTCACTGTACAAGATTTGAATGTGTAGATATGTATTAAAAATGTGTACTCATTTATAAAGCAGTTAACTGTCCTAATGTTAACTTCAGAAGTATGATTTGTTTTTTGCCATCAGATGTACCATTCCCTAGACATTTGCTTACAGGCACACACATTTCAGCAATAAATTTTGTCAGAATCATCATCCTCAATAAACTTCTGAATAATGTGGTTTGAGGGTTTTAAAAAATTCTTGGTGAATCACAGTAAAGTAAGAAATTCAAGTTATCTGGTCGAAAGCTTTATGTAGGCAGATCAGAATTGCTCTGTTCACGTGAAGATCTTCCTGCTATGTCATATGACACTTCACAGTATAATATGTGATATGAATTTATACCTTTAGGTCTCAATTGGTGTATTTTATAATATTGTAAAAGCAAGCATTTATAAAAATATGTGGAGAAATTTGGTTATCATATACCAAATAGAAAATTTGGGTGTGTTATAATAGCCTTATATCTCAACAGAGCTTACCTAGCTTTGGCAATGTTGTGTTTAAAATGTCTGTACTGCTTTTTTGAGACTCCAAATTGACATTTTTGTGTAGGTAGCCCCCAGTGTTTTTGCTCTCTTGAGTTTCAGCCTCAGCATCAAGTCTTGTAAAACTAGAACAGGAAAGCAGCATAGTCAGGAGCAAATAGCTTTTTTATGTGTGTTTCTAACCCTGAACACCTTTACTGACTGTAGCAGAGACAGAAATAAGTTCCACATCCTGGAAATACTTAGTGTGTGATGCCTCATCTCTCTGATTGTGCTGTCCTGTGGAGTAGGAATATGATTTAGTGACTTAGCAGTTGGTGACTAAGCTTGACAGGTTTCAGCAGTAAACAAAAAATGCATAGTGAAGGGTCTTTCAGTACTACCTAAAGAAGCTGTTGTTACTGCAGAGGCAGGAGAAAATAATATGGGGAAGAAAACTGCGGGATGAATGTGAAGGAGAATTTGTACTGCTGACTTTGAATATTAGGGGGAAAAGGATTTTTTTCAACAAAAAGTTCAAGAAAAATTGCGTGTGAGATCATACAACTTGGTTTGGTTCATTGTGTGGTAGCAAAGTGCTGCCTTTCCTTCTTAAGAAAAAGTGTTTGCTAGTGCTAGAGAAATTGCCCAAATACAGAAATTTACAAAAAAACTAGGAGCAAAAAACCCCATTAATCACAAAATCCAACAGACTGCTTAAAAGCTATTTACAATGTACCTGATCACAGATAAAGAGCAATGTACAGACCACTGTAAGTAAAATTGAGTTTTTCAGGAAGTTGAGGTTGAATCTGAATTGGTATGTTTTCAGAAATGGTTTTAAAGTCTTTTGAAAGAAAAATCACAGACAGACGAGTTACATTTTTTGGAGGGTTTTATTTGAGGATGACAGTGCATCACAAAAATTACTTTTTTCATGGTTCTTTGGAAAAAAAAAAAAAAGTTTCCATACATGACTTCAGAAGCCAAAGCTGGAGCAGTACTACTTTATTCCAGCATTGCCCAATAAATCTGTTTGCTTGGCAACACAGGAAATGAGATACTCGATACATTTTTGTATGATCAGCACCATTTTTCTACCTTCTGTTAGTTGTATATTAAAAGAGGGAAAAATGAAAAATATTTTTTAATACCTGGAAACAGATGTGTAAAAATAGGTGTTCTCATATCTATAGCTATTACAGACTTGTAACAGAATACAGCTCTATTTGATGACTACTATAATGCTTATTGTCAAAATGTGTTTTGCTGCATGCTGTTTTGTTTTTAATTTTGTGCTTTGTCTAATTTTAAAATCAACATGTGAAACCATCTACTTTCATTTTCTCTGACAGAAAGACAGAGTTTTATTATAGTAGGCTCTGTGTCTCTTTATCCCAGCTCAAGAAGACACTCAACAAGCCCCGAGGGTTGCAGAAGTTCTCTGCTTTGGAGAAAAGGGGCTTATCTGAACATGGAAATCAAAATATAATAATTGAAAAAGATACAAACAAATGGATGATGATGAAAATGTCAATTATTATTCCAAATTATTAGAATACAAAAGGCTATTTTTAAGACAAGGTGACATTTTCACAGAGTCAATTAGATTGGAAGGGGATGTGTTGAGACTTTCTGATCTTTCCCCCTGCTTGCAGAAGGGACTCTTAGATCATGTTGCTTTGGATTTTGTCCAGTTATGTTTCAAATGTCTCCAAGCAAGAAGGCTCCAGAGTTCTTCTTGAATTTATTTGTCATGGACATAATGATTCTTGTTAAAAAAATTATGGGAAAGATCACCACAGTAGTAAGTGGAAGCACTAAATTACGGTGCCTTCTCTGTTAGACTATTTAATGCATTTTTCATTATATGAAAGTTGTCCAAAAATTGGTGGAATGGTAAAGAATAGAGGAAAAATGTCAAAACAAACACTCAAGATGACGTCTTAACCTGGACTGTAAAATTTGCTATTGGCTTTTTTTTCTGTTTATTGAATAATTTCTGATAGACAGAAATTTTTGCTGTGATGCAAAGACAGAGGTTGTGTGATACAAATTTAAGGTAAGAGCACATAGCTCTGGATTTCCTCTCAAAACTCGGTTGTGTATTTTTACAGAATAGTGTTGAAATGAAATTGCACTGTTGAAATTAAATTGTATGTGTGCATTTTTGCCTCTAATCCCATAAAGGAACCAGGTAGGTACATCATTACATCTAGGCATAGTTCTATTGACTAGACTTGAAGTCCCAATGACTTGAATTTTAATTTTACCTGTTTGCAAGGATTCATCTTTTTGTGTAAGTTTATGAGATTGGTCACCCTTTTTTTATGCCATTCATTAACTCTATTTTATAGCACAAAATCTGCCCCTGTGTACTGATTTTTCATGTCGTTCCAGTGGTACATGATAAGCATTGTACACATCTACAACCGGTGGAGAAACAGTGAAATACGCTGTTACGTGAACGGTCAGCTGGTGTCCTACGGTGACATGGCCTGGCATGTTAACACAAATGATGTAAGATTTCATTGGTTTTCCTTTCTCATCACTTTTCATTTTAAGGCTAATTCAAAAAGAAAAAAAGTATTACATTTTTTTTCTCAAGATCTTTGCAAATTTTCTCTTTTAAATGTTTCTTTTATTAATTCTTATTCATCTGCTTAATAAAATGTATTATTAACTTTTTGAGTTTGTGTATACATGTTCTCTTTCTGTACCTTTTATTTTTGGAAAGTTTGAGAGCCTCGACCTAATGAAGCAGCAAATATTGCTCTTTCTGGCTCAAAGTTCTGGCTGTGGAAGGCAGACAAAATTATTTTCTTGTGCTTTGCCTTCAGCTAAATCTGTGATAAAATTTCAGAGGTTCTTGATTCATCAACTTACAACGCTTTTGTTATTTTTTATTTATAATACAGTTCTCATTACTTTCTGACTACTATAAGGGATAAAGAAGCCTTAGGGAAATGAACTGTCTTTTGCTAAATTCCAGAGGCAAAATAGGATTTGAAAGAGAGAGCATAAATATTATGTGTTAATTAAAGTAGGAGAGCTCTGCCTTCTAAAGGTTCTGATTTCCATTCTTTGGGGGTTTTGGTAGCATTTTGACTTGCAAGAAAAGGCTAGTCTTTCAGTTTTTGCAGAGCATGGTTTCTCCTTGGTAAGATAAATACTTTCATGATAGGTGAGATGTAATTACTGAAAAGCCAGCTGAGGTCTCAGATGATCTGGTCTGGATTATTGGTTATATGGTGTGAGGACCAGTAATCATTAATGACAAATGCTTAGCAGGAAGAGCTGCTCCTTCTGCTTCTATTTTCTTCATTAAATTCTTTTCTACTTTCTCATGCAAAAGAAATACTATCTTTCTTAAGGTGAAATTGGTTTACCAAGCTTTAGATATTTTGATTTAAGTCTTAAATATTTGCTAAGGTTTTTATTTTGTCCGCTGGATAATAGTCTAAGCTATGAAAGACACTAGTTATCATTAGCTATCTATTTTTTAATAACAAAAATCTGTTCTGTTAATAGTAGGAAGTAGAATAAAAAGATCAAGAAATTCAGGAAATCTGTATGAATGCAAATGCATAAAATACATAAAAGGAAAAGTTGGCGAGTGTGTTCTATTTTGCATTACCTTAGAAGAGAAGCTCTTGTTTTAACCATATTAGAATTTTCTTGTTTCATATAAAGTCTGACTTGTTAGAAGTATTCCCTTGAAAAGCCTTGAGCAATTATCCAGCTCATTTGTTAACATCTACCTTCATACCCTTACACTTGGATATAACTTTAGTCTCCTGGAAGATGTCAATAAAATACATTACCATAATGGTGTTGGAGGAAAAAAAAACCACTATGTAAGTCAGTCAGTCATTCTTTCTTTACATCCCACGTTAAGCATAAGTATTTATGTAGTTTATACTGATGCATTTAACAGTACAAGTTGTGAAAACAGAAGGGGTCAGGAGCTGCATATTGTTGGCTAAGTGCATCTGACTGTTCAGTCTTTGTTATGGATGAATATTGTAATATAATCAAGATGTAGTGTTAAAATTGCTAAATGTACTGATGGCAAGATTTTTCATTTGCTTGCCATGTCAAATCTACCACTGAACAATATGCATTATGATGAAACATATTTTTAGACTAGTAAAACATTTGTTACATTTACATTATTGAGTTTAACATTAAGGAACTGAATTGAATATAATTTTTTTAAGCATAGGTTTTGTCTTAGTAGAGATTGTGAATTTATTTTATTTTTTTCCCAGACTAATTTTGCATTACCATTCTCTAATATTTTTGTGAGGGCTTTTTCAGTATCTGAAATTTACCTCTTGTAACCAAGCAAGAACTGTAGAAAACCTCAGTCTACCATTTTTATATGTAGCCTGGGAGTCATGAAAGTAAAGATAGAGGGGAAAAAACAGTGAAACTCTAAAAAAAAGCTAATTTATTAACTTATTTTAAATTATTTTTTCTTATATTTCTGAGAATTAATTCTTATTTACACAAGGCCATGAATTTACTGGGTTTTTAACTATTTCTGTAATGTGGCCTGACAAATATAGGATATTACATGATGTAGTCATTATGGGTTCAGATTTGCATTCTTCACAAATATGTGTTGAATTAAGAGATATGTTTTCATTTTATTGAGCCTCCATGTATTGAGTATTTATATGTTTCACCCAAATGTTAGAGGGAAGATACAACTTTGGATGAAAAAGGGGAAGACATAAACATTTTTGTATTAGCTGTTTCTATTTTCAATGCAGGTGGTACTCTGTTTTCGTAATGCCATTTTTGGCTCTGAATTCATTTAATAAAATAAAAATCCATAGCAGTGCCAATATTGATTTTTTTCATGTCCTATACAACATACTGTGGCTAATGAGAAAGGACTCATTAAGCTGTTATTCCAGGAGGTAAATATAGCTGGGGATTATGGCAAAAAGGTGAAGTGGCATGCATGGCAAGGAATAACTCATGTTTACAGATGGCTTGGCATCTGGAACAGAAGTGGATAAAACTACCAGGAAATCAGGAGGTAGCCCTCCCCTCCAATTAATGATAATGGAAACACCTAATCAAGAGTGAAGTGCCAGAAATGGGAAAATGTAAACTGGGAAGAATGAAAAAAGACAGAAAAGGAAATTACTAGAGGCTAACAAGCCTAGAACTTAACTATAATTAGAGCTCAGAATCTGTTTAGAGCTACAGTAGTGGTTGTACAATTAATGGGCACTAGAGGAATCCAGGAAAATACCCTTATAATAGGCAGGAATGTTGTCTCAGAATATTTGAGTATCAACTAGGAAAAGTTGGCATCAGTAGCTCAGACAAGTTCCTCAAATGACCATTGAAAAGGGCAATTGCTCAACATTAATTGATGTAACACTTTCTGACAGTAATGGCACACTGTCATGAAAGCCTTCAGGGCTAAACAGGACTTGAATAAAATAATTGAAAATTTTTATAGAATTTTGCCATTAGGTTCACCAGGAGTCAAAGGGGTCTGATTAACTCATCTTTTGCAATGTACATCCTGGATATCACTTTGTGAATCAATTTTATTGCAGGGTTTTCAACAGAAGTTTTTAAATTGTGTCAAAATTGCTTAAAAGAATAGAAATTACAAGAGGAAAAAAATTAAAAGAGGTAAATCAAAGGAGGATAAGTGATAGACAAAACCCTGGATACTTCTTCCCTCACCTGTTCTTAAAGCTGAGCTCCAGATCTTTGTCTGTCCTTACACCTGTGTCCCCTTTTCCTTGTTAACAGCCTATCCACCTAGACCAGTTGCTGTAACAGTTCACCATATTTGATTTCATTCTCTAGACTGAGAAAAGTTTTCCTGGTAAAACTCAGCATTTAAGCCAGATGAAAAAGCAAGTTTCCTAATGCAGATTCCATTGGTTCAGCTCAAAAAGTAATGTCAGATCCTTGTTTCTGTTCAATAAAGCACCTATGACTCAAGGAAGCTGAGAGAATTACCTTCAAAGATCCTTGAGCTTCTTCCTGTTGTCCTTTTTTTGGCTGCATCATGTTTTCTGATTTCTGAGGTCTTTGTTCTAGACAGGTTTTTTAGAAGCAACTGAAAAACTTCAAGGCCTTGCAAAATAGCCATTAAAAAATCACTCCTAATCTGAAATAATATGAAGTGGACATACAGAAGGGCAGGGATAGTTAACAGCAGAAGGGAGGGATAGTTTTTGGAAGAAAGAATGGAAAATAACAACTCTTGTGTGTATAGAATAAGCCGGAAGAGGGTTTAAGGTCAAACCAAATCATTATAGGCTGTGGTCAGAGGGGGAAAATATGCAACACCTGCAAATTAGAAAAATCTGTTTCTGTTTCCATTTTTCCTTCTAGAAGTGATTAGCTCTATTGGCACAGCAGTGAAAGAAGAAGGTATTCCAGCATGTGTTCTCCTGTATTAGCAGTAGGAGCTCTGAGTACAATTACAAGGAAGTTCAAGTGTGTCACTTTCTTAGAAGGCAATAGGGGGGATTATTTTCTACTTGAATGTACTATTCTCATTTTCTCTGTTGTATGCTGACCAATTAATAGAAAACAAATCCTAGCAGCCAGTCATAGAGACCTCTAAAACAATTAATGCTACAATAATCAAAATTCAGTTATTCACCACAGGGTAGTAATAAAGGATTGATAATGGTCGGTTTATTTTTTAATTTTAGTATCCCTTTATTGGTGGCTTTAGTAGCTGTGCATTAATATCATTTCATTATTTACTGCCCCTTTCTGATACAGAGCTATGATAAATGCTTTCTTGGATCTTCGGAGACTGCTGATGCAAATAGAGTGTTCTGTGGCCAGCTTGGAGCAGTATATGTATTCACTGAAGCACTCAACCCAGCACAGATTTTTGCAATACATCAGTTAGGACCTGGATATAAGGTAATAACAGATTTTAAGAAGCATAAAACTGGAAAAATAAAATGAATGAGAGATACATTTAGAAGATATGTGAAGCATGTGAATATTCCTCCTAGAATTGCATAGATTTTTTTCATGTGATTTGCTTTCAGCAACATAAAACTACTTTTTCAAGATCCTAACTAACCCTAATTTCTACCATCTTTTTGAAAGATGAAAGTTTTGTTTAAAGCATAGCTGAAATATGGTTGTATGGGAAATTAATTACTTTGGGTCGTAATCAGATTGGAGAAATTTTGTATTTGGTGCACTGAATAGCAGAGAAATTACTTTCTTCTCTACTGTTTGTGGTTACAAACGTGAGTTAAGGCAGATTAACACTCAACAAGGCATAATAAAACAATTTTGTTCAAATGAATGGTTTCACACAGTCCTGTTAAGGTAAAAGTTGAGCTTTTTTTACTCATGCTTTGTCACTGATATTGAGGGGAAGATTGGACAAATTAATGATGCAGGCATAAACTTAGATCTCTTGTCAGATACATGTCTTGGAATGGGTGTGTGTTGTATTATTTCATCAAGAAAAATAACACAGGTACTTCATAGAAATCTGCAGAAACTCCTTTGTAGATAATACTTGAAAATTAATCTAACCCCAGGTAAACAATAATGAATTTCAGTTTATACTATCAGGTATTCCCAAGTTTTATTTTTTCTGATTTTTGAAATTTGTGGTTTCATCCAAAGAAGGCTTGAAGTTTTTCAATGTGTATCATATACTCTGAAAATAAAAGCTTTTAAAAGCTGTAAGTAAAAATCAACATTTAGATTATAATAGCATTAATTTTGTGTGTAGGAAATGCATACTCTTCATCATTTGATTACACCTAGAACTTGAATGACAGAGCAGATGGAAATATCTTTTATGGTATGTACCTGTGTAGGGTGAATAACCACATATATACCAGGATTACTTGGAGGAGAGAAGTCTATTGCCTATAGCTTATGGTCATTAAAATCTGCCTTGAAACTAAAAATATTAAGTCAGTTAAGAAAAGCCCATCACCTGTGCAAACAAAGAGTCTTTTATTCCAAACTTTATACACTATTTTGTTTAGGAAAATATTTCTGCAAATATTTCTGGTCATATAAAATAAATTAATGTAGTCTTATACGTCTTTATAATGAATTTAGGTAGCCTTTCTGAATGTATTAAATTACTGGATTCCAGTATGCAGAAAAATACTGGAGTGATATCAAATAGAAATAAGGCTTTCGTGGTTTTCAAGAAGTGCAAATTATTATGTAATATTTTCTGGTTGTTGAAGGGGTTGATCAGGATATGAGCTTTCATGCTAAATGACATTTCCAATAGTTACTGCACTAACCTTGTTACAGTTTTCAAATTGCCCTGCTTGATTCATAGGCTTCCCTAAACTGCATTTCTGCACACATGTAGCTTCTTAGTGATTTTTTTAAAAATGTCATCTATATTTAATATTTTGGGAAAATTCTTTTTTCATTGTGTCATGATTTCAGATTTCGGTTATGTACACAGAACAGTTAATGCCCCCTTGCTTTCTGAAGAAATTTTCTTCCTTGTCTAAAAATCTGGAAGTAAATTTTACTATTTAATACCAGTTAAAAAGAACAGGCTCCCAGAGCAGTACCCTGGAAATAACATTTATTTCTTTGACTTTCTTATTCCCCCCAAAAATAAGATAAAACAGAAGACTTTTTTGACCTTTTTCCAACACAAGATCTACTCACAACCAGAAAAGGAACCATGTCTTGTAGTATAGAGCTTTCAGGGTACCAACTGTAGCTTTCACTCAAAGCCTGCCTGTTTCATATCTCATTTAAGGTTATTTCTGTAAGTCCTTTCAGATTCTGTGCTGGTGCAAAGGTCTACCACTTCAGAATACTTCAGTATGAGATTTAATAGTCTAAGGGAGCCTCGGTTGACATATAGCTTGTTTCCCTGAATATTAGAGAACATGTTCTTGCTCTTACCCAACTTGCTGATGCAAACTGGCCTTTCAGAAACTTTTCTTAAGTAGTTCACTAAATTTCCTGTTCATTCTAATTGTTAGTACTGTTAGCAAACAGGGAGAAATCAACAGTTTACTCTTCCTAAAAAGACCCCAGATTATTTGTAAACTCCAGTTGTGCCAAACTTTTCTGCCAAAGGAGTATTCAAAATAGTTGAGGTTTTTTTGAAAACCTCTTCATACAAATCTCTTTTCCTTCCTAATGCAGTATATGGCGGTTCCTTTGATTTAAAATTCATACTTTAGTCCATTATACCTGAGAATCCAATTCTTTAGGGGAAGCGAGCATTCCTCTACCTACTTTGCTCATGAGGAGATTATGATTTTGCCTCTCATTCAGCTACCCTCAGAATCATTCATAGTGACTGCCCTAGTCTACCGTGACTGCCATTAAAACCTCTGGAAAACAGAGAAATCTGCATAATCTGCCAGCATACAGGGCAGTTTGCACATATCTGTTACATTCAGAGTAAAAAATGTTGCAGATGCCACCAAAGCCACGAAGTTCAGGAGAAGTGAGAGCTTGATCAACAGATAAAAATGAATCTGTTGCAACTTGTCCCACTCCTGTTCTGAAGTGCAGGTAGAAGCAACAGGTCTTAGGACTGACTAGAGAAGTCATTAAAATAAGTCTTACTTATGTATAGTGTTCATAATACTTATTGCACATGACATTCTGGTACAAAGTATAGTAACATAGAAACAGTTCATAGTCCTTCCATGCTGATCTTTCTCAGCATGTTCCTATTGAGTGCATTTGGTTATAACCAGCATGCCCTAATACAAAAATTTATTTGTGAAGCAAATAGATGTTTTAGTTTGAAATACTACATTTTCACTTGTAGCAAAAGGCTTTTTTTTTTTTTTTTAAATGTTTACATTGTGTGAGAAGCAATAATGAGAAACCGACACTCTTAGTAGCTATTGCAGAGAAATTACTCATAATCAAATGTTTAAGGGGAGGAGGCAAATGCACTGGTAATAGAACTATATGATTTGTATCTTCCCCATTAAGTCTTCCCAAGTTAATCCATAATATATCTTGGAATTTGAAACTATATTTAGTAGAAACATATTATGATTCAATATTTGCATACCCAGGTTTTCTCTTGAATAAAGCAGACTTATTTTGAGCCTTGCCATTGCTGAACAGGACTTTTACCTACTCTTTGGACCCTTTCAGTTGTTGCAGACTGAAGAAAGAAAAAGGAAATGAGAGCAGCATCCTTGCTGTCACTGTGCTTTCCCTGTTGCCCATCCTTGTTCCCAGGCAGCAAAAAGAGGAGAGCCTGGCTGTGCTGGGATCCCAAGGGGCTGGTGAACAGAATGGAGGGGCAGGGAGGTAACGTGAGAGGAAGAGATGCATCTGATACCAGTGTTTGGTGCTGCTTATAAAGGGATGTTTCTCAAAGCCCTGTTCTAATAGCCCTGTCAAATCTGTACCACTCCTCCTAACCCTCCCACAGGCATTTCAAAGCAAGTTATCAGATCATTCCATATGTTGCTTCTGAGTTTGTTTTTGATCAGTGCTGCAATACCAATCTTTTTGTCACTTAAGGTTGGAGTAAGAATACAGTAATTCATGAACAGAGACACAAAACAGCACCAAAAATTCAGATTTGTTTAAACCAATTATATAGTACAAGAAAATATTTTATGTACAATTGCTGAACCTACAGGGGCAATATGTAGTGAATAGTAAAAAAAAAAAAAAGCTGCAGTCTTGCTGCTAAAGGAAGGGAGAGAGCTGCTGGTATTCAAGCAGTTCCTGATCAAGCACAGATTATTTTACTCCAGAATACAGTGCTGGAGTAATTCTTATATCTCTCTGTACTTCCTATTCCTGTAGGAGCCACAAACATACTTTATATGGATCCTGCATATGTATTCTTACCTTATATAAAATTTTTTAAATCCATGGCTCTTTCTTTCTGTCTTGGTGCCCTCACACTGCCTGTATGAGACCTCAGAGCTGCATATGCACAACAGCCTCTACTACCCTTCTGTGGATGTATTTTCCCAAGTCCCCAGTACAGTATGCATATACTGTATTTCTTTTCTCTTCCTGATCAATGCTAGTAGTAAAGTAATATCATATATCAGAATTTTTAGCCTCTCTTTACATTCTGTTACAATAATCTTTTAGATTAGGAGACCAGAATTTCCAATTTATGATCACTTGTGTTAGGTTTTGATTGCAGAAAATTCCTTTAATTCTTGTTTTTTCTGCAAAAAGTGTGAGGCAGTATTATGTTGATTCATAACTTGTGTCTGACTTTCAAAGAGGGATCTAAAATTCTTGCAGCATATTAAACACTGCCAATGAGGAGGTAGAATAATGTCAAAATTTGTGTATAAAATTGATTTAACTTAAGCAGTTTAGAACACTGCAAGATTTCATAGTAATGAAATTATAAAATTTTGTGTTGAAACACCTTGACTTAATTAAACAGTAAAGTTATGAAAAACTCAATATATGTGTTTTGGAATCTGAAAAAGCTGAGGCATGAAGTATTTTCAGGGTAGTAAGTGTTTTCATGTGATAAAACATTAAAATATAGTACAAGCATCATGTAGATGGCTTTGGAAATCAGTGAAATCACTAAATTGTTTTTCCTCTGCAGAAAGTGCACAAAGATTTCTATGTATAGTTAAAATGCCCTCTGAGGTGAAATGTCACCTTCCACAGGACAAATCTGTAATATGTAGCAGTCATTTCCTGATAAGTGAGATGTAGGCAGCCATATCAACAGAGAGCCAGCTCTCAAGTTCTAAGCATAATATTCCTACTTTGGGAATTTCTACTTCAGTAGCACAATAGGAACACATTTCTGTATTAAATCATTTAGTGCTGAGGATTGAATACTCATAGTGTGTTATTTTGTTGTTTTTACATCGAATTGGTTGTAGTCTGATCCTTTGGGCTGAATGAATATCACCAATTGTAGGATATTTGAGTTTCAGCCTGAAAGAAGTCTCTTTGGTTCTGAACAGCTTTGCAGTTTGAACAGAGTAATTAGTGGGGACCATTGGGAGTTTCCCTACAAAACAGACTCCTAACCCAAATGCAAATCACAGAATCACAGTGTGGCTGAAGATGTAGGAAGCAACTGGAACCTGGGGGTCCTCTGGTCCTCCCTGCTCCAAAAGGGTCACCTAGATGCATTTGCCCAGGACCGTGTCCAGACAGGTATTTAAGAAGTGCCGAGACAGAGACTCTATCACCTTGCTGGGCAGCTTCTCAGTGAAAAAGTGTTTTCTGATGTTCAGAGGGAGCCTTCTTTGTACCAGTTTTGCCTGTTGACTTGTGTCTTGCCATTGGGCACCATTGAGAAGAGTCTGACTCCGTCTTCTTTTTAACTTCCTTTCTGTTATTTATATATAAGATCCCCTCTGCAGCTTCTTTTCTGCAGTTTGAAGAGTCTCAACTCTCTCAGCCTTGCCTCATACGAGAGATGCTTCAATCCCTTCATGTTTAATGGCCCTTCACTGCACTCTCTCCAGTAAGAGCCTGGCTCCGTGTGCAAGCCCAGAACTCCAGGTGTGGCCTCACCAGTGCTAAGTGAAGGGAAGTAAAAGGGAAGCAACACCTTCCTCCACCTACTAGCAGCATCTTTCCCAGTGTAGCTGAAGATATTATCCTTCATTGTGAAACACAGACTGAACCACAGACTTGCCATTTACATGCACTGGCCCTTCCTGCTTGTGGTTTCTGTTATGGTACCTGTGTCTGGGACCTTTTCAGCATTGCAGCTGGACGTTACCAAGGCTGGGACAGTGCAAGGTTGGGACACATGTGCTCCAAAAGTTCTCCAGCAGCTCCAGGCAGGTCACCAGCCTGCTCAGCTTATGGCCCACATACAAAGGGGTGCTAGTCAACAGACCTTTTATTGCTGTGTCAGTCAGTGAGCAGATGCTCTTTCCCACTGTTTGGCTGTATCCAAAAGAAGTTTTTTCAGGGTTTCCAGCAGCCCCAAGAGCTCTGAAAGGGCTGGATGAGGTTAATGGGGTTACATCAATGGTAGGAACCTCTAATTTGTTTGGAAAGAGAAGCCAATAGCTTATAAGTTACCTGTTTTAATTCTAGCATGGATTAAAAAAAAAAAAAAGTGCTGATATGCTGATATTTCCAATAGTTTTAGAGAAAGAGCAAACTGTGGAAGAAAGGGGATATTTGGTAGGACCAAAGCGATAAGAGAATTGTGATCACTGTGCACAGTGAAAGCAAGGGAAATGATTCATGTATAATCTCATAAATAAATTATTTTAAACTCAGAAAATATTTTAGCAGTAATATTTTATATATGTATAACACACGCACACACACACACACACACACACACATATATGTATCTTCATTTGCAATAAAATGGTGGTCATTTCTAATACATTTGCTTTCCTTGTATCAGTACAGCACTGTACTGTGTTACTGCTAATTGTCTTTTTGCCACTGTTAAATGATTGCTATATGTAATTTTTATATGCCAAGGAAATCTGACAGTGATTTGCAGAAAGACAGAAATCTATCTTCTTGTGCTTTTTTGATTTTTCAGTGTTGCCAAAAAACTTAATTTTAGATCAGATATGAATCATGATATGTTCATTTTCAGTCTTCCTTGGAAAAGCTCTGAATTTGCAAATAATTAATGCAAAATGATTTATTTTGGATTTTAAGTGGCTCATTTGTGTATACTCCTGACTGTTAACGAAGCATGGTTTTTAATGTTGTTCAAAAATAACTATTCCTTTAATCAACATGGTATAGCTAATTTGAGTGAGCTCATAGGAACTAAAATGCAGCTCATTTATTTGTTCTTTATTTTTAATGTGTTTTATGATTAAATTTTATTTTAACATTTTTATGGTTGGTTAATGTGTGGTTTTTTAAGATAGCTACTTTTGAAACTTGTAAACACTGATACTGAAAGGAGAGATAATACATAAAATATCAAAAAATGTGTTGACACATTGATGTGGTGTAGACTAAATGGAAACAAATGTATCTCATTGTTTAGTAGCATTAGGCTACTGGTAAATGCAAGGAAAGTTTAGTAGTTTGTTTATTCTCTCTCAAGTCCAATGTCAAGTTTTGGCATATTTTGTGGCAAGGAATTTGTCTAAATTAATTACTTTGTAAAACTTTTGGGTCTTTTTCAGAGCACGTTCAAATTTAAATCCGAGAGTGACATTCATCTGGCTGAGCACCATAAACAAGTGCTCTATGATGGGAAACTCGCAAGT
Source organism: Serinus canaria (assembly GCF_022539315.1). Classification (NCBI taxonomy): domain Eukaryota; kingdom Metazoa; phylum Chordata; class Aves; order Passeriformes; family Fringillidae; genus Serinus; species Serinus canaria. The sequence continues at coordinate 48,605,243 of NC_066313.1, forward strand.
AGCATCGCTTTTACCTACAATGCCAAGGCCACTGATGCTCAGCTATGCCTTGAATCCTCACCAAAGGAGAATCCTTCCATTTTTGTACACTCCCCCCATGCTCTCATGCTTCAGGTTGGTGCTGCTAAGCTGATATTCTGTGATTACTGTTGGCTGAACATCACACAGAGGATTCGTCTGCTACTGTACAGAGATTGTTCTTTTGTGCTCTTAATTGCTTTTGTCTGCTCTTAATATAACTTTCACTTGAACGGTTCTTTCTTTGCTCCCTTTCTAAAGCAAGGGAAAAAATGTTCTGTAAGAAATAAAGACTTCATACTATAAGGCACAGTTGCCCATGTTACTGAAAATTTTCTGTTTAATGTTTGACTTTAAATATAGTCATTATAACTGAAGTATAAGTATTGAAACAAAATTTTAAAAAGCCTGCACTCAATTTGGTGTTAAAGTACTTCAAAATTATGGTTTTACTGCCCTTTAAAATTGAGATTAATTGTAGTTTTTCCTTTATTTTATGTCTTTAGGATGTGAAAGCTATTGTAACCCACTCCATTCACAGCGCAATTCATTCCATTGGAGGGATCCAGGTTCTTTTTCCTCTCTTTGCCCAGCTAGACAATCGACAGCTGCACGACAGTCAGGTGGAAACAACAGTTTGGTAAGCTTCTTTTAACCAAGACTAAAATTTAATTAAGCTTACAAATTTTTTCCTTGTTTTTTGTGGGCATGTTCTCTAATTTTTTACATTTTACCCTTTTTTCCTTTAAAAAATTATTATTTTTTAAAAGGTAGTTTACTGTACAAAACTGATGTGATTAAATAATTAATTCAAATCTCTCTAGAGTTTTTAAGGTTAGTTTTATGACAGTTCACCCAACTTCTGAAAGAACTCAATATGATTTTATTTGAGAGTGCAATCTTGTTTACCTTTTCAAAGTAATTTGAATTCATATTTCATAGCATTCAAAAATTAATTAATATGCAGTGAGAAAGTCATAGAGCTATGATCTGGCATTTTGTGACCATATTACAATTGCAATAGTGACTGGGGACATAACAGGAGAGTTTTAAGCTGGGACCCATGAAGTTTCTCCCCTAGTACTATGGAAGACATCTCTAAGTTGAAAAGTCTTCATAGATGTTCAAAAACATAGATGTTCAAAAACAAGATGCTGAAAAAGAGATAATAACAGACACCAAGGAGTCTGTTAATACCCATGCTTACTTAGAATCATAGAATCCTTTGGGAAAAGACCTCTAAGATCATAGAGCCCAACCATTAAGCTAGGACTGCAAAGTCCACCACTCAGCCACATCCCTAAATGCCACATCTGCGCATCTTTTAAATATCTCCAGGCATGGTGAATCTTTTCTCAAAATTAGCTCAGCTATGGTTATTTTTGAAAAGATCTCTTGGCACGTGCTTGTTACGGCAGGCACCTGTCCTGCAACACAGGATAACTAAACTTCTCCAGAAAAATGTTTGGCCTAAATCTTTGAGGGTAACAAATCTGAAAGGATAATGCTGCACAACTGGTATGGTGTTTCCCTGGAGGATTATTTGTAACCAAAGCCTGCTAGAAAGTAGTGTTTAGGGACAAGATAAGCTGGCTTTTCTATTTGAATTAGGTAACAAAACAGATGCATAATTCCAAGCACATGACTTATTTTCCTGCCTATAATATTCTTCTATTAATTATTCTGAATGTTTCTTGTTGCATAAGATAGTTCAGTTAAAAAATAGTCAGCTGTAAAAAAATAATTACTAATACTAAAATTGCCAACAAATTTGGAAGACAGAAAGGCTGGTTATGTATTGGTTACTGTGAAATATTTTTTTTTTTAAGTCTCTTTTGCAGGATGTACTTTGCATTGAAGCATTGTAAAGTCAGGGAAATAGAAAAAGAAATGCTGAGATTGAAATAAGATTGGAAAAAAAACTCAGTATATGTTTTTATTTACTGAAAGCAGAAGACTGAAATGCTTTATTCTAGTCTAAGGAAGGTTATGTGTGTATGTGTCTCCACGCAGGAATAAAATGTATGTTAAATTCATTAAGGAGCTGAATCTGTAATAGATGGCAAAGCAATAACTAGATCTGTTTAAAAATGAAGAACTAATGTAATGTAAGTTTTAGAAGTTGAGATAAAGACTAATTCTTCCCAAGTGTGTGGTCTACCCAGCGTGTGAGAGCATTCATAATGTTTAATTGAAAATGTACAGAACATTTCTGGAGTTAGTTGAACTGTAAGTAGAAAAAAAATTGTTCTTGAATAAGTCAATGCATTTCTTCCATAATTAGATTATATTCTAAAAAGAGATCTGTAATTCATTGTACTATATGATTGTACAAATGCATAATGGAAGAGGATGTGATTCTAACTCAAGAACATATTGAAAAAAATTTGAAGCAAATGGCTGCTTGATGAGATGTATTTATATGTTTATAGGTTTTAGTGTCTGTGCATTATTTTCTCATATGTTATTTAATAGGATATAAGTAACAAGAAAAATAATGCTGGAAGTGAAAAAGGAAGAAGGCAAATAAAAATAAAATATTTTTGGGATTAAAGAAATGAGCTAATGGGGAAAGATTGCTGAACATGAAAAGGATCATTTGAGGAGTGGGATGAGGGAAGTGGTCCGTTTAATAAGTCCTTTCCTTGTTCCACCTTATTTATTAGATCATTGTCTCTCCTTATGTATCTGATGCTGAGTTATACCTGTCTTACCTATAAAAGTGTAACAGCAACAGAGGGCTTTCCCAGTTCTACTGCTTTTCTGAATCCTTCTCACCTCTTTCTCTCCTGCAAATATCAAACTCTGTTTAAAAAGCTCAGGGTTTTCAATTATTGATTTTTTGTTTGGATTTTTTTAATATTAGAAGAGCTTTATTAACAGAACCCAAAACCTCATCATCTAAACATTAAAAAAAAATCTATATTTCATAAGTAAGATAGGTACAAGGGTTCATCTACTTTAAGATTTATAGTTTGATAAGAAATAGGCAGGTTTCCTATCAATTTCTACAGAAACAACCCATCTTGACAGGAATTAGTTTGATGTATTGATTTAATTTATTCACTTAATATGAAAAATATGTGAGTGTTGAATAATTTTTATTAATGTCTTTGGTTTAATTGAATTTATCTTAAAGATCATGACAGCAAATGAGATGAATGCCATGTGGTATCCTACCTTCCTAACCTGTTCTCTCATCCGGTCTTTAGATAATTTTCTTGTCATAGATGGCACAGGGATTTCAAATTTGAGAGTAGGTCTGGAAGTAATCCTTCCTGGGGGTTTTGGATTTGCTTTTGTGCTTCTCATGGAAAGCCAAGGTCCCAGTCCATGGCTGCCTCAAGTGTAAAATTCAGAAATTGCATTGTTGGGTGCTGGTAATCCTCTCCCTCTCTGTTTTGAAGGGGAGAATGCTGGATATTGCTCTTCAAATTCCACATCACTAGTGTGACCTAGCTGTGATCAGATAAAATCAGTTACTTGAATTTTCCCAATCTGTGACAGCCAGAACGTGATTTGCCTAATCAGTCTGCCTGGGCAAGGCTTTATAATGAAAATCCAACCATTGCAACAAGTAGTAGAAATCTGTTGTAAACTCCTGAACTGCTGTACCTCTGCATACTCCAGAAGATCCAGGGACTGTTAAGGCTTGCTAATTTACTCCTGGAGTCTGTGTCACAAAATGTTTTTGCCTGTGAGCAGAAGTGACTTACTTCTCTAATTCTCTCACACAACACCTATTTAGCTGACTCATGTTTTTGAATGAAACCTGATTAGTTGTCTTATTAGCTTCACCACATGTTATCAGAGAACAATTGAAAAGGCATAAGAAAGAAATCACTTCGTCTCTCTCTTCAACGAGCTTACAGAAAGAAAAAAGACATATTTAAACTGGAAGCTAAGGATGCACTTTAGAGAGCTGCCATAGCTGTAGCTCATGGAAACATTAATTGCTGGTGTATGATTTTCCTTAATACTACTTTATCTGTTTATGCTATGATTAATTTTCAATAGTTATCATACTAAACACCTGTGATGGAGTTATTCATACAATCTTTTTGTATTACTTTGGAGAAGCTGAAAATACAAATAAAGGATTTTTATCTTTATAAAGGATTATTTCCCAAAGAGAATCAGACAAAACAAATACATGTATTATTCTCTTTTATATAGACTCTTCAAGTTAAATTGTCTGTAAATAATAATCATACTTAAATCTCCAAAGCAACATGCCTACCTTAGCTAAAGGTGCCTTTTGTAAAGGTAATTTGTACAGATAACTTTGTAATACATGAACCAAGATGAAACTTATATTTAAGGCATATTGACAGAGAAAATTATTATGGAAATGAGGAGTCTAGAGAAACTGATCTGTGTTGTGGTTTAAAAATAAAATAGAGTAAAAGAACTGTAACAACAAAAACAAACAAACAAAAAGCCAAGACAAATTTCACTTTTATGCTAAAGGTGCAAATTCCTGACTCCTTAGATACTTTTAAACAGTATCATAACCACTGGAGGTACTGCATCATCATGCTTTGGTCTATCGCCTTTTTTTTCTCCTGCTTCCTAATAAAGGAAAACTACTGAATTTTTTCCCCCAGAAATCATTTGTATTTTCAGTAATTATCACAGTTCTCTGATTTAGTGTTGGTTGACATATACGGTTTCACTTTCTGTCTGTATCTTGGCTCCACTGCAGACAAACTGATGTGTTCTAGGAAGGGCATGATATAGAAGAGATGTAGGAATGGGCTGAAGTATCCTTTATGTCTGTGGGTGTTGAAAGTAGGAAAGAATGGAGAGAAATTTTGTGTGGCAGTGGACAGAGTTTTGCAAGTTTAATGTGCAATGTCAATTACTGTGCAGCAGTCTGATGCATGTTAGTTGCAGGTAAGTTTGTTAAATTCTGTTTGAAAAATTGTTCTACTTAGTCTTTTCATTAATATTATTTTCCCTCTGTCAATGACAACCTTTTTAAAATAATGATTTTGGCAACCTGTTTCTGCTGATAAATATTTTCATATTTCAAATGTTCAGGTTTAATTTGTGTTCAGCTGCCAAGGTGAATAAATAAATTGAGTATCCCTAGATGTTGTTGAAAGTTCTGGATACAGTCCTCCAAATTAGGCAGATAAAATTCTTAGAAGGCAATATTGAGGAGAAAAGTACATTACTTCAGTATGGATTTTTTATATCTAGATACACATTTCCTTGAGGTCAATCTGAAAATGTGGGGAAAGAGAAGTTTTGAAGAGGCTGGGAAAGTTTATCTGAGAATTCAACCAGATGAGATGGTCTCTGGCATAATATGGAAGGAGAAGAACTTTACATGTGGAACAAGTGTTGTGTGCAGCAGCTGTTACTTAGTGCACTTTCATTCCCTCCTTCTCCTCCAAAAAGAAAGTTTTATCTAAAAGAAGTCTAAGCAACCTCTCTGAGAGAAAAAGTCCACAAAACAAAACCCAACCATAAATACCATAAAATTCCCCACCCCCTTCCCCCCCCCAAAAAAACCCCCAAATAATAGCCCCCCCAACCCCACAGACAGCATGTAGTCTGTTTTCTGCCTATCTCTGATCGTCTTCAGGTAGTGATACCCTCAGTACTGTACATGCAGTGAGAACTTTAAAAACTTCCCTTTCTAATTTATATTTCTTCTATGAGTTAAAACATTACAGATCTTTTACTTACCTAATTTCCTGCATAATAATGTGGGCAAACTGCTAGTTATATTCAATTATGTTAATTTTTATCAATAATGTGGTTCTATACAGTATTCATCTCAAACCTCATTGCACCTCTATGTGCCTGACAGATGGTTCTCTGTAACTGCTGCATTTTCTGGTACTTGGATTTTTTTTAATGTGCTTGAAGGTGTAATGATGCATTCATGTGTGCTATCCCAAGATTTGAATTACTGTATACTGCAGCCAACTCTATTATTTATGGTGGCAATCTTGGATAATGCAGAAGGATTAGAAGTTAGAGTTACTGCCTGCAGACCTGAGCTGACTCTGCAGAGCTGGATTGAGGTATCTTTATGTGTCTGGATCAATAGATGTTAAAAGCCATTTTGGAATTAAGTGAAAGCATAGCTCATTCACAAAGGCATTGCCTAAATTAAAACCTTTTCCTAAACTAGAAACACTGGCATCACTCTGCAGTAGCAGCTAAGGTACTTCTGTGCAGAGGTAATATGGGCAGGCAGGATTAATTAGTTCAGCCATAGCCAGCATAAAGATGGTTAATATCTAAAAAGAGATATTTGGGCACTAGCTACATGTGAATTATAACACTTTTTTAAAGTCAGTCTTTCTTACATAGAACCGGCTTGTCTGTTTCTGTGTCTGTGGCAGGATTAGGTATAAACTGGTCACTTATGATTTCTGAGTTGACTTGTAGTTTATGTGTGCTTTAATAGAAGGAAAGAGTGAAAAATCTTTATTGTTGTGGTGTTAGTGTGTCTTACAACTTACATTCAGAGTCTATCAGAATTTCTAACAGTAAGATAGAGATTGTATTGATATGAGATAAGAATAACATTAGCCCATGAGTTTACATCTAAATTCATAGAATGAGCAAGTAAACTGTGATATAAATTTAAAGGGTTTTGACAAAGTACTTCTGAGAATAGAAAATGAACTTAAGTCTGAATATGGAACAAAAATCTTTAAAATACATTTTAAGAATATTTTTAATATTTCCATATAATATTAACAGTATTTGCCCTTGTAATTGGAATTTTAATTCTGCAAAGATGTATGCTGCTTGACTTTATGCATAATGGCTTGTTATGTTACTACCTCCACAGAGGATGGTAGTAAGCATGACCTATCTAAATGGAATTTTCTTTCACCTGTTTAATTTTTTAAAAAAATCTTAATTTAAATCTTCAACACTTTATGTGAGTTGCTTAGGGATTTTCATGTAGTAAAAATGATTAGATTCTTATTTTAGATGGCAAATACAGTAGAAACTTTTGGTTGGGGTAAGAAAAAATTGATGCATGTAATCTGGTTTGAAGTTGATGTGACAGTTTGAAAGGCTGTTTTGATAAAAGCTTTGGAGTACTGTAAATGGATATTATCTGTCTTCTTTTATTGCTGACACTGTGGGGCAGTCTGAATGTGATTTTTAGATGGATTATTATGACCATTCAACAATGAAGAAAGACAAGACACTATTTCATGTTCCCAGCATGTACTTTGGCTACTCTGTTCTTTTGCATGGCAGCCTTACTCAACGAACAGAATAAATCTTGTCTTCCTCAGCACTTTGATTATTTTTTGGTGCTGGCATGGATTAACCAATCTCAACATTTATTTCAAAGTAAGAGATTCTATTTGAAGAGCAAGTGAACTTTTAGATGACTAGATACTGTAAGTAAGGTTGAAATGTATCAAATGCAGGTTGGATATTTTCTTTAAGTCCCTTTTTCATACCTGCAAAACCCAGAGTTTTCACTTTTGCCTGTGCCTACTACCTATATGAGAACTTTCATGGATGCAGACACTTGTTTTTACAGCTAGGAACTGTTATATTTAATTTTTAGAAAAGACATAATGATTTTACATATGCATTGTATATGCACTACAATACAATACATCTGTCATCTACCTTTTAGAGATATTTGAAAAGTAATTTTAAATACTTCCTTACTGTCACTTTTTGTTTTTTCCTTTCTCTCTTTCTTCTTGGTTTTTCAGCAACAGATGAGTGTATTTTTGTTTTATTCTCATCACCCAAGAGTCAATTATGATTTATTTTCCCTGTGGTGAATTGATCTGTCATATGTTTCCACTACTGGTTTTCATAACATAGTTTCACTTTCTTGCTGATTCCATCCCCTGAAGTCTTTCATATCTCTTATGTTTCTCTACTGTAACCTTTTCTGAACACTTTCCCTCCCTGTACTTTCTGAACACTTCACTTAAAGATACTGCTGGGATGGACTGTTGGGTTATTTCCCTGTAGCCCCTGGAGTCCCACTCCTACCATTGTAACATGTGAAAAATCACTGGAGAAATTTTCCAACAGGAAAAATAAGATTTGTATTCTTTTAAGGAATTGTTCACCACCTTAAGCCTATTTCTATTCACTTCATAGCTGATGATTATACTGAGAAAGCAACTTTTTTAATCTGAAAAAAATCTTGTTCTTTATGTGCAGTGCTACCCTATTGGCTTTCTTGGTTGAGCTTCTTAAGAGTTCAGTAGCCATGCAAGAACAAATGCTTGGTGGAAAAGGCTTTCTAGTCATTGGCTATCTCCTTGAAAAGGTATGTTTGCAAGATTTTTATCTTTGTTCTTGGTATTTCTGCTGTCATTGTGGTACTTTCAATCACTTGGCTCAAATGTTTGGTAGAATAAAATATATTTGTGACATACATTGCAAATTAAAAATATTTTATAAATGGTCTACAGGAGACTCTTTATCTTCCTCATCCTCTTACATACCAGTGTTCAAAGAATCAATTTTCTCAAGGTGGTTATGTTCTGCTATTTATATTCTTACTTCAGATCTGTTTGTGAATCACTTTAAAGTATTTTCATTTCTTCACTTTCTGTCCCCCAAACTTGCATAGGAAAGTTCTTTTGTTTCTAGTTTGTACAAACATAGCAGAAATATCATAACTAAGATTATTTTTTGTGTGCAAATGTGTAGATTAATAAAAGCTAAATTAATCTTGTGTGACAATTCTGAAATTGTCAAAATAGTTCCTCTGTGTTTTGAAGAAGAACAACTGTAACGAAATTTAATTTCTGAAAAAAAATCAGGGAGGGGCATTCCCTGCAAGGGGCATTCCCTGTACTTGATTGTTATCAGGCATGATGAGTTATCTCAAATCTGAGGTTCAATTCAGTTGTCTGAGGAACATCACCTGCCTCATGACACCCTGTTACTGGGGTTTAATAATGTAAATAATCTGAGAGCAAATTACTGTCAGCTATACTAAAATAGTCATGGTCCCATGATTGAAGCTCATGGCTTTGACATTCTTGCATGTCTACTACTGGACTTTTATTACCATGAGGTCAGCATAGCAATCTTTTAAGCAGAAGATAAGAATCATAATATCCCCTTTCAAAAATATTCTGAATTTTGAAGAATGATAAGTAGTTTCTCTGGTTCTGTTCCTTTTGTTCTTTGTGCTAGGGAAATACCTTCACTCGATATCTAAAAGCAGATTTTCTGTTCCACCATTTTCACTGCTAAGCAAGTGTGATTTACAATTTCAAAGAACTAACCTAAGGTGCTGGTTTTTTTCAAGGTTAGCTTTTCTTGTTACATAGCAAGAGGGAATTTGCAAAGCTGTTAGCTTTGGTTTGGTGAGTTACACACCACCAGGCACAGGCAGACTGGTGAGCCCTCATGGAGGGCTTTCTCCTGAATAGAGCATTATGGATTATACACATGGAATACATCGATTTAGAATGTTCAACACGAATTTTTTTTTTAAAAAAAAGTTTCCATGCTCTTCTAATTAACACCTACTATGCTCATTAGACTTGGGTATGTGAATATTTAACGGATTTCTATTGGTCACAGCATAATTATTAAAACAGATGTTGCTTTCTGGCTGGGTTTTTTTACATTGTATTTACTTAGCTGCAGTTTTTTGAAAGGATTTGTTTTCTTTTTTCAATATATGCTTATATTCAGTTGGCACACATGGTGGGAAAACATCCTTTTGTTTCCTAGTCTCAATTTTATTACTTGTAAATTATCTGTTGTATCTGTTGTTCATTTGCATGTAATCAAATACTTCAGAGAAGAGAAAGAGCTTTTTTTTAACTTGAACTTCCAAATAACATTTTTATTCTTATTAGCTGCAGATTATTTATTGTGAATTTTCATGTACAAGCCAAAGAAAATTCAGCATCCAGGCTGAACTTGTATTACTGACAGTAGACTTCAGTTCTAAAAATAATAAATCTCTATATTCCCAGACTGTACTCACAGCATTAAAAATAATTGAAAAATATAACCATAGAATCATTTACCTTAGAGAACACCTTTAAGATAGAGTCCAGCTATTAACACAGAACTGCTAAGTCCACTAAACTAAATCTTGTCCCTCAGTGCTACATCAACACAAGTTTTAAATACCACCACTTCCCTGAGCAGCCTGTTCCAGTGCTTCACATTTTGTGGAGAAGGCAAGGAGAAGGATCTTTAGAGGTTTTTCTGTTTCTTCATCTGTTAATTTAGTAAACATAGAAGTTTGTCAAAGTCCTCAGGCCATGTTTCTGCATAGGAGCAGGTCTCAAAACTTATTTCATGGCATATGCTATGAAACTGAAATCCTGAAATTTGAGGAAACCATGAACCCAACTCCTTCAAATACCTACTTAAGTTTAAGAAACAAAAGCAAATTTCCCAATAATGTGTGTTCACACACTGAGACACCAAATTTCAGTTATACACTAATTTAAGAGGAGATAAGGACTTCAGATGAAGTTCTGAAGAATTGTGCTGTAAAATGTAGGATCCTGACTGGTTCTAATAAAATGAAAAGAAACCCAACTAAGCAAAATACCAAAAAAGAAAGTTATTGATGATTATTTTAGCCTGTTAAATATAGCCATTAGAAAGACTATTAATATTATTAGAATGTATAAACTGCCTTCATATTCAATGACATTAAAACATGCAAGCTGAATGTATTTAGTAATGATGAGCCAGGTGAAAATACTGCTTCATAGTTCTGCTGTAATTATATCAAAAAAGAAGATTTTTTTCTTTATATTTTTTCTTTCTGATTGTTTTCCCCCAGTCATCTAGAGTTCATATAACCAGAGCAGTTCTGGAACAATTTTTGTCATTTGCAAAATATTTGGATGGATTATCTCATGGAGCACCTCTACTGAAGCAATTATGTGATCACATCCTTTTCAATCCTGCTATCTGGATACATACCCCTGCAAAGGTAATGGTACACTTGCATAATGTTATGACTGTCCTACAACAAAATTAAATACCTGTATTCTTTTATAACATTCTACTTAGACTTTTGGTTTTTCTCTTTTGGATTTGTTTTTTAAGCATGGTAATAGCAATGATTTTAGATCATCAAGTCTGTACACTGCTTAACTATATATTCCAATGTCTTTTAAAATTTCCTGAAAGCAGTTAAATTATTGCCTAAAGTTCTGTCTGATTCTATGAAAAGACTGTTTCAAGAAACCCAGTCCCTTTTTCAGTGATTGCATTGCATTGTTTTTCCTACAGATTAAGCATAAAATTTTGTATTTTTAATTGCAGGTAAAATGTTTTTTGTTACACATTAATTTAAGCTCTCATTTTAATTTAAACTATGTGTTCTAGTTTGATAAAATCTCTAAGATGTTATAATTTATCTCCAGTAAAAATGAATTATTTGTTTTCCTAAGTAATCATAGTTGAGAAATGTGAACCGAAGTGAAAAGTGGCATTGTCCTAAAAGTTGAAAATATTTACTATTTGTATAAAAAGTCAGAATAGAAAGAAAGCCAATATGTTTATCGTTACTTTAATCATTCCTAGGTGCCAGCCCCTGCCCTAAGCTGAGCTGTAATTAGTTTTCCAGTTTTTTTGTATCATATCCAAAGTCTATTCTAGAAAGGCCCCTACAATTTAAAGTTGCTAATGCAGAGCTTACATTTATGTGGGTAACTATCATTGCTCAGGTGCAGCTCTCTTTGTACACCTACCTGTCAGCTGAATTCATTGGGACAGCTACAATCTATAACACCATACGCCGAGTGGGCACGGTGCTGCAGTTAATGCACACACTGAAATACTACTACTGGGTGGTCAATCCTGCTGACAGCAGTGGCATCACTCCCAAAGGGCTGGGTAAGTGCAACACATGAGGAAGAAAATATAAGCATTTCTCCTGTAGGAAGGTTTGTGATGTAAATGTCTGAAAGCTCCTCTGATCTGTAGACAAGGAGATAAATAAAGGTGATAGTTGGCAGTCATCAGTAGAAGGACTATGGAAATATGTTCTGGTGTATCATAAACTCATGCTGATAATTTATGTTTATATGTATTCCCAGAAGATTCCAACGCTGGTCTCCAGTGACGTAGCATATACTTATGTGAGCATACTTCAGGAAACACATTAAAAAGATGGATTTTTCTTCTTCTGCAATAAAGAGGAAATATTACATGTATTTCATATGCCAAAGAAAGCTTTGCGTGGTTTGAGTGATCAGTAGTGCTAAGTGACCTTGAAAACAGAGTGGAAACTTGTAGTTCTCACTGCAGAGGTCTCTGAAGCTGTATTTCCAGTTCAATAATATTTTCTCTCTGTCCTTAAAAAATGGAGATTTATTTAATTTTGCTTAAAGTGATGCGCTTAGCTTAGCACAGGAGGTACTGAATGACAGAACCAACAAAATGTAATAATGAATACTGCTTGAATGCTGCATGTTACAGATGTGTATTAACCAGAGCAAATCATTCTAATCCTACACATTCTGGCTGTAATGCCATTACATTTAGCTATCTTCTTGTGTAAAGCAGGAAGGATTTGCCTGAAAGTCTCTTAAAAATACCTGATAAATGAGAATATATTAATTATTTTTATTGTGTAACTATTAGTGTCATGCTGAGAAATTGAATTATTGGGGAATGTTTTTAGTACTGTCACATATCCAAATATTCAAGAGTTTGGCCTATCTAACACTTTAGTTATTGGGTAATTCTTACTTCTAAGTAAGCTGTAGGTATAGGGGTTTCCTCTCCATTTTTTTTTAATAAACAAAACTGGAAGTAACAGTTCTTTTCCTAGATTAGGTGTCCTAATAGGCAATGAAGGTGTTGAAGGTCACAGAAAGAGCTGCTGTAGGATCTTGGATGACATTTATAGTTCTTGCATAATATAATATTAGATGAAGAGTAGTCAAAAATTATTAGAATTTATTTAAAAATACTTAACAAAAGCCCACAGTTTTCTGTTCATTTAAATGAAAAGTTTGAAATCCTAGATAATGAAAATTACCTGGGGTGGTTACTTAATTAGCGGGAAATCTTTGTCAGTGATAAATTGTATTATCCACTTAAGCTGATTCTAGATTCCTGCTGCCAAAACAGATTTAACTTCTTTTTTGGTGCCTGCAGTGAAGATGTCTCCTGAGCTAGATGTCTGTTGATAATGCACAGTGGAATGCAGGAATCAGTTGCTTTAATACAGGTTTCTAGTATCATTGTAGTCTTGGTGGGGCAGCTTACCTACCTCTCAGAAGGATGCAGGTTTCCTGTGTATCCAACACCAAATCTGCTTGTTTTGGGTAGATATTTTGCATTCTTTATGGCGTGACAACTTGCACTGGTATGTTTAGGAAGCTGTATCTTACCTCTAATTGACAGGCGCTTAAGAAATGCTTTGTTTGAAATGCAGCTTCCTCCTAGACTGTGTTGCCTCTATTGATTGGATCTCCACTAGCCTTGGTGGGAGGTTAGAAGCTGGTCTGGTGTGGGAGCGACACTGTTGATGTCTGAAATTAGGGTGAACCAAATCCTACCCTGGGAGTGGCTTTATCGGGATTCATACTTTCAGAGATCTTCTCTGTTGAGGTTTACATTGCTGTGCTGCCCAGGCACAGTTTTATTGGACAAATTTACTGTGTCTGAGATCGGTGAGAAATTGGGGTGTTTAAAATTCAGATGATCAGCTTATTTACTTTGTGATTGTTGAATACCCAGCTGTTGTGAGGTGATTTTTTAGGTGTCAACCATATTTACAGCTAGGTAGAGACATGGAAAATTCCTGAACTAGCTTGAGAATGGCAGTCTGATAATACAGTCTACTTGTTATGGTTGAGATTATTTAAAAAAAAAAATTCCTAGTATATTGGTTTAAATTAAAATAATTCCTGGGCTTCTGTGTCGTGATACTACTACCTAACAACACTGTGAAAATGTATTGCAGACTGCTTCCCTCTGGCTAGGTTTGCTCTTTTGTGGAGTCAGTGACATTTCTTTCTGTAGGAAGCATGGATTGTTTTTATCTTGCCCAGATCTGTCTCTTTGCAGTCAGCTGTATTTTATGAATATTTGTATGTGTAATGCCAGTTGCATAGCTTCAAGAAATATATAATGTATTCATGAAAATCTGAACAGAAGGCATGAGGTACACAAGGATACAAAATTAGGGATGAGATGTGAATCAGTTAACTCTAAATTAAGCATAGATATGGCTGGTTTACATCCCTACCTTTTCTTTCATTCTGAGTATATTACAGTCTCCTCTCATTTGTGTCAGTTCCAGACAAGATTCTTATTTTACCTGGAAGGTAACCAGGTCAGTCCCTGAAAAGTAATCAGGCAGTGTGAATTAGTGGGTGCCTGGTGTAGCAGTCTGACAAGAAAAATCAAAATTTCTAAGGCCTTCATACAGTAGTTGGGAAGGTGTTATATTAACTGAAGCCATGCATATTTTCAGAAAACATACTATGATCCACTATATCTGAATTTTATCATTTTGTCTTTAGTTAGATTTATTGATAAACTTGACTTTTTGAAAGTTTAATATCTTCTTTCTTCTTTCTCCATTGTTCCTTATCCTCTGCCTTCTTCCCTGCAGAAGGCCCTGTGTAATTGATACTACAAAGAAGTAGGAGTTTCTTTTCATTCTTTAGGAGTGGCTTTTCTTGTGTTGCACTGAAGAATGTCAGCCTATCAGAGAGGAGGATCAGTGACAGCAAACCCAGCACAGCCATGGAATTTTCTCCATGCAAATCAGCACTGGGACTTTTTTGCTATTATTTCACAGATAACTTCTGCTTCTGACTAATAGAGCTGTAATAACTGTGATGATTTGCAAACAAATGACTGAAAAATATAATAAGTGCTGAGGGGATGGGTAGCTGAATTTAATTTTATATCAACTTCATTTCATAAAAAATATTTTATGATGTCCACATTAGTTGCTAGCAATTGATAAAATTCATGAAAATATTTTAAAATGTTTAATCACTTGGCTATTACATCACTTTTCTTTACCAGATGGTTTTTTAACATTAAGTGTAGGTCTGGTTGATTCAGACAGCTTATAGTCATAGAATGCAGTCCTAGAAGTAACTGTAGTTATTATGTTCAAGGCTTTTCTATTTTCACCTCTGTTTTCAGCATCTCATAACGCCACCAATCTCAATAGTTCAAAAAAGGTAACTCTTCCAGGATTTTGGATTCATGTTAGTTTTTATTAGCCTGCCTGCAGCCAGAAAGTTTATAATTTTTTGAAATGTAGAATAATGTATAAAACATTTTGTTAAAGTAAGAAAGTTGCAGTGTAAAACTGGAGTTATTTGAAATTTAAAGTTGCTGCATTTTAGGTAGCATTTGAACTCTCCAAATGGAACAATTGGACCCATTTTCTATAAACATTATTTTAATGTGTGAAATAGAAAAATGTCATCATGTGAGTAAATTGCAGCTGAAATTCTAGGCTGACTTGACATGGGACTTTTCAGGTCTGGAGAAGGCTCTAATGGAAATCATGCCAATATCAAAATTTGGCCACATGTCATAAAGTGCCTTCAAGTAATTTGCTGTCATATTAGGAAGTAAGGTTATTCATGCAGACATTTTAGTAGTGTGATGTTTTCTTGTCTTCTAGGCATGTCATTTTTATGTGGAGATCCTGAAACAATTTTTATATTAGTTAATAATTAATTTGAGGGTTTTATTGCCTTCCCCTGCCTTAATAAAGCACAAAGTGGGTGAGTTTTCCTCACTGACAGTTAGCAGAACTTATTTTAAAGCCAAAGGAGCTCAATATTGAAGCTTCCCATTTGGCAAATGCTGTTTTCTTTTAAAAGTTAAAGTTTTCTTTTGCTTCTCCTAGTAATCAACTTCTAAAATGGGAGGTATAAATGTTTTGGGGGTTTTTTTCATGAATTTTAATATTTTTTTTAAAAGTTTCATATACTTATTTTAAATTTGGTTTTGTATCTTCTTTTATGATTGGATTCCTGTTTCACACTGGTATTTCTTCTTAGATTCAGCACCCTGAATTCATATTTTTATTTCCATTTCATTCTGAGGTTCTGGAAAAACTGTTTCAGAGTGTAAAAGTATCAGCTTGGTCCATAATTATATTTAGTAGCTTTACATTTTAAATCTAAATCCACATAGTGGAGACAGGTTGTTAGTTTAAAATTATGAGTTACACTTTTCTTCTGGTGTTATTTGTTTCAAATTTTTTTTACAAAGAACCTAAATCATCAAGCTAATTTTCAAATAAAAGAATCTAAATTTTTTTTTTTTTTTTACATTTAGACTATGGTTACAGCTATTATCTTGATCTGCCACATGTACACCTTTAATATTTTGTTAAATCATACAGAATAGGGATAATAGGATCACCCAGCCATTGCAGTATCTAAACACCCAACAAAGCAGGCAATGGAGAGAAAATTATTTAAAATGTATAGCTTCTTTCTGTAATTATTTGATTTTCTGTTGAGTTGGAAGGGACCCATCAGGATCATCAAGTCCAATTGCTGGCCCTGTACAGGACACCCCAAAAGTAACTCTGTGTGCCTGAGGGTATTGTCCCACCTTTTAAAGTCAGACAAGCTTGGTGCTGTCACCACTCCCCTGGGGAGCCTGTGTTGGATGAGAGAAATGTGCATTTAAGTTCCCAACTTAACTGTGTGGTTTAGTTCATGAACAGAGTGGCCAAGCATTTCTCTCTCCACTGGTGTTCCCTGTGTTCTTCACACTCCATAAGTGCAACTTCAAACTCTCAGTAAGTGATACCTTTATGAGTATCATGAATCCATCCTTATTGAGAATGCATGGTGGTTAAAGTACAAGTTATGTCATGGCTAAATAGTTTTCAAGAATGTTATTCACATCCAATATTTTTGAACATGAGCTGTGGAAGGGGGAATTACAAGAAATTATTATGGCAATAAAGTAACTGTAGTTTTTGTAGATAGAAAAAGTTCCACAGAGTTATTACAAGAGCTGGGTTAGAGTGGAACTCGGTTCTTGTTAGATTTACAGCAGAGAGAAAATCAGGTCCTCTGTGATCCACGTGTCGTGATGTTATTTATGTGTAGATCAGATTCTGCTATCTGTATCATGCTTTATTAATTTAAGCAGTAGAAGAATCATGCTTTTTACATACAAAAAAACCCCAAACCAGATGGAAGAATGTCACATTTGGTTGTTGGTAGAACAGATAACGCAGTTTTATTTCCATAGACAGAATTAGAAATCATTATTATTGGTATTCAAAGCTTCCAATCAGTTTGGGGTTTTTTGTTATTTCTTTTTTCTTTTTTTTTTTGTTTGTTTGTTTTTTTACAGCAGTACTGATTGTACTTAACTCTGTGAATGTGTTTACTTATTTCCTCTTATTTACTTCTAGTTTTTGCCCCTATAATTTCTCTGTGCTGCAGGGATGAATTGCATAAAATTAAAACTTTTTTTCATTTATTTTTATCTGGGTAAAGCAGGCTAACTTATTATGAGTGTATATTTTAAAAATCTGACGCAAATGATGAGCTCTGGGAAAAATACATACATAAAGAAATCTAAAAGCAGGAAATGCTTTAGTGACTCATCCTCGTGTGGGATAAGGGAGGCATCCTTTCTCTTTGCCAATTAAAAAGAATGTGATTATTTTGTATTAGGGATTTATGGTTGCTGTGCCAGATCTTGAAAGGATTATCTTCATAGTTGATCTAATTTGAGATTGGTTTTTGTCTTTAGCAGTGCTGACTATCAGTGTCTGAGTGATGGTGACACTGAATTTTCTATATGCAGTGATGGGCACAAAGATTAATAGACAGTAAAAAACTACTTTGCAATGTTTGAGTCAAAACCAAGATCTACTTGTCTTTCTTTGCCTGGGTACATGTGTGGCTAAGGTATACTTTTTTATTTATAGGATAAAATACACCATTGATTGGTCAATACTGTATTTTTTTAAAATAAATCTTTAACTAGGAATGAAGTAATGTAATTAGTAATGAAGTACAAAACTGTGATGATATAAAAATTATAGTGGAAAAAACTGCTTTAGGTGGCTTTAGTCCTATTTAATGAATTCTCTTCAGTCTGTGTCACATGATCATTACATCATATTGCTGTATTCCTTGTAGCTGTCTGGTGATTACATAGCCTCCAGTTTCTTCAGTCTGTCTTATTTTTCCTTGCCAGTTTTTGAAACTAATTTTTGAAACTAATGAAGTCTTTTGGGTAGCAGCTGTCCCCTTTTGCTGATTCTAGAGCAGTGAAATTTCCTGACCCAACTAAGATGCAAGGAATAAATAATCCTAGAGAAGGGAAAATTACACTTTACCTGCTTGGCATTGCCTGCAAGCAACAACTCCTTTAGTCTCCTTTGCCTGTTAAAAAACCCTTTTCAAGGCTGTCACACATCTTCAGGGAAATGAGTGAGCACATGAAGTAGAATAAAACTGTCTTTGAAGAGGTTCCCAGTTACATTGGGATATCTTCTTTTTGACATGTCCTTCCAATTTCTGTTATAGAAATGTTTTGCAGACCTCCCCATTGTCTGTATTCTGTTTCCATAACTACAGTCTGTCAGAAATGACAGAGACTTTTCTTACAGAAAAGACAAAATGTCAATTGTTTTGTTTTAGTCCTGGTTTTCAGATATTGTCTGATATTGATTCCAAATAAGGTGTAGGAGGGAAGAGGGTACTAAGAAAGAAACTTCTGTGATGCAGTTAGGGAAATTAAATCCACATTTAAATTAGAGGGGAAAATTGCTAAATTATATAGAAATATCATATTTATATATTTAGTACACAAAAATGGCTTGTTGAAAACAAGAACACCATTGCTTAAAATGCATGCAATATTTAATATAATTGCATCTGGTATAAAAAAAAATCAAATTACTTCTGTTTCTACACTGGAAATCAGATGTTTCATGATGCCACTAGAATTAATTAATATGGACTAGTCTTATATCTTTAAAGCCTACTTGATAAGTTCTTTTACTGCAATACCCTTAGTGTTCTTACAAACCTTGAGTGGAGTAGAACAACCAGAGTTTTAGTTGCCTTTTGAGATTTATTTGCTTTTTTCTAAAGAGTACACAGTTCTCCTCTTTCTACTTCTGAACTGGGAAGAAAACTTGAGTGTATTAGCCATTCTTTTTGTTCCTCCTAGGGAAAAAAATATACTTTCCCTTAAGGTTTTTCATTGTCAAATGTGAATTACTGTGTGTAAAGCAGTGGCTTCACTTCAAAAAGCATGCCCAAAGACAATTAGAAAATCTTCATTAAAAAGTTGTATTCATCTGTATTGGAAATAGTAATGGGACCAAGACTTTTTTAAATTTTGATCTGTGTTTATCAGTGTAAGGTGAAATGGATGATGGAAAAATAGTTTAAGTTGCCTTTATTTTTACTGTATAAAATTTAAGACTTTCTATACCCTGGATTGTCTGAGAAGCAGGAGCTTAACAAAAGAATTTCCAGTTCAACTTCAATATTTATGAAAAAGGAGAATGACAAATAGAATAGAAATAGTTTCAAATTGCTATAGTTGTTTGATGTCTGGCTTTTTTAGATATTTCTGTTTTCATAATGTACTTCATCAAGCACAGTTGTTTAAAGTATTATGGATTATTGGGTTTTTTTCTCATTTAAATTGAGTATTTTCTTTAGATAGTAGTTTCTCTTTGGTTAAATGGCTTTAGTTTCTGCTACAGGTAATGGCTACCACTAATATCTCATAAATCCTTTCTCTGGTTGGTGTTCATTCAGATGGTATTTAGCATAGTGGTTTAGTCATTCCAAGTTGTCTATCACTTATTGCTGTCTATTACTATCACCTTATCACTATCTTTCATCTTCCTGTTTCTTTTAAAAAACTAAGTAAAACATTATATGTTTTTTTTTTTTTCCAAATGGAGCATCACTTGTACTTAAATATATTGTGTTGAAAAATGTGATTCTGAAAGGTTAGAAATGATATCATTTGCAAATATGAACTTTTATATAAGAGTAGAGTACTAAATCTGTTGTAGGAACTGTGATTTCTTTAAGAAGCTGCAGTGATTAAATGAATTATTTTATATTTAAAAATGCTATATTTTGTTTCTTCCAGATGGTCCTCGGCCCTCCCAGAAAGAAATCATATCATTAAGGGCGTTTATGCTTCTGTTCTTGAAACAACTTATATTGAAGGTAAAATGGTTTGTTCCAGAATGAAAACATTGACATCTGTTATATACTTGTAATAGTGTCTTTCATAGTAGAAAACCGTTAATACCTGTCCAGTATTGTGTCTTTTTCTGGTTAATTTAATGTTCACACATATCCTTCTAATCAGTGGAGAAGTAGTAAATCCATACAAAAGTTCTTATTAACCTCACAAAACCCTGCTAAGTATATTTTATTAAATGTTTGATATATATGTTTTAATTAATTGTCATATTTAAAAAAATTAATGAATTGGTCAAGTGAAAAAGATAATTGCAGTTGTCAAGCTAGTTGCTTTATCCTTCTTGTTTGTTCTACCACTGGTAGAAATGGTGTAGGACTCTTTATGTTACAGCTGAATGCAGCTCTTTGAGAGATAATCTGCCATTTGAGATTAGACTGAAAACCAGTATTTTCTGTTCTGTCTCACAAAGTGGAGGAGCAACAGGGATAGTTTGTAGTATCTGAGGGCCCACACTAAAGGAATCTGACCCCATACTGTTTTGAAATGTCAGTGTGATAAAGCAGTAAAATGACAGAGAATATGTAGTCATGTAGGTTCAAATTAAAAAGCTGTAGAATTATTTGGCTAGGTCCAAAGTTTGCTTATCCAAACCTGAGGAATGTATTTTCTCTGAATAATGGCCCTTTTTTTTTTTCCTTTAGGATCGAGGAGTGAAAGAAGATGAACTGCAGAGCATATTAAATTACTTATTAACAATGCATGAGGTACATTTCTGTAATTACCTACCTTTTATTGTAGCTAATTGTACCGGCTCTGTGGGAAGCTTGTTGTTGAGGTTAGTTTGTAGAATAACATTGCTGCTTGTCATACAGGATGAAAATATTCATGATGTGCTGCAGCTGCTAGTGGCACTAATGTCCGAACATCCAGCATCCATGATTCCTGCCTTTGATCAGAGAAATGGGATACGGTAAGACGGTCAAGTAGAAAGTACCTTAAATGTAGTTCCAGTATCATGACTCTCCAGTTGGCTTCTTTCCACATAAATATCATACTAGCTGATCTTTTAAACTACAGTTTCATTAACTTAGGCTTTATTTTCTGACAAAATGAATTATTTCAATATGTTGGAGAAAAAAAAAGAATTTCCATTTAAGATTATCATTATGATATTTCAAAGTAACTGCACTGTTTTACTTGCTTCTCAATCAAATAGAATATGTAATTAACAAGATGCATCAAATAGCCATGTATTGGTCTCAGAATAATTATAATTATTCTTTCTTTGTATATTTAACCTTATCTGGGGAGAACAAGAGGAAAACAAGAAATCATGTCCTAGCCTCTCAAATTCTTTCTGAAAAAAAATGGAATTAATGTGTTTATCTGTCTGTAAAAGTAATAACTAAAAATTCCCAAAAAAGTGTTATTTTGGGGGGGGGTTTAATGCCTAATTTGTTAATATAATTCTTTTCAGGGACTAGTAATTTTCATGTTAATAATTTAATATTTACTATGTTGGGGTTTTTTTCTGTTCTGAGTACTTTAAGAAATGCAAGGGGCTTGTAAAAGGGAAAAAGCCCCATACTATCTACTACTTGATAGATTCAAGCTCCATTTTGCCTAAATGCTAAGATCTTTGTACAAAGATATGTACTTAAAAATCTCTGAACGACAATGCTCATTGAAGGGAAAGACTCATGGTTAGGACTTTGATTTCTGGCAATAGTTTGTATTCAAACAGACTTCTGTTCCTGTCATTTTTTGAAGAAGGGTAAGTCTGATCTGGAAGACTGGACACATCTTTATGTAACATTTGTGGTACTGATATTAAAATTGTTTGATAGTGCAGTCTTTATGTTTGAAAGTCTGTGTTGTAGAAGTGTGGAGAATACACAAAATGACAACTTTTAAGAGTTTAGAGAACAAAACAAAACACTCCAAAGCCTTTACATAAAATTAGGGGTTCATTTGCCTTGGATGTCAGAGGACAAAAGCCCCAGGGTTCATTTGGTAATAGCAGAAGTAATTTCAAAGGGGAATTATATTGTCTGAAAAATCACTCTTTAGTGGAAAAAGACTAGAAAGAATGACTAAAAGCTGAAGTCAAGCTAATTCTAATGGGAAACTAAAATATAAATTCAAAAATTTGTTACATAAAATTGCGGAGCAAGGGTAAAATTTCTTGACTCTTGGTGACTTCAGATCAAGGCTGGTTTCCTTTCTGAAAGACTGCACAATTAGTTCTTAAACTTACCATATTAATTAAATATTTAATAATTAGATTAGTCAATATTTGAGGCACTTTTTTTGGTCCAGGACTTAAAAACAGAGGGTGTAAAGAAAGGAGATTTTCACTAGCATCCAGGTAATCCAGGATATGACCTAATGTGTTCCAGTCTGCTTCTTTTGTCCTGAGCTTCCACTGCTTAGACTGTCTTTTATTAGGTTGTTCCAAGAGATAAGAATAAGATAGGATGTTACTTTCTGTTATAAAACATTGAACTGAACCAAACTACACCATGTCCCCAACCTCCAAAATTCATTATCAAACTCTCACGTTGCACTTGATTCTTTCAGTATATCCTGTTTTGTGTAAATTGTTGGTTTTATTTATTTGTTTCCTAATAAATACTCTTGCTCAGTGAAATACAAGCCATATATGTGATGTTTAGTTATAAAATCTGTATATGTGATGTTTGAGCTTGAATTTCTTTCTCTGTTTTAGAGTAATTTATAAGTTATTGGCTTCCAAAAGTGAAAGCATATGGGTGCAAGCTTTGAAGGTCCTTGGATATTTTCTTAAACATTTGGGTCATAAGTAAGTGTCATTTTAAAATATTTGTAGTGGTGAATTTAAGTTCACAATTCTTCATGTCTTTTTGTCATGATTACTGTATATTCTTTGTCAGTCTTTAGAAATAACTTCAAATTTTATTAGGTGTTCTGATTAATAATTTGTACACTGTTAGCTTTATAAATCAGATAAAATTATTTTTTCCAGTTAACTTGCTATTACTATGGTGTTTGAAATGATACATTGGTTGTCTTTCAGCTATAAGATATGCTGAAAGTCAAGTCTTAAAACAAGGGAAAAACATTTTCCAGAAATACCTCTTATAACTATATATTGCATGTTCAGCTAAAGTTAACAGGAAACACATGAGTGTGATCTAAAATTTGCTTCTGAAATCATCAGTGTCATTGCAATAAAATTTTCAGGGCAGCAGTTCTAAAAATAGTTTTAGAAGGATGGGAAAAATGAAATAGAACATTTTAATGACATGGGAATGTTTCAGAAGGAAAAGCAGATACATCAAGCAAGTGGTGTCAGATCTCTGTGCAAGAAATACTCACTGAGAAAATGTAGCAGCAAGAAATATTCCCATTTAAAAAGATCTGATGTCACAAAATGTGTTTACTTAGCCTGATCTTCCATATTATAGTGTCAAGAAGGCACTAACAATCATGCAGTGCTGCATAGCCTGCTGTTGCTCATTTTTCCCCTTCTACATGTGGTGTTAAGATCCCTGCTGGGATTAGCTCAGAATGGTATTTTAGTGGGAGGCTGTGTATTATAAAAATGATCCACATGCTTCACAAGAGACTTCATCATGTAAGCCTCATTTGAAAGGAAAGGAGGTAGGAGTCCAGCCAGAGTGTGGTATTGCTAGAAATGCTTTTCTTTCAGTAAGATCAATAAAGTATGACTGTGTAATTGAGAGACAGTTAGCTGAGAATATGCTTCTAAGTGAGATTTTTCCTTTGGGATCCAGTAAGTCGAATACTGTTCTGGGAATTAATAAAGCAAATTGATAGTCCACTCAAGAATCTCCAAGGACTTTTCAAACATTACTTAGTAAAAGTCGTTCACATTAATAGGAGTAGGATTAAGTATGATACACCAGATGAAGGTTTGACTTGTCAGAAGCCTGGCTGTATCCAGATAAGTACATGTGTTTAAAATAATTATCCAGAAAATCAAGTAGTACCCTATGTCCTGGGGTGCATCAGGCACAGCACTGCCAGCCAGGCAAGGGAGGGGATTGCCCCACTCTGCTCTGCACTGGAGTGGCCTCACCTCCAGTGCCAGGGGCAGTTTTGGGTGCCACAACATAAACGAGACATTAAACTATTGGAGAGTGTCCAAAGGAGGGCAACAAGGATGGTGAAGGGCCTTGAGGGGAAGCTGCAGAAGGAGTGGCAGAGGTCACTTGGTCTGTTCAGCCTGGAGGAGACTGAGGGGAGACCTCACTGCAGTTACAGCTTCCTGATGAGGGGAAGAGAAGAGACAGGCACTGATCTCTTCTTTGTGGTGACCAGTGACAGGATTCAAGGAACAGCATGAAGCTGAATCAGGGGAGGTTTAGGTTAGATATCAGGAAAAAGTTTTTCATTCAGAGGGTGGCTGGGCACTGGAACTGGCTCCCCAGGGAAGTGGTCACAGCACCAAGCCTGACAGAGTTCAAGAAATGTTTGGACAATACTCTCAGGCATGTGTGATTCTTGGGGATGTTGCAGTGCAGGGCAGTTGTTGGATTTGGTGATCCTTGTGCGTCCCTCCTAACTCAGCATATTCTATGATTCTATGGTTACAAGAAAAGAGAATTTTCAGAAGCTGAAGTTTTAATTTAACATCTACTTGCAATTATGGATATATCAATGCAATTTCCATTGTTGAGTGAACATATGTACTTAGCAAAAATTAACTTTATTTTTCATGTAATTGGAGTGATTGAAATTCCCTTGAATACTCTTTGTAACTTTCAATGTTTTTTTTTTAATTTTTAGACCTCTGAACATCTGCAAATGTGCATATTTTATGTAGATTTTAGCAAGTAAAAACACCCTTCTATTTCATGTTTCACAGCTAGTGCTTGTGCCTTTTTATTCACATACATATGTGTGCATACATATGACTTTATAAAATGGAAGTCAACCACAAAAATTACAAATTACCTATATTCCCATTTCACAGTAGAGGAGACAGATACTGCAAGGTAATACAATGAAGCAGAATCACATAAAGAGATGTTATGTGATTTATGAAGTCTAAGTCAATACAGTATTCTGAACAAATGTGTAGGTGCTAAACCAATTACTGTTGCTGTAGTTCATATAAAACCTGTATCACAGATTAGGCTATGGAGTAGAAGTGATTGATTCTCAGAAATGACCAGTAATGTGTTACATGCAAACCTGAATAACTTCACAGAACACAAAGAAAAATCAGTTATGATAAACTACTTTGTCTAACCTCAGCAGCTGACAAAATCCTGCTTTTTTCCTTCTCTGCCATATTTCATTCTTTCTATGCCACCACAGTCCCTTGTTTACTTTTGGGTTTTACCCACACATGTAAATCTCCTAATGGATCTCTACTTTTATCTGCTGAATCATACCTTAAAAGGTTGAGTACCTGTAGGTTTTCTAATAATTAATTCATCAACTCCCTTCTGTGCATACAAAAGTACACACTGTATTTGTCACGCTTTTGTGGCACTTACTTTGAAAATTATGAAATCACCTATTAATTTCAAAAGTTCCAGAATGAACCTATACAGTTTCTATTATTTTCCCTAGTAATCATGAAAACACAGTTTCTTAGCTTTTGAATGCATAACATTTTTAGAAACTCTACTGTATCCTATTTAAAATTTTTCTGCTGCTTTAATATAAATTATTATTTATTTTGAAAAATCATTTTTATTTCATATCCATTACAGTAGTAGGCAAATTTAATGATGATAATTATGAGGAGTACTCTATTTTATGATGTAATATCCCTTTTTAAAACGGTGGGATTTAGGGACTAGGGGAGTTCATTGATGTGAGCTGCTTCCTTCTCCACTTTTTAAAGATTCGAGTAGTTTTGGATTCCAGATGTGAAAAACACTTCTATCACGTCGAATTTCATAACTTTTCAGGATTTTATTACTTTGTCATTGCAACATGTTATTCCAGGATTTAATTATTTTGCCTTCATGAGAGAATGGTATATAAAGAAGAAAGGTGGTACTGAAAAATCCATATATATATATATATATATGTATATGTATATGTATATATGTATATATGTATATATTAGTATTAACAGATACAGATTGCTTCAGCAATCTGAGGGAGGCTTGCCCAGATCACCCACTGTGGTTGCTTCCCACCTAACCAATTCTGTGATAAATATTGGGAAAGATGAAGCTGGATTATCCTGAGTACTTCTGAAGTGACAAAAGGTGTGTTCTTCAGTGATAACATTTTAACCACCCTATGTGCATCTTGAACTTTCTTACCCTGAGTAAGATAGTAGGAGTAGACTTTGAGAATGGTGTGATTTTTTTAATACAACAGCCTATCCTAAATGCAGCATTGATTTCTGAGAACATTTGTATATTTGTACAATTGCATTAATTGTGGGAAATAGATATAATAACAAGCTTGAGAGCTTTTTAGTACAGCATCAAAATATTTGGCTTTTGGGTTTTATCTTGCTTTTATTTAAAATGCTCTCATGCTTGACATGTGCTTAATGTTTTTATTTTCTCTTACAGGAGAAAGGTTGAAATCATGCATACTCACAGTCTTTTCACACTTCTGGGTGAAAGGTTGATGCTGCACACAAACACAGTGACCGTTACAACGTATAACACGCTTTATGAGGTACAAATTGTTAAATGTATAGATTTTCTAATGTTTCTGCTGTAAAAAGCATGTCTTGAAATATCTGTGCTCTATAATATCCTAAATCTCAAGACTTTTGAGAAAAACTTCAGAAATTTTGAGGAAGTTCTTGGTTCACAATGTATTTTTGCCATGTTTTACATAGTTTTATTAGGAAGTCATAATTTTTACATAGGTTCTATAAAATTTCCCACTTCTGATGGAAGAGGTCCTGTTCTTTAGGATGTTCATCACTTTTCACAAAAAAAACTAACCAAACAAGAAACCCAAACAAAACCCAAAACCAGACCAAAACCAAAACCAAGCCAGATACTGCAGACCTCCAATTGCTCATACTGCTCCATTGTTTGGAGAGTTTGTTTCCAGTGAAATGGAAAATGCTGAAGTCAGAGATGCCTCTCTTTTCTTTTTTCTTTTTTATGTCACTCATTTTACATTTACAAAATTTTGAAGAGTGCTGGTTTTTTTTCTTTTTTACCCATGCCAAATGATAACTAACACAGCCACTTTTATGTAGCAGATACTGCTTGAGGTGAATAAATACAATCCCACAGCATTCATCTGTTCTACCTGGTTCTTGTAGAGGCTTCAGTTTTGATGATGAGCAATTTTGAAAAAGCAAAATATCAAGAACATGACATTGGTTTAAACCCATGTCTTCATTCCTGCACACATAAAGCTCATGTCTCATCTTCAGTTATTACTAAAATGGTGACTTAGAACAGAATTTCTTGCAATTTCTGAAAATCTTTTGCACTAAAAGAGATTTTTAGTGTCTTTTTTTAGTCACAAATAGATTTAATAGATTCTCAAGGTAGGTTCCAAAAAGAAAAAAACTACAGGAGTGCTTGGTTTTGAGGGTTCTAAATCTGAGTAATGTAGAAAATTATTCTTCTATGATTGTAAAAACCTAAACGTCATCTATTTGCCAGTGACTTAGATCCAAGTTCTTTTTATTGTACATTACCTTTTATGGTTTGGCCACTTGAGCCTAAGAGTCTAGTTCCTGCATTCAATTTTCTGAAAGCTTCTATGATTGGTATTCTCAGAAAAATGCATAACTCATTGACAAAATCCAAGTCCTCATGGAGTTCAGCATCCACAGAAATTTACATTTGAAAAAGTAGTCAGAGGAAAGGAGAAAAAATGGGTTAAGTGGTCTAGGTACTGAAGATTTGCTAAAGAAACAGATATTTTCCATATTCTCTCATATAAAGTAAGGGCATATTTGCATTTCTATTTTAAATATCAATATATAAGGACCTATTCTAAGATTCTGTGTTTATGACTGACACTAGTTTGATTATTTTTTAATGAGAGAGCTAAAGTTCTTTCAAATAAATATCGCTAGTGAAATTCCTCAATTTTGAAATACATTTACTTGAGTGTAGCTTTTCTAAATCTCTTAACTAATTCTCTTTACTGAGAATTCTGTGTTGATATCATTGAATTTTTAGCCTTTCTCTGTTGATTTCATTGAATCTTTAGATTGTTCTTAAAAATAAAGTTGCATACACACATCCAGTGACAGGTATCCCAATGTGAAAGGTTTGTGGTGTTGCCTCAATACAGATTAATTAGGTTGTCAGGTACAATTCAAGCAACAGGAGAATTTTCTGCCTTCCTCATTATGTGAAGCCCCAGGATTACTCCTATGGAATGCTTACTCTGACTTTTACTCCTTGCTAGCTGGAGGAAACCAAACCCAGTTTTAAAAATTAAGTGGTTTGGTTTTGATGAAACATATGAGAATAATTGTTGATGTATGTGGCTTGTAAAAGATATTTGATGAGTGAATGTATAAAAATATGAGAAATATGAATGGAATATCTTTAAAATACTGTTAGTGTATATTTAGGTAACGAACTCAAAGTTTAGCTATTCAGCTACAGTGCAACCATGAAAATCTTTATCCCTGCATAAAGGAATTACTTTATTCTTGTTTTCAAGATTTAAAATATTTTACCTAATTTTTTACTATCATGTTGCATATGGCCATGGTAAATGTTCTTAACAAATTTTGAAATGAACAAAGAAATACTGTAGTGTTTGATTAAAAATGGTAAAAGGAAGTTGATATTCTGTTTTAGATTTTGACAGAACAAGTATGCACCCAAGTTGTTCATAAACCACATCCAGAGCCAGATTCAACCGTGAAAATTCAGAATCCAAGTAAGGACAATATATTATGTTTGTTTCATAAATGTGTCACCTAGAGGATTTTTGAAATGATGGTTCAGAAAGTAAGAACAATTCATTCATGTATCTTAGATACATATGGGTTGCAGTTACCTCTTACATTAATGGCTGTTAGCAATTATTTCTTTTTTTAAACATTGGTAAAGTGCTTTACATAACTAATTTATTCTTTCAAAGTGATTCTTAAGGTGGTGGCAACGCTGTTAAAAAACTCCACGCCAAGTGCAGAGCTGATGGAAGTTCGACGTTTGTTCTTATCTGATATGATCAAACTGTTCAGTAACAGCCGTGAAAACAGAAGGTATGTCCATGCAAATAGTATTTTCTCCTCATTGATTTCTGGGTAATAGCAATTTGTTATACTCTGTGTAGAGTGTTAGAGTCTGTAATAAATTAAATATATTTAAAATAAATCTAATACATTTGTGGTAACATTTCGTAGTTCAGTAACTAATACTGGATTCTTCTCTGTATTATATTTTGATTATTTTCTCATACTGAAGTATTTTTGAGTTTATTCCTAATATTGGATTGATGTTAAGAGATGATGTTCCTCCCATCTTAACCATCTTAATGTTAAAATAAAGAAGCTTTGTTTGGATATATTTTGAACTAATTATTTCACTTTAGATGTTTACTTCAGTGTTCAGTGTGGCAGGACTGGATGTTTTCTCTGGGATACATTAATCCTAAGAACTCTGAAGAGCAGAAGATCACAGAGATGGTTTACAACATTTTCCGTATTCTCTTGTACCATGCAATAAAATATGAATGGGGAGGCTGGAGAGTGTGGGTGGATACTCTTTCTATAGCCCATTCCAAGGTAAGAAACTGCTCATAGATGATTTTTTAAAATATGGATAACCCCCAAAGGCAGTACCAGCATAGGAATAAAGATGTAAAGTGATTTAGTGCCATCTGGTGGCTCTCACTACTCATGTCAAGGTGGCTTTTTTCCTTGTCAAACACTTAGTAAGCTGTACTTAATATGTTCCTAAAAATCTTGCTACATTTTGCCCAATTCATCTAGCATATATTCATCCATGTCATCTTTTCTTTTTAAGGTCACATATGAAGCTCACAAGGAATATCTAGCAAAAATGTATGAAGAGTATCAAAGGCAAGAGGAAGAAAACATTAAAAAGGGGAAGAAGGGGAATGTGAGCACCATCTCAGGTCTTTCCTCTCAGACAACAGGAGCAAAAGGTGGAATGGAAATCCGAGAGATAGAAGATCTTTCACAAAGTCAAAGCCCAGAAAGTGAAACAGATTACCCCGTCAATACAGATACGAGGGACTTGCTCATGGCTACAAAGGTGTCAGATGATGTGCTTGGAACTGCTGAGAGACCTGGAGGAGGAGGAGTGCATGTGGAAGTTCATGACCTTTTAGTTGATATAAAAGCTGAAAAAGTAGAAGCGACAGAAGTAAAACTTGATGATATGGATTTGTCACCCGAGACAATGGGAACTGGAGAAAATGGTGCACTGGTAGAAGTGGAATCTCTTCTAGATAATGTATATAGTGCAGCTGTTGAGAAGCTCCAAAACAATGTTCATGGAAGTGTGGGTATTATTAAGAAGAATGAGGAAAAAGATAATGGTCCCTTAATAACTCTGGCTGATGAGAAAGATGAACCTTCTACTAACAATACCTCATTTCTCTTTGATAAAATACCTAGTCAGGAGGAGAAACTCCTTCCAGAACTTTCAAGTAATCACATTGCCATTCCAAATGTGCAAGAGACACAGATGCATCTTGGTGTAAATGATGATTTGGGATTGCTTGCACATATGACAAGTAGTGTAGATATAACTTGTGCTTCAAGTATAATAGAGGACAAAGAGTTCAAGATTCACACCACTTCAGATGGAATGAATAGCATTTCTGAGAGGGAGTTGTCTTCATCATCTAAAGGATTAGAATATGCTGAAATGACTGCCACAACTCTTGAGACAGAGTCTTCTGGTAGCAAAACTGTACCTAATGTTGATGCAGGAAGTATAATATCAGATACAGAAAGATCTGATGATGGTAAGGAGGCAGGGAAGGAGATACGGAAGATCCAGACAACGGCTACAACCCAGGTATATTTCAAGTACCCATTTATGTCTCTAATCACTGCTCATTGCTGAGGGGAAGATTATTAGTATAAGATCTGAGATATATTTGAAGTATATTTCTTTAATTATATGAAAAATGTACACCTTCCAGGCCCATTTTCTTTGAAAATGCCATAATGTGAAATCTTTCATGACTGTATAGAAAATATATATTGCCAATAATAGTTGAATAACAGTTATTTCCTACTAAAATCAACAATAAATTACAATTAATTGGTTTAAATATGTGGGCATTAATTTCTCTTCTAAATAATGTCCTAAAGAAGAATTATCAACTGAGCAACTAGCAGAAATTCATCTTCAAATCTCTTGTTTGGGTGCTATGAACTCTGAGCTTTCAATGGTTAAATACTTTGTCTTAAAATGAAGTTAACTGTAATAATAAAAAAAAATTGAAGTACTTATGAAATAAAAAATAAATGGAGAATTATTGTTTTCTTGAATAATGAGAAAATCTATTTTAGCACGTACAGAGTGGAGCTGGTGGTTGGAGTTTTGATTGCTGTAGGTGTGGTAACACCTCAGATGCCTCATTAGATTTGATCTCCTTGAGACCACTGAAAGTTACTTAAAGACCAGCCACCTAAGTAGACATACTTACTTCATGCTTTTTTATGCAGTGGCAATGCACATCAAAGCCCATTCTTGCAGATGCAGTATTATTGGCTAGATAAAAGCTCCTCTGTTATGTTAAAGTTATTATACCATTGTTGCTGCTGGCATGAGGGTTACCTGCTATTGTACCTGAAGGAGAATGTATTTGACTGGAGCTGCTACCTCAAATTCTCTAAAAACAGGTCTACAATCATCTCCCTGCCTTATCAGTAAGAAGTAAATCTCTTTTATTCAAATGGACTGAAAGAAAGCAAGCAAACTGTGTGACAGAGATGGGAACTACTGCTTACTTCTAAGAGTTAATACCTTTATTAATAATAGATCAAATATTGAATTCATATATATGTCATGAATATATCAACCTATGTTTCTAACTAGAAAAAAAAATGGAAAGTACAATTGAAAGCATTATGCAGAAATTCATATAAAAAATTAAAATCTTAGGTAAGTCTAACAAAAAAAATCATTTAAAGATAAGCCTAAGAAAAACATAGGAAATGCAAGCAACTGTAACAATTTTAGTCCCAAGAGATCAAATTATATAAAGGAAATATTTTCTACTCTCATAACACTGGCTATAAGAGATTAGGATCGACTAAATAAGCAAGTAGCTTTTTAGCACAACTCCAGTGCTATGTCCATTTTTACATTGCTAAAACATAATTGTTTTGCAAAGTTCTCTTTTGATTTTAACTTGGCAAAAGGGGATTTGGAGACTAGGTGTAATTCTCTAATGATCTTCTAATAAGACCAGATAAATAAATTGGTATTCAAAAATGAGGAGCTGTCCAAAAATATACATTCCTTGAAGCCACAACTGTGTAGTTTGTCCATGTTCATTAGCTCAAAATATTGTTAATGTAAACAAAGTCTTGTTGCTGGCCTTGGATGGACTACATTTGGTCTTTTCTGTAAGACTACCAGTGAAGAATCTGAGAGTAAAAGCTTGGTGAGCAGCTGAAAAGGGGCCAGACACACCCCCTGTCAGCACTGAGTGTTTTGTCTTGGAGCAGCTCATTCACTGAAGGATACTGCCTGCCTTGGAACATCAATGTCTCCTGTGGTTTGTGGCCACATTGTTTTATCCTGCCCTTTCTCAGATTCTGTGTTGCATTCAAAAACACACCATTAACTGTTAACATAATTTTTGAACCTCTTGTTGATGTAGGCAATACAGGGTCGATCTGTCACTCAGCAAGACCGGGATTTACGTGTTGACTTGGGATTTCGAGGAATGCCAATGACGGAGGAGCAGCGACGCCAGTTTAGTCCAGGTCCACGCACAACTATGTTTCGTATTCCAGAGTTTAAATGGTCTCCCATGCACCAGCGGCTCCTGACAGACTTGCTTTTTGCACTAGAAACAGATGTACATGTTTGGAGAAGGTGGGTCACTGTTTCTTCTTTAACTCCTCTTCTGTGTTTCAATCAATAAGGAAAAGTTAGAGTGTTGGAGAGGGTATGTTACTGGGATGGTGGGAAGGAAAAGAGTTGGTGTTAGCTGCAGTGCTTCTCTGTATCTTCTACCTTCTGTTTTTACCCCTTCCCAGCCTAGAACAGCTCAGTTTCACAGGTAGTAATTCCTGTTTTCTTGAGGAGTTGTATGAATCCTGAATACCTAAATAAACTGAGCTGCTCTTCCAGCTTATATTTAGCATTAAATAAGATAGATACTGCCCCTGTTCCAGACAGCATGACTTCTGCTAATGGCCATCTTCCTAATTAATTAGTTAAAAGATTATCTACCTGATTCCTTTTTCTAAGGAAACACTCTATTGACAAATTTTCTTTTGCATACCAGCTACTGGCTGAGTTTAGTCTTGGTGATCATAAAATATTTTATGACAGCAGTGTGGTTTCCTGGAGTTTTTGTACATTTTGTATATGTTAATAGAGGTAGTCTGTAACTATAATATAAGGAGACAATTTACTCTAATTTCCACTAGAGAATAGTTAATTTTCACAAAACTTGAGCATAGTTTTGTCAAAGGAGCAATTTATACTACATTAAATTTCCAGTTTGTTGGACTGTTCTGTGATACTCACTTGAAAATAGACAATTTTGATATTTTGCTTTTGGCCAAGTATATGGGATGTGTTCAGATAATGCTTGAAGGTTAAAGTTCAGATGGTATATTTTCAGTTGATGCCTTTAATTTTTGTTTGCTGTCTGACAAGAGATGTTGCTTTGGGGAAAGACCATACTTAGAGTATTCCTCAATATTTTCACACAGGGCTTTTATATTTTTGGGGAGTGGCTGTTTCACAGGACAATTGCTCACCAATTAGGAGTCACTGAGATTCCAACTAATCTTACAAGCATCTGTGGCTTGTGGAGGTATTATTAGGTCTAGGTTTATTATCAGTTAGCAAAGTTAATATTGAATCAAGTTATGGCCATATTATTGAGTTTCTCCTTTAAAACAGTAGCAGGTGTTATCATTAGATGTTATCAAGGGTGCTTCACATGGCACTGCTGCAGCTCGGTGAAGCCAATATTAAATACTTGCTTTCAGGCTGCAGAAACAACTCCACTGCCTTCAGCAGAACTGCCTGTGAAGTGAAGTACTGGTTGATGGGAATAAAAGATTTGAAGATGTTGTTCTCAGCTGAGTATTTGAATGTAATCCTGTGCAGAAAGAGATAGCAATCAATTTGTTCATTAGACTAGCCTTGTTGATATTTTTAGACAATTTACACAAAAAGTTTTGTAGACAAAATTTTTCCTTATTATCAAAGAAACATTCACAGTATGGTTGCAAAGAATATATTTATCTAAAATTTATTTTAATTGTTTGTTTTTAATCCTTCTTTCTTTCTGTCCTTGCAGCCACTCCACAAAGTCAGTGATGGACTTTGTCAATAGCAATGAAAATATTATTTTTGTACACAACACAATACACCTCATTTCCCAGATGGTAGACAATATTATTATTGCTTGTGGAGGAATTTTACCATTGCTGTCAGCAGCCACATCCCCAACTGTAAGTACAATATTCCCACCTAGTGGTGATATTAGAAATTGTTTTTAATAATGCAAACTGCTATTTTCAGCTGACTCTTCTTCTTTTGGGACTCCTGTCCCCTTTCTGCTAATTCCTTCAAAATTTTAAATTTATAATCAAACTGTTACACTTTGATATACAGAATGTTTATAACATTTTGCATTTGAAATGCTTATTTTATCAGAGAAGTAGTACTTAGTAAGAAAAATATTTCATCGTTATTTAATATTTCATTTAAAGGGATGACCATTAAGATAATTATTCCAGTAACAAAACAGCATGCTTTATGATGTCTACTCATTGATATTCAACCTTTTTTGCATGCCCACTATTAGTTTGCATGCCAAATGAGACCAGAAGTCATCCCCTGTTACTCTGTTTACATCTTTCTTCATTACATCCTTCCCCCCTCCCTGCCCTTTTTTTTAATCTTGTATTAAAAGTCATTGTATTTTTATCTCCTCAAAGCTGTAAGTTCTTAGCAGATTAGAGCTCATCACTCTGTATCATCACTCTGTATTATCAGAAGGGAGAAATAATTTATAAATATCACATTATTGACAAGAGTACTTGTGTTATTTGAATGGGGTGCCTTTTCTGTGCCTTTAATATCTATGACTATTTCTTCTCTGCTAAATGTCATCTTGAGCATCCTGTAAAAATTATCTGTAGTTAATATAGGTCTTTGAAAGGGGAGACAATGAGACCTAGAAAGGACAAAGAGACTCCTCTGAAGTAATGTAGGTAATGGACCCTGGAGACTGCAAATGTGGTTTGCAGTAAAATCTCAAATATTTTTTCCTAGCTATTCAGCAATCGAGATTACTTTTTTCTTTAGTTTTACTTCTAGTTAAAAAACCCTTTTTTGCAGATTTTGAATGGTATGAATGAATAGGCTGGCAATTTGCTAAACATTAATGTAATTTTCAGACATGCAATTAATACAATTTTTGATGCTGTCTCTTTACTATTTTCACTGTGTAACTGGAAAAATACTTTCTTTAACCAAAAGTGAAAGACTGAAATTATTGTCTGCAGTCACAATAATAACATTAAGGTCCTAAGTGTGGAAGTGCTTCATTGTAAATATTGACAAGTATGAGCAAGTACACACTGAGCCATCTTGAAACCAGGCTGCACTACCATTCTTTAAAGGACATTGGGGCATATATTTTTACAGCAAACATTTTAGGCATCATTTGAAACTGGTGTTTCGTCGTCTTTTATATAAAAATATAAACCAGGCACAACGTTAATTAGGCTGCAGTTCCATTGAATGCTCTTTGTGGGTTTTAATTCTTGTCCTGGTGTATGATACTGCAGAGCCATTCTATGGAATAATAATTTTGAAGTTCACCATTTCCATCTATTTATTTTGGATAATATGTGTGTGTGTGTGTCTGTATCGATGGTTACCTGACACAGCTTTAATAGTTAACATCCATTTCTTAAAATATTGTGTGTCAATACTGCCTTGCTCAGTAGCAGTGATTTTCATGCACTGATACAAAAGACTACATTTTCAAATTTGGTTATTATGCACACATCTCTCCACTATATGGGGACTATGTGTATTACTTAAATGCTTAATTTTACCATGTGTCTAGGTCAATAAAATAAAAATAAATTGGGAAATAAAGTCATTCACCCAAAGTTTGGTTTGTGCTTCAAATTGAATGAATCCTACTGTGTGGAATTAAAAAAAAAAAAAGGCTTCTTCCTGCCTGTTCAACTCCATTCCTGTTCTTCATTGCCCATCCATTAAGATTAAAAGGAAGGTGGATGTATTCATCACTGTGACAGATATGAAGAGTGCAGCCCATCCTCTCTCCTTAGGGCAGGTGCTCTCCCTCAGTCTTGCTGTGAATCACAGTTTCGAAGGGAGCAGATGCCCTGCTGGGCATCAGACCACTTGTGAATATCCATAATATGATGAATGAAAAGTTTCATACTGATTCTCAGACTTCTAATGCGAGTGCATCCTTGAACTGCTGTGGAGAAGTGGATGGATTGCTGGTTCAGAATATATTTCTTCTCAGCCTTGAAAGGGCAAAGTAGGCCACTGAAAGCAATCAGTTACAAAAGGCTGTCTCACCCTCCTCATTCTAGAAGCTGCTAATGGGAAGAGGGATGAGGTTTGAAACTGGAAGATTGATATGACATCTGCACTGCATAAAAGCACTTGCAGCAGGCCTGCTACTGGCACTCTCTGCCAGGGTAACTCTTAAAGGGGGAAAGGACCTGTAGGCTTTCTCCTTCACTGACTCAAAGACACACAGAATCACAGAATGGCTGAGGCTGGAAAGGGGACCAAGGAGATCACCTGGTCCAACACCCACGCTCAAGCAGGGCCATCTACAGCCAGTTGCCCAGGACTGTGTTGAGACAGTTTTTCACTGTCTCTGAGGATGGAGACTCCATCACCTCCCTGAGCAATTTGTGTCAGTGCTCAGTCAGCCTCACCATGGAAAAGCATTTCTTGATTTCTATGTGGAACCTACTGTGTTGTAATTAATTACATTTATGAATAACTTTCTATCTACAAGGTACAGAGTTCAAATTTTAGTGTTGTACCTCCTGAATTCCTCCCAACCCCAACCATTCTGTCAGTCTGTGTAATTCTGTAATTGAAACTGGGCATGGTAATAGAAGTCCGCTCAAGCCGTGTTGCACTTCGCTTCCAAAAGAAAAGAAAGCTGTTCACAGGCTACATAAGCTGCCTCACTGGGTCAGCCCAAGGGCCTGTCTGCTTTAGCATTCTGCCACCAACAGTGGCTGTTTGCAGCTTACATCAAAATGCAGAAGTACAAGCAAGCATATTGATTGCTCTAATAACACTCTGTTTCAGCATTTAGGATTTTAACAACTAGAGAGGGTGTTTGAACTGTCATATTTAATAACCACTGAGGAATTCATCCTTCTAGACTTTATCT
Source organism: Serinus canaria (assembly GCF_022539315.1). Taxonomy (NCBI): domain Eukaryota; kingdom Metazoa; phylum Chordata; class Aves; order Passeriformes; family Fringillidae; genus Serinus; species Serinus canaria. The sequence continues at coordinate 48,642,965 of NC_066313.1, forward strand.
AATATTTTTTGAAGCTACTTATGCTTTTAGCTTTCATAATATCCTTCGGCATTGAGCCTGACAAAGCAATTATATAACCTTCGAAGCACTTCTTGTCTTTGTTTTTCTTAAGCCTGCTTAAATGCATAAAGTCACTATGTGCTTTACTGTTTATACTATGAAAAGAGTGGTTAATCATGTCTTTATTTAGCTCCATATCCTGTATGACTTTGTAGGATTGAGTCGTATCTCCTGGTGAGCCTCTTGGAATCCACACCATCTTCTTCTTTGGTCTCTGATCCTCCATATCTCTTTTCTGCAGAGCTTTTCTGGAGGGACAAAACCCTTATGTTTTGTAGATTCTGTAGAATACATAATTCAATTTATTAACAAGTGTGAGCTCATTTTTACTTAATTTCTTCCTTCTTCACTTTCATGAATGGAGAGGCTCTGATATTCCCACTGATGATCTTTTGGGGCCCATATTGAAATTTTAAAGTAGTAGCTCTTACTTATTTCCTCTTAGTATATTTTATTTGTGGCATAGATCATGTATTTACATCCACTTAGAAAAATTAATTTACTTTTTGGTCTGGAATAATGAAACATGAAAGCAAGAAGACTATAGAACCAATAGTACAGGTCATTCCTCCCTTTAACTTTGGGATTATTGAAACAGGGATGGAATTCATGAAGAGATTAGGGTAAAATCTCAGTATTCACTTGAAGTACTTACATGTGGCCTAGATTTCTATCCAATGGAGATCTACTCAACAGAATCAAATTATTCAGATATCTCTGATATAGACATTACCAGATCCCTGTAGGGTCTGGCTAGAAAGGTGGTTAACCTGGAGCTCCATCCATTCTCTTTTTATGGGATACCTTGTTTTCTAATGGAGAAAGACAGAAGCACACAGCTCCTTTTTCAACTGTCTCACAGTCCTCTCCAGAGTCAGAGTTCTAGCAAATCTGGGCCGCTCATTCTTAAGCAGTCCTAAATTCTGCTGCAAAACTCTCTTCTCAACAATCTGCTATAGAATTAACTGCTCTTACATGTATCCCATTGCCTCTGATTTTATAAAGCAGTTTACCTTTTTTCTCATTAATAAAACAGATGCTGAATATTAGATGCTTAAATTAATTAAGTGTATTTGAAGAAAAAAGCCAAGGATAATTTTAGCAAAATGACTTTCAGAATACCGAAGAAATTTCAGTTTTAGTTTTTATTGATTTTCTTTTTCCTTTTGTGCAACAAATTCTATATTGTGTTCCCTCCATTGCTAAAAAAAAGTTGTACTGTCACAGTTTCCTTAAAAAGATGAATGCTTGAAAAACTCCTCATTTCAAAAAGACTTATTTTTTCTTTTGCATGGTTCAGATTTGGAGTGAAATGGCAATTCTTCTGGGCTAGGTGGAAGATTATTGCATGATTCCTTGCCTGCTGAAGAATGGGCAGTCTTAACCATAGAATTTCTTCACTATGGAGTGCTTGTATGCCTGTAAAAGAAATCTGCCTTTTATCTTGTGGGGTTTATTTTTGTTTTCTTTTTTGTATGGTTTTGGATTTTACTTTTTTGGTTGATTTTTTTTTTTTTTTTAATCTAGACTAGGATGATCTGAATAGAAAACTTTAAATATAAATAAAAAAATATAATAAAAGAAAAAAAAATGCATCTTTGGTGTAAACAAAACACTCAAAAATCTGTGGGGGGTAACTCAGGAATGCAGAGAAGGTTATATATTTTTATGACATACGGGGCAAAGTTTACTGTAACTTACAATAATCTATTACCACAATTTTTAATATTTCACTCAATTTCATTTCTGTAGTACCTCTCTCCCAGGGTCTGTACATGGACTTACTTCAAATGCTGGTGTTTTTAAAGTGTTGCCAGTTGTATATATGAAACTATTTGGATTTTAAGAAAATATTAACAAAAAAATATGAGCAGTTGTTTTGGTTTACAATATAATCTGGAGTGTCTTCTACTTTTTAATTCTGACTTCTTGTATATTAAATTGGGAATATTAGATAACTCTTGTACAATTATGGGAAGGTTATAAAATACAAAATACTATTTCCTTTTATTTTCTCTTTTCTGTTGGGGATATCTTTGAGGCTTTCTAAAAATAACTGCAACCGTAAAGAAGCATTATTAAGATGTTGTGGAAGTGTGAAAAACAGGACGTGTAAGGGAAAAAGTTTGCAGAAGATGCTTTCTGTTAATAGAAGCTGGTTTACAGATAAAACATTTTGTGTACAAGCTAGCAATTGGAAGGAATCACTGCTTGCTACAAGGATAGCAGCTGTGACAAGGACTTGGAGACATTGAGCAAGGCAAAAGAAGTTTGAGGAGATTAAATATTTGACAATTATAGACAATTATAGGACAATTTAGAACAAATTTCCAGACCTCTTGCAATCAGTTTGTTTTTCTACTTATTCTAAGAAGTCTATATTCAGCTTCTTACTTGCAGAATTCAAAATATCGGCTCTCAAATTGTGATCTGAGGGCTGCTGGTGTTATATGAACTGTCCACAAAACTCCATTAAATATTTAATGATGGCCTTATTAGGTCTGTGGATTAAAAGCTGAGATGTATGACTTGGGTACAGTGTTAGCCTTGTCATGTTCAGGACTCGTGTGGTTCCACGGGTGCTGTGTGCTCTACAACAATTCTAGAATCAAAAGTGGTAAAACTGATATCAAAATTGTCAGACAGTAATTAAGAGATGATAGCCACAAGTTAATTCTCCAGCTGCATCCAACAACAAAAAGATGAAGACACATTTAAAAACTGGTTGAGCATTGTATTTTCTGCCCCAAGAGGGAAGAAATCTGTTCATTTCAGCTTTTCTTTTTCTTAGGTTAGGTTTTTCCACTGTCTAAATTACAGCAATGATAACTGACAGAATCTGAAATTTGTTTCTATTTTTAAAACAGGACCAGTGAAAACTTAAGAATTAGGTCCTTGACCACTATGGTAATAGAGAGAGGGGTTCTACCTAAAACTAAACCATTAAAATTAAACACACATCTAATTGTGAATAGTGACATTTGAAGGGCAACTCAGTCTGAGTGTCTTAGTCCTGATTTTTTTTTCCTGTGGTTCAAAAACATTGTCATATCTAGTTTGATACTGATTTAGGTTGAAGAAATCACATCCAAATATAATATTGTAATGAATACTTGTAATATTATAATGAATACTATCTTGTAGTGTATTCAAGGGAAGAGCATTATGCATGAAGAACCAGAGCAGAGCATTGCATGTTGTAATTCTTTTTTTTTTCAAAGCATTTTAAACATATTTGCCTCCTCATAAAAAGATTAACTACTTTACTACATTTGAGTTGAATGGCTTGTTGTAAAATGCTCATATCTATATAATTAGTTAAAACATTACTTTGTTTTGCTTCATAAAATTGCTTTGGAAGAATCAGTGTTTACATGAACTCTATAATAATACAAGATTTAAAGTTTTCCTTGTGCATAGCTCTCTTTGACAAGTCTACGTTCAAATGTTCATGCTGAGCTTAAATGTTTTGCTGTTTTAAATATAAATTAAACAAATGTATAATTCCAAGATACTAATTTGTTTCAATTTACCTTGTATTTTTTTAGTTAACTTAAATAATTTTCTTTTTCTTTTATTGTTGTGATCTGTTGTCTGTTTTGTCTGTTGCATGTCCAGGGTTCTAAGGTTAGTATTGCTGCTGTAAGTTTCAGTTTTTTTGCATTTTCAAAAATATCTTATTTTTGATCATTTGATATTACGGCTTTTTTTAACTATTATTATTCTTACTATTATTTTCCTATAACATACTGTGGAATGTGAATAGGATTATATTAGGTGTAGTAATTAATTTTTCCTACCATATTTCCCTTAAAAACCTAATGCATTGTCAATTATGGTGCTTGCTGTTAGCTCCTGGGCTGAACACAGTCAGGCTTGTGAGCTAATTTAAGTTATAAATGCAGTTGTCATTAGAGAAACTCTTCATGTCCTGAACGTGTTAGTTGTATGGGAGACTTTGTACTGCTCTTAAATTACACTGTGATATGTTCACTTTTCAATGAGTTTTAGAGATACCTCTATTTAAAATATTGGTATTAGAAGGGAGCTTGATCAATAATGGAGTATATTTTAGACACTCTTACAATACAAATGTGCTGTATTTAACATGTAGAAATTCTGGTAAGTTGTGTGTAAAAAGAAGTCCATCTTTTTTTTCCTTCATGAAACAGAATTTTAGGGAGATTTGGGAAAAAAAATCATTTTAATTCAAAGTTTGATAAAATCTTGCTAAAATCTTATATTAAGTGACTTGCAAAAATAAAACAGCAATAGATATTCTGAGAGGTTTAAGACTATGATTGGCACAATACAGTTCTAACTTGATAAAAATCAACATCAGGCAGTCAACTGGCTACAAGTGAGCCTGTTGTTATTTCAAGCATATGTTCAAAGTTCAAGTTTCCATAATCACAAATGAGTTTTTCTAGCAGACTGCTGTGGCTTTAGAGTTTTGCAAATATATTTTCTTTGGGTGAGTGCTTTCAAAAAATCTTCTTCCAGTCTGTTATAAAAACAACCAGCAACCTATTTTTCCAAAAGGTGTGAGGAACACGGCACAAGCTAAACCGGGGAGCCCTGGCCTGGGCCTTCTGGCCAAAGGAGATAGAAGATAGGCTGAAAATCTTTCTTCTGAGAGTTGTCATTTTACTATTTTTCTAATATTCTTGGGCAGTTCAGACAGATGACAGCCCTTCCCAAATCACTCATGTGACCAACATGTTACATCCCTAAGAGAAATGAAATGAAGGGCTATCTGTCATTATGGTGACACATGCCACTTTGTATCTTTCATCTTTCAAAAAAATTGTTTCCTTAATACTGTTTGGCACAGTTTGCACTTTTATAATTTTGGATGTAAAAATATTATTCAAAATAAGCCATGAATGCAGCTTAGGAGTTTTACGAGTATGGAAATAAACAAATATTTTGTTTTCTGTATTTTTAATTTCCTTTAGAAGGAAATTATCTAAAGAGCACACCATTTTTTTTTAAATAAATACTTCTAATAAAATTTTTAAACACAATGAAAGTACTTTTCAAAGAGACTAAACTGTGTGCTCAGCAAGTCTTGCAACTGGAAAACTTGCTGACAATCAGTAAGAATGAGCCACCTTTAAACACATTTTAAAATAGTATTTAGTCAAATAATTCTGAATGCAGACAAGTATCACACATTCCTGTTTTCAATTTGCCTAGCTCCAGAGGCAAGAGTGTTTAAACAGATATTTTTTGTTTTGGATTAAGCTGACTGTTTCCTCCCTTACCTGCACTGTTAAATACCTGAAGACATTTAAAAACATGACTCTGGACATCTAAGTGTCTTTTTTGGAGAAAAAAAAAATTGGTTTTCAGAAATATTGAAGCCATTCAGAAATTTTTTGCTGCTTCCCACTAAGTAGAGTACAACGTTAGGAAAGAAACAGCAACTCTCTGGGACATGTGAGCTGCATGCCATGTCACTTGTGCCTTTTTACTTTCCCTCTGTTGTTGTAATGAGGTAGCAAACATAAATTGAAGTATTGGACTCTGTCAGAATTCTATATGCTGTAAACATTGCAGGGAAAATCAATTCATGGAGACAGAGTGCAAAACTGTTTGTTTTTTCCCCACTCCATTCCTCACATTTGTTTATATGAAAGAACATAAAAAGTAAAAGCTATACACAGAGTAATTCCTTTAATCTGTTACCTGTTTGCCTAGCCTATGGAAGAAAGTAAGAATATGTTGCACCCTTTAACACCATGCATTGTTTTATTATCTGCCCTTACTTTGTCTTTATGTAATTGCTAATAACTTTCTCATTTATATTAGACTTTTTCTCATCTATTACAGCATGTATATATAAATAATTTTCTCACTCTTCATGCTGCCTTACTTTGAATTTCACTCACAGCTTATGTTAATATTATCAGTAGGATATTTTTGAAATAACTTTTCAGTCTATCTGCCATTAAGCATAATGATTTAGATTTCTATGTGTATGTGCTGTCTTTATATTTCAATTGTGTTCAAACTGTTTAATTCAATTATCCCCTTTTAAAGACTGAATTGGAAAATATCGAAGTGACACAAGGAATGTCGGCAGAGACAGCAGTGACGTTTCTCAGCCGTCTGATGGCAATGGTTGATGTATTGGTATTTGCCAGCTCTCTAAATTTTAGTGAGATTGAAGCTGAAAAAAACATGTCTTCTGGAGGTCTAATGCGACAGTGCCTAAGGCTTGGTAAGTCAACAGACAGGATGTATTAAATAGTTACTTACAGATCAATGAGTTTCGATGGATCAAATAGTGACATGTGCAGCAAAGGACCTTGTAGGTAGAGCTTGATGTGATAAAGTAAAAATCCCATTTATTATTTATTGGTCTGATAGGTTTTAAGGCCAATTCAATTTAGTCATAAGAAAGACATGTCTGAAAATGTTCTTCCTTTTGTAGTTCATGTTGTATATATTCAGGGAAAGTAAAAATATTAAATTTAAATCAGTAAACAGATGATTTTTTTTTTCTTAAAGCTGCTTTACTGCCTCCATATTGCAGTTTTTCTTATGCAAGTCTCCATGGATTTGTAGGGCTCTATGGGCTATGTAAAATAAAAAGAGTGGGATACTTGTGCAGACACTGTAGATCTCAATAAATTTTGCAACAGCATGGCATTTGTCTTCATTGTTTACTGTTACTCATACTACTTATTGTGATACTGATAATTTTACTGCTCCTGGTATCAAATTTGTGACTTCTTCTCAGTTCTTAATTTTTTAATCAAATTTTCAATTACTGCCTACTAGGAATGAGTGCTAATTGGTGTTCTAAATGTAATATTGAAAAAAAATTCTAATCTATGGCCTTTTCATTTCTTCTTATAGTTTGTTGTGTGGCTGTGCGGAACTGCTTAGAATGCCGGCAAAGGCAAAGAGAGAGAGTAAACAAGACGTCATTAATTGGCGGTAAAACACAAGATGCTCTTCAGGGTGTAACAGCATCAGCAGCAACCAAGGTAACTGAGCCTTAGGTAACCAACAGCAATGGTGACAAGTCTGAAACACCGCTTTTTTTTAGGATCAGAAAATAGTTGTAACTAACTTCTCAAACATTTGGCAAAAGCTTAGGTTTTTCCTGTTAGCTGGTTTATGGTGAAAGTGTGTGAGGAGGCTCTTTTGAAAGATGCAAACCTTGATGCAGGAGTATGACTGTAGCAATTCTAACCAACTTTTGCACTCTTGCTTGGCCTACTTGAAAGAGCAAGTTCCCTTACTCAGCTCTGTCATATATACCTGAATAGATTTTTTTATTCCATCAGGGTACTCTCCCCTTTTGATGAAATCCTGCAATTGCATCTGTGTTGGTGGACTATCTGAGTTCCATTAGCTTCAACAGACCTTTGAATGCATATTAGATGTCAGTACTTACTATCTGCTTTTAGAAGTGAATTTTATTGGATATTCAGTCACCACTTGGTTTTTCCAGCGTCATTAATTAATTCCTTTTTTTTTTCTTTTTCTTTAAATATATTTTTAACTTGTTCACATCTTTAAGACTTTGGGGACACAGAAATTAAAATCTAAAATTAATTTGTCAGAGCCCATGAATAAAATACAATACATTGCATGATGTAAAGGATCCCTTCTTTTTTGCTGTTATATTTTCATTGCTAAATCAGGGTATTTATTCTTCTCTAAAATTTTTTCAAATAGCCTTTGCAAAGTTAGCTCCTTTCACAATTTTATTTCATTAAATCTCACAAAGGCATTACCTTTTTAAATACTGTCACTTTCAATGCAAAGAAAATCCCTATAAGGAGACTTTTAGGTATTCAGGCCTCATATTCAATACATTTTAATTTTTAAAGGAAGCATGCTATTCTATCTTTTTTTAAATAGTAGCAAATATTTTATCCATAGCCTGTAATAAGTCTCAGTAAAATTAACATTTTTTTTATTTCTGTTCAGCATTTTCAAACATAACAGGCATATTAGAAATAATTTTTTATTCAGTTATGAAGTGACTGTAATCTGAAACAAACTTTTGTGTGAAAATTATTATCTTAACTCTGTCTAGAGATACAGCTGTTCCAACTGTTGGAAAGATGTAACAATTTATATAGCATTAAGAAAATAATTAAAAGCATCACATTATTTCTAGAGCCCTTATCTGAGCATTATGTGGAATTTTATCTAAGATTGATGTAATAGCTAAAAAAATTACGTCAAATTAAGGTTCTAACAGAAATGCTTTGATATTTTGAGAGGACCAAAAAATCTCACTACTTTTTATTTTTAGACTCCCCTTGAAAATGTCCCTGGAAATCTTTCTCCCATAAAAGACCCTGATAGGCTTCTTCAGGATGTTGATATAAATCGTCTACGAGCAGTTGTTTTCCGTGATGTGGTGAGTAATGTGTGCTGTAATTCTTTCTCCTGCAAAATCATCACTTATTGAAAAAGATTTTGATTGTACCCGAATTAAAAATATCCTTCATGTGTTGCACTTCCTGTATTATCTGCAAACTCTCTGCTTGTGACATTGTAACTACCAGCCACCTTCTGCACTTAAAAATTATACTGATTAAGCTATTTGAGATTAGTAGTTGACTGTGTTTAACATTCAGCCTTAATCTTATACTAGCCAAATAAACACAGCCAAGGTATATCCGTTACAACATATGTTGATTTAAATTGTTTTACTAAAGGACCCAACTATTCATCCAACCAGGGTAGAAAAAAAATTAGTATGTATGTTACAGAAATGCAGCAAATTCTCACTTCTGCTGAGCACATTTCTGTATGTAAACATATCAAAATTTTTTTTCAGATTTTTCTGCAACAGATTTTAGCACAAAGCTGCACCACAATATACTTGATTTTGTAATGGGAATTATTACTGTATACCTGCAAGTACATCATTGCATTTAGATTCTCCAACATGAGTTCAAAAAAGCAATATTCTGTCAGCTTTTCTTTTCTTAACTAATGGAGGAAAGAATACAAGAAAGCATGTCTCTGGAACTTCTATGAAAGAAATTAATAAGAGAATTTCTAATTATTTTAAGACTTGCAAAAACATGCAGCCAGTTTTAGTAGCACCCAGAAAATATGGAAAACAAGCACTGGAACTGTAATAGAAAGTACATACTTTCTATTCTGACTGTAATAAAAAGTACATACTTGTGAAATTGAGAAATGATGAAACCACTAGAGAAGATAGAAACTAAAGTTTTAATTTTATCATGTTAAGTTTTGCATGATAATAATAATAATAATAATAATAATAATAATAATAATAATAATAATAATAATAATAATAATAATAGACATTTAGTTGAATTAGAGCAATTTAATATCAATCTGGATAATATCTAAGCCATAGATGGCAGTTTCCCTTGAACAGCAGATTATGCAGGATGAGAAGAAAAGACAGCAAAGTTATAGTGGTCCTGACTTTCACTTAAATCAGTCCTGGAAACCTAGGATTGCTGCAGACATCTCTTGAGGAAGGGGAAATCAGAATGTACAAGCTATTTCTGGAAGAAAAACAGGGGTACATTCTCCCTGCTTTTATGTGTTACCAGAAGCTGCTATGCCTGCTTATGCATCCAGCTGGAGAAACATCAGTGCGTTTAGATTTCCCTCTCAGCAATTGTACCCCTTACCTCCTTCTGTCTGGGGCTGTCACAATCTCATCCTTGGGGCAGCAAAAGACAGTTGTCCTTGCTGCCAGAAAGCCTTTAAAGCACTCTCAGGGTAGAGGCAGGCCTCTTTTTTAAAAAGTCCATTGACTCCACAGACCCCGAAATTTGTGTGGTTGCCAAATTAGCTCCAAAACTGAGTACTTACTATGTGCTCTGTGTGTGTACTACTCCACTGAAAACCCACTCAGCCTGCTTCATTATCCAGTTCCTGCTATGCTGGCAGAAGCAGCTTTTCAGCTTTGTATTACCTATTAAGAATTGTGATGTTTTTGAAGAAAAAGTCCATGAAAATATTCAATATTCTAGGTGTGTTTCTTCTTCCCTGGCACAGGACGACAGCAAGCAAGCTCAGTTCCTAGCTTTGGCTGTGGTTTACTTCATCTCTGTCCTGATGGTCTCCAAGTACCGCGACATCCTGGAACCACAGCGAGAAACTGCGAGGTCTGGGAGCCAGGCAGGTAGAAATATCAGACAAGAAATAAATTCACCAACAAGTACAGGTAAATTTGTTTTCTTCAAATGTTATGTAATTTTGTTTTCGTTTTAGAACTGTAATTATTTTACTACAAAGTATTTTTAGTGAGTAGCTTAAGATCCTGATAGGAAATTACAAACTAATTTCTTCCAATATGATAATTTGGAGTTTTAAAATACATTGGCATATTTGAGGTGTCCTCTATACTTGCTTATAAGGTATTACTAGTCTTTCTTTGTATTTTTTAATGTTTTTATCTTTCTTTAATTTGAAAATAATTTTAAGAAACCAGATTCCTGCTGGAGTTTAAATTGTAAGGTTCAAGGTAGTTCACCAAAAATCTTCCTGAACCTATTATGTATTAGGAAGAACAGATATCTTTATACCACAAAATGAATAAACAGAGAATACAGCTGCTTGCCCTCATGAGCTCCCTTTGTTTGAGTGAGGAAGTTTGTGAAAGGCTGTTAGTGGAGGTCTGAGTACCTACTTGGAGTCCTGCTGTATTAGTGCCTGCATTTAAAAGCCTATAATAACCATAGAATAAAAAGAAAACATTGCTGTTACCTTCTTCGACTGACCTGTTTGTGATTTGTTTTAGTGGTTTTACTGGCATGTGTTCTTCAGCCCAAAAGGAGGGAATCTGTTAGGTCTCAGAACCTGTTAGAAATGAGGGATGCAAACCTTACCCCACACTGTTTCAAATATTTTGCACTCAGTCCAGTTTTTTTCTTTTAAGCCTGACTGGACTGATTATAACTGTACCTTCTGTGTTAAAAGAGTTGAAAACAGGAGCTGCATTTGTCCACAAAATTTTTTGTCTATGTTTTTGTTCTTGTATTGATCTTTAATTGCTTTCTTCATTTCTGGAGCTGCTAATTTTTGTTCTTCATAGAATTTTCTTCCAGTTTGTGTTATATTCACATTTAGTCATTATTTTATTATTCATCATGCTGTTTTAATTTGCTAAGTTTACGTAATTTTCTGAAGTCAATGTGCTTGTAGGCTTCGCATTTGAAAAATACTACATAAACGTAGTCAGTTAAAAGAAATCATAATTCTTTTTGCCTTCCTGATTTAATGTTATGGTTCTGAACTAAGAAACTGCTACTTTCACCCAGTATTGTCTTGCCTATTTGCTTGTATATATCTATCTATCTATCTGTGTCTCTTTTTCCCTATAAATGTTGCTCTTGAAGTGCCCAAATAATAGGTATGCTGTTTCCTATCTCTTGATATGGAAATTGTTTTGTTTTTTTTTTCTTTTAGAAATGCCTTTTTTTTTTTTTTTTGGTTGGTAATACCATATTTGCATGTTTCAATGAGATAGGATATCTGTCATGGATCCACAGTGGACCAGGCCACACATGAATACTAGCTGGCTCACATTTGATTCCATGATTTTCTCCACAGTTGTGGTCATACCATCTATCCCTCACCCAAGTTTGAACCATGGATTCCTTGCCAAGTTAATTCCTGAGCAGAGCTTTGCCCACTCATTTTACAAAGGTAATATTAACATCATCTCCTAACCTGTTTGGGTGTTCTTATTTAATGCAATGCACTTCAAGAACTAAATGTGATGTTACTGTTGATAAATAAGTATACGCCTCAGGTTACATGGAGATCAGACCTGATGATACCTTTAAAACTTGAACTTCCTGCCTACATTTTTCTAAAAAATCTCTCTCCCACTTTCACTACAATTTATTATCTTTAATTATTATAAAATTAAATCAAACAATTAAAAAAAAAGCCAAAAAAACAGTCAGGAGAAGGGAATGGATATAGGAAAATTTAAATTCTTCTGGTTTGTGGTTATTCTGCTACAATATTAATGCCCATAAAAATAAAATCAGGCCTGTTTTGAAAAAATTGCATACCAAATGAAGTATAAAGTAGTTTTGTAGTATTTCCTTTCCCTGTATCTTTTCCTGTTCTTTTGCCTTCCTTTCTCACTTTTTTTCTTGCCTTCCTGATGGTATGTAAACCTCTGATACTGTATGTGAATTATTTATGCCTGTTATTTAATGTGCTGTGCTGTGTTTCTCTTGAAGGAAACCAATTTTTCTACCAAAGCAACTATTATATGTTTTGGGCCTGATTTGTTTTGTTTTGCTTGTTTGTATGTTTTAATATGTACTCTATAAGTTAGGAACATGGAGGGTTTTGTCATTTCTTGAAAAAGAGAGGGTTACCTGAATGTAACTTTAGCCAAGTTTACTTGTGCATTTCCACAATAATTTGCATGCAATGTGCTGTCAACACAGAATGTAAAAGAATTTTTAAAAAATTAATTTGATGAAAATGATCTTGGTATAATTTTGTAAAATGTCACTGGGTAAAAAGACTGATTTTTAAAAGGCATAAGTTATTTAGAATGAGCACAGTTTGTGAAGAACAGAATAGCTAGCTTCCTACTTCAGTAATAAAATGAATATGACAAGCATATGCTTGTCATATGCTTTCTGGGAGTATTCTGTTAAAATACTTATTACATCAACTTAGCCTATTACTGTGTTAATCTGGCATTTCTTGAGCTTTGCTGTGTGTATGTATGTATAAATTTGATATGTGTATGTATATTATAAATTGCTTTAATTTTTAACAGTCTGTAAAGCCAAGGTTTGTGATTTTGATTCATAGGATATTATCTGCCCTACAAAGAAGAAAATATTTTCTATTGCTCAATATTACTATTATTATCTATTGTATTTGTTTTACCTTGAGTTCAAATAAAATAGTTTTGGTTTTCAAACAGTTGAATAGAGCTACATTAAAAGTGTGAGCAGGCTAGAAAGAAAGGTGGTTTGGTTTTAGAAATAAATTATTCAGGAAAGGAAATGTTATCTGTGGTTAATTGTTCTATTTTTTTGATATCATCAGGTCCTTAAGGGTTTTAACTGTCTGAGGTCTCAGTCTCATACTCTTTACAGTTTTACCCATTGGAGGAAAAACAATTCCACTTTTTATATTTTGAACACAGTTCCTCAGTTTTGAACATCAACAAAAAGTTAAATGAAAATAAATTGCAAATGCTGTCAGAAGAGACCAGAAGTCAAAACATATTTGTCATTTCAAGAGAATCTTTCATTCCAGTGGGTAGGCCAATTGGGTTTTTTTCAGTGACCTGAGTTGCTTTCAGACATTGGCAGCAAATTTAATTTTTGAATATGGTTCTAAATTTTAAGGTATTTTTACTTAATACAAAGTGATTTAATGTAGCCTTTAAAATTAAAAACACATTTTTAAAGCAAAGTCCTACTTATTGAAAATTGATAGAAATTTGGTTGTTACGTGGAGGTGAAGACATATTTTATTTGTTCCATATGACACTAGATGGATATAAAGATTTTTTCTTTGTATATCAAGCAAGTAGTATCGTAATTGTTAGAACTGTACAGGAAAAGATCTCTTTAATTCAAGAAGAGGGATTGACTCCTTAAAAGAAAACCATTTCTCCATTTTTAGTATAATCTAATTATCTGACCAGGAAACCTACCCGGGAAAAAGGGCAAGATAAAATTTGGTATATTACCAGGATTTAAGATAATTATTTTGTTCTTAGTGAAATTCTTACTTTTTTTTTTTTTTCCATTGTGTGGGGGAATATCTTTAGTTAAAATCTATTTAAATCTGTGTGAGACTCTATTTTTCTCAAGTACATTATAGTAGATGATCAGCAAATACTTCCTATGAGAAACTGCAGCTGTTGTCAAGTCTGGGTTATAAGAATTTTAACATCATTTTATTTTATATGAAACTCTTCCATTATCACCATAAAAAATATTAAACTTTGCCTTATTTCCTGATATTACTGGATATAAATAAAAGATACTATTGAAATAAAAGATCTTAAAATATATTCTGCAGTGAAATATATTCTACCCTTACTTAAAATGTTTGTAGATGGCAAAGTAATGTTTCTTTCAATATTATTCAGATATTGCTCATAAGCTAGGTGTTATCTTATGGTGCTTGAAGGAAAAAGGTCACACCCAGGAAGGAAAAACTATTACGGTAGTGTCCATGACTACCATTTAACAATAAAAATATGTATTTCTTTATAGCATTCTATACCTCTGTGTTTATTTTACCTTCTGACTTGTTCCACAGGGAGAGAAAAATATATCTGTATCTGCAGATTTGCTCTCATTATAAGTTTGTTGAAAGTGCTTATGTTTCTTCTCCTTGTTTCTGATAACTTTAAAGGGTCTGCAGTACTTTTAAATTTGTGTGTAGTCAGACAAAGCAAATCTTGCAAAATTAAGAGAAAGTTCTCTCTCTTCAATTTAGGTCATATATAGCTTTACACTTCGAAGTAATTCATTACCAGAGTCTGAAGGGAAATGGCAGATCAGAACTTTTCTCTTGAATCTGAAGATTGTCTGAAAAACACAGTCCTACAAAAGTAAATGCTACAGACTCGCTTCTTCTTGTTCAAAATACCAAGTAATTAATTAAACTTAAAATTAATTAATTTAATTAAATAGGGAGATAACATTAAAAATGATTGTCCAAAACCTCTGTACTGGATTATCAGGGTTTTTGTCTTAAAATCATCAGTCACGCGTGGGTTCTACTTTCTGGAAAATATTAGTAGTGAATCAATATTTGAGCTAGTTATCTTCATCTCCCTTGAAAACAGGTGAAGAAAGGTTAGGGCATGTTTAGGGTATGGCTCATCTGACCTGCTTTGAGATCTACTGGTCACTAGAAATGCCAATCTTTCTTCATTCACTACAGCTGTCACCGCTAATGTGTCTTGGTCAGATCAATCCTGACTCCTGTGACATGGCATAACTGAACTCCAGACACAAACACTGGTTTATGACAAAAGCTGGAACCAAATTCTTTGATGTCAGGCACTTAATCCAGTAATGACATTATGTTTCTTAGTAATATCCCTATCCACATCTCTTTAGCAAGAGCTACCCTTGTGAGCTTAGCACAAAATACCAAAATTTTAATTTCTGAAATGGGAGCAATTAGAATAGCCTGGAAAATACTGGTTTGTTCCATGTTGAATTCTCCACTTAGATAAGGATATTTTCCCAAAATTGGTATGTACCAATTTTGTTATGTGTTATGTCTGGAGGATGTGGAACTAGAGACACAAAATCTAAGAGCAGCCTTTTCTCTTACCAGGCACAGGGTAATCAGTACATGTTTTGAGAGAGAAACACCCTTCCATCAGAATAAGAGGAGAGATAGAGGACCGTGGTATCTTTTGTTAGTAACAGCTAATAAGCCTTGCCATGTGAAACTGAGTAACCTTTTCAAATTATAGCTACCAATTACAAGTAGATTTAGCTATAGGGGTCGGGATCACTTGAAATGAGTTTTTCCACTTCTGGTTGCTATTGAAGCTGTCCTTGCTTTCCTTGAAGGTTTATTGGACTATTCATTTCAACAGTGTTTCCACATCTCCAACAGTAGAAAATGTGAATTATTTTTTTTCCTTTTACACTTCAGCTGGCCTCCTGTAAATTACTTAGAACACAATTAAAATAAAAGAAGTAATGAGTAGATATTTTCAGTTGAAAATTGATGTTTTAGTTTGCATTACTCAGGAGTATTTCAGAAATGAAAGTATGGCAACAGTGCAATTTAGCTTATTATATATTGTGAGAAGCAAATCAGTATGTAGGTTATCAGAAACTTCTATCAAAAATTGATTGACTTTTCCACTTGCTTGCTATCACTGCCTGTATTTTTCCCAAAGCACTGTAAATTAGTAGATTTCTTAAAAATATGTGTTGCAGTGGGACTGGAAGCTATTGATTTATTTTTCTTGACAGAACAAACTATATTAAAATGTTGCAGAAGCAGCTTTCTCTTTGAAGACAAGTAAAGTATCCAGTTTTTCAGGTCCCCTAGGTCTATAGTACTCTGGGAATGACACTGTTGTTTGTATTTCTAATGTAGTAGCATAGAGATTTCCAGAATATTTTCAAACTATTTTGCATGAGGAGAGCAACCTAAGTATACAAAGTGGACTAAAGGATGAATTTCCAGTTCCTGTGAAAATATTCTTTGCCTCAAGAAGTCCTGAAAAAACTCATGTCTCCATCCCCCCCAAAATCTAGTTGTATATATATTTCCAAAAAAGGAGAATTCTATAAGGAGCATGAGTGGTAATCCTGATTATCATAAAATTCTGATTCTATTGAATTTCTACCTGCTGCTCAAAATAATCATACTGTTCTTCTGATGAAACATACGCTCCTTATTCCAACTATATCTGAAAAGACATGTATTTGGAGATCATGAGATAGAATTGAATACATCTTAATCTATTATTTATTGCCCTTTACCAGCTACTTAAGGCATCATAGGAGAAGTTTGCACATATATTTCATTATTAATTGATCAATAATTATGTATGCATGAAGCAGTTGTAATAGGGATTATTTTATTTTCATTTGTTTGTACAAATTACAGATGTTTTAAAAGTTTTTTATAAAACTTTCAGTTTCTTAAAAAGTAGTGCTTAAACCAAAATGTTTTAATATGTTTCTTTGTCTATAGGGAACATTCTCTCTGTTGCACTGTTAATTTTTGTTGCTGGATGCTGTAACCTACATGAGAGATTTCTTTAAATTTCATTTCTAAGAAATGTCGAAGTAGCAAAACACCATCTTTCTCAGAGTACATCAGAAATACAGATATTATCATAGGTACCTCTAAAGTAATTTATTTTTTAATTTTGTGGGTTTGAGTTTATGCTATAAAAAAAAAAAATTACTAAAAATATAAACTGAAAAAACTCGGGAAATTGACCTAGGGAAAAAAACATTACCATATTGTTCCTAATTTCCATTTGGGTTTTGTTTCAAAAAGAAAACACCTGGCTTACTCTAAAGCTAACATTTCTTTAATGTGACTACTCATTTTCTTATTTTTATTGTATCTTTTTCATATCTTTTAGTTAATATCTTGGTAATGCTTTGGCTTAAGACGTTTTGTTTGGCAGCCAGGTAATCAATCAGACTGATGTCTTATCCATCAAACACTGAGTGAAAGACCTTTGAGTAGTAAAGAAGAATTCAGACATTGATTAAAGACTGCCTAAACAGATCAGGAGGTTGTGTCTGTCATACATGGCTCTTTCAGTGTCCTTTCTGTGGTCAGGGTAGGTATTGCCTGCCTTAATGTCTGCAGGGAAAGGAACAAATGATAAGACTTTTGAGGAATTTGAGCACTTAGAAGAAATTTCCAGAGAACAAAAAGAGAGGACATGCACTTACACACATCCAGCTGTGAACAGAGGCTGATGATAACTGTCCTCTTCAATCACCTCCCAATCTTGATTTCCCCACCCTGAGTCTCTCCTGCTCTATTCCTCTCCCATTTCAGTGCCTCTCTGCTTTTCCTGGTTGACAACTACATTGCTTCTCCTCACGAATCCATGCTGGCTAAAAGAAAATTCCCAACCCTCTGCCTTAAATCCCCTGTACCAAAACCTATGCCTTTCCAATTGCCAACCCACCCCAGAGTATTTCCTATCTGATTGTGCTCAGTCCCCCCATTTTCAGCTCTGTTCCTTCTGCCCTCAGCCACACATATCAGAGCCCTGGTGTATCCTATGTATGGTTTTTCCTATTGCCAGCCAGAGGCTGCCAAGGCACATGCTCTACTTCCACCTCCTTGTGTGCCCATGTAGCAGCATGCTGTTAGACAGCTCAATCTGCTCTGCTGCATTGCTGTCCTTGTGGAAGGAAAGGGACAGTGTTTGGTCTCACAGGAATTTTAGAAACCTGGATAAATATGTTGGCAAATAACAGATGCAGGTTAAATGCATGCTGCATTTATCAAATGTTTTTGTAGATAAAAGACTGATAGTGAAAAAATGGAAAATTGTAACCCTAAACCAGGCTCTTTTCCCTTATGTTTTAATAATACAATTTAAAAGAAATTTCTTTAAAAATATGAGTGTTCTAAACATGAACTCTCAGTGTTGTTCCTGTTGCTTTGCATCAGAAATAACAGAACTCCATGAAGTCTTTTAGTGGGACATGACCAAATTTGCCTATTAATGCACAGCTACATGAAGATTAATATCAGCCAAGCTGCCAAAATTCTAGACCATCTAGATTCTACATGGTTGGGCCATCATCAAGATCACTATAAAAGAAATTTTTACTCTGGTAAAAGCTTAAAACTTTCACAGGGAAATAGAAATGCCAACAGAAGAGAAAGTCCTGAGCAGCAGATAGAGAGCAGCTTGGAATCTTAATGCTTCTTTTAGGGGAATTCTTCTCACTGTTTTGCCTTAACCTTGAGGGACTTTTCTATTCTAAGCTCGTTCTTGCTTACTTCTTTCAATGTATCCTTAAATCAATGTATCTTATTGCTCTTGCTTACTTCTCTCAAGGTACCTTACTACTCTTTGATTCTGTTCCTGTATTTAGTTTCTCATCTCAGTTTAATCATGCTGCTTCTTACACATGAAAATTAGTTGAGACGTTGCAGGGAAGAATTTTTCCACTCTATCTTGGTGGCCTTGAGTTTAGGAATTGATTAGTTGACTCTTCCACCTATGGAGGAAGCTGTAATATCACTGCCTTTTTGGAATGAAAGCATTTTCAGCTTGGAGGGTGCTGTTTATGGAAGTTTTTAGAAAGCTGCAGAAGGTTTATAAAAGTCAACTATTAAGGTTATCACCAGCACTTTAAGATAGCTATGCAGAAAACAACTCATAAATTCTTCAGTTCAAATGCAGAAAAAGGTGGTGTCAAGTCCCAAAACCCTTCCCCTGCCAAATGTTTCACTATTGTTTACAGAAGAAATTTGACAATTATTTGGGATAGTATTGCTTCCCAATACTTTTTCAGCCATATTGTAAGCAATTAAAAAAATTATTTTCATTCTTCTTACTTTTGAAAAATTTCAGCACATTTTTCTCTAGTAGGAAGATTTAACACTATGAAAGAGACAAGAAGATCACAGGAAAATACACTTTATTTTTTTTCCATCTTTTTAAAGTAAATAAATTGTGATTTGTATAATAACTTTTTATAATGACAAAATTGTGTGTATTTGCCTTACATACAAAATGGCTCATTATTAAGTTAATAAACAGGGGGAGTGTGGGTTGTATTTTTTAGCCATATGGAAGCAGTGCAAGAGCTATTTAGGTAACTCAGTAGGTTAAAACAATTACAATTCACTTCATAAATCACAAGCAAACAAGATATTCTAGGGAAGGAGCGTGACGGATGAGGTCACCAGATATACAATATGTCATTTAGTTAACTTAGGCCCATATTTTTCCCATAATATAGTAGATGAACTCATTAGTTAGAATGAAAAACAGTAAGAAGGAGGCATCTGGCTTCCAACTGCCTGTTTCTGACAGGGTTAAGATCACTAGATCTAGTAATGATTCTGCTTTGTCTACTGACATGGCCTTGTGCTGTAGAAAACTGATGAGGTTTGCAGAAAATTTAGTGTCTTACTGTCACAGTGTTAGAAGGTGGACAGATGCAATCAGATGTGGCTTTGCTTCTGTTCATGCTTACCATTTTGCTAAGTTGCTTTAAGTAGTTAGGATTTCTATAAAATAATGGACGTTTCTGGTTTAAGATTTTTCTAAATCACTTAATGAATCAGTATTTATTTCTGCATTCAGAAGGCAACCAAAGTGCTATGACCTGGTGTAAAAGAATATGGAACAGAACTTACAGATATCCAGTTTTACAACTAAAACTGATTGGGTTTTGTGACCTATGCTAAGAAGTTTACCATTTACCAAAAGTAGTATTAGTATTAATAATAATGTTGATCAAAAAAGTCTTTTAAAGCATCTTTTCACCCATATTTGTGTGGATTTCACACATCCTAATTTGCTAGGATTCTTACCTGAAAGGTAGTTAAGAAGTTTTATCAGTTCTTAATTTATTTTTTCTTAAGGCACAAAATGTAAATTGAACCTTTTAAACCCTTATTCATTTAGCTTGCTTTGTGTTTTCAAAATGAGAGTTAATGCACTCCACTTAGTAGTTTTGAGGTGTTATTCATAGTGATAAATCAGACTGAGCTGAATTGGCTTAGTGTGCATATTTGTATCAGGTATTGGAGGCACAGCAAAAACAAGTAAAGATACAAATCTGATTTTTGCGTACATCAAGTACACATACAATTGCCTGAATTTAGAATAACTTCCTTTGATATTTTTGCCCTAAATTCTTTCAATTAGTGTTGTCAATCGTAGTTCTTTCAATAGTATGTCATACTGAAATTTTATGTCCACAAATATAACTTTACTTCAATTTTTAGCATCAACTGACGCAGGCCTCCCATCATTTTATTTTCATTTGGGAACAAAGGTTTGCAAGTCACCTGCTGATTAATTAAGTACAGTCCTATTTATAGCATCTCAAGATTAGTTCTATTTTTTTAACTTGCTGCACTGATTGGAATGCTACTACATAACCTTAATTATGTATGGATGACTGTCACTTTCCGAATTAAAATTTTTTCATGGTGAGTATGCACTGGTTTTCTCGTGCCAACCCTGCAATCCTTTTTTTTTTTTTTTTAATTTTCATCTTCAGCTTGTATAGCTGAAGATGAAAATTAGCTTTTGTATAACTTCTCAGCATTAGTTTGGCCAGACTATGTCAGTCAAATTCTTTTCTGCAACAGTAGATTGCTAAGTAACCCCACAGTGGCACTTCCACGTTTCTCAAATATGAAGGCATACACAGTATTCCATAATGAATCCTTCCAGAGCCCTCTCTAATGCTGTTAATGCTTAGCTGTTGCAAAGCATTGAAAAAGTTTGGAGTCACATTTGCCTTTTCTATGAGATTCTTGTATTGGCAACTAAATAGTTACCCACCAATTGATATATCCAAATCCTTCTTTTCAGTCATTTACCAAAGATGGATTCCAGTTATAATGGGAATCTCTGTGATCTTCACTAGATACAAAGCTTTTCACTATTAAATGTAATTTGCAGTTCTGCCATAATGCCTTCTTATAATTGTGCTTCTGTGACCAGCAGTTGCACCTCATAATTTTGTCATCAGCAAATTTAGCCACAATGTTTTTACCTGAAATTTTACTCAAAATTTAAACAAAATAGCTCCCGTGGTATTTTTTTATCAGTGTGATAGGCTTTTCTTTTCTTTTCTTTTGAAAGTAACTATTGGCTCCTTCTTAGCCAGTTTCTTTTCCCACATTCTAATTATTTCCAGGGTCTCATGACTAAATTGCAATCTGTTGTGACAACCCCAGCTTTACTGAATTTACCATATTGACCGTTAATTTCTCTGAACAATAAGTATTAAAAAATAATACTTAATACTTGAAGTATATACTTATAAGTATTAAGTATTATTTAAGAAAGCCATTTTTTAAATTCATCTCTTTGCATTCTATTACTATTCTTTACTCAAAAATAGATCCTGAAATCTTGCTTTCTGTTGAAGGTGTCCAGTTGTCGAGATATTTTTTTTCCTATCTCTTGCAAAAAGAAACCTTGTATGGTTTTCTTCAGTGACATTTTACTATCTTCAGTCATCTGTTTAGCAAAAGTTAAAAAGAAATATCCATTATATTCCTGGCTATTACTAGACCAGGAATATAATGGATATTTCTTTCAAAATTGACTTGGAGTAAGTTCATTACAATAGATTTTAATGTGTTAAAAATCTTTCTTCTGGTTTACTCAAGGTAGTTGACTTTGCACAACTGTATTTGGACCAGTTTTTCTGTTCAGCATTGCTGACTGTAATGGAAATTGAGGTTGGGTGTAACCTAACTTCACCATGTAGTGGACCATCGTCTCTTTTCAGTGCCCTCTTTTCGTTTGCATAATAATGGAGCCTTATGCCATTTTATTCACCATCCATTTCATGGGCAACAACCTGCTTTACTGGCTGTCCAGTACTAATCTTCCCTTCAGTTGAGAAGTGTTATCTTTGTATGGATGGAGTTTAAAGAGACAAGCAGAAAATTCATTAGCATCATTCTGTGGATCAGATGTCTTTCTGTGCCAAATATAGGCAGTACTAAGTAGATATGGATCTTTTTGCTTCCTGACCTGGCAGATGCTAAATGCATTTGATGCAGCTCATAAATCCAGTTTCTACTTCCTGCTTCACAAAGAACAGCTCATATCTATTTGATAAGATGCATTTAATGCACTTAAGAGAAAAAGAAGGAAGTGGCTTCAGTGTTTATGGCTGTTAAAAGAAGAAAACAGTGCTCCTTTATAATGGGTGATTCTGCTTCATCTTTTTAAAAGCCTCTTCTCTTCTTTCCTATTTCTTGTACATATGAAAAGGTTTACATGACCATTAGTTCAAACACATAAATAATCTCTTACAGATTTTGTTTAATGTGTACATGTATGTACCCACACTTATGCCTATATGCTAAACAGGTATTTTTTACCTGACTGTAATAAAAAATCAATAGTGAGATATGAGATTGTTTTTAAAGTTACATTTCTGAAGCACATTTTTTTGGTAACAGAGCTTCATTCAAATATGTCATAAAATATTACCCATAATATCTAAACCACTGTTTTAGAGCCATTAAAAATGTTCTTATTTCATACATAGGACAGCTAAATCTTGTAACCTAGACAAGTAATTTAATGAAAATAATGTAGTTTAAAAATAAACTAGGAAAGCATTTTGTCAATAAAAATAACCCAATTTGTCGTTCTCTAACCAAAATTAGTATAAGTTACTTACAACTCTAGCTGACTTTTTTCTAAGCATACCAAATTATTCTTATTTAATGAAGATTTTGTGTCTCCTTCACTGAAGTTATTAATAGAGGTATGGCCTTCTCGGTTACAAGACGCTGTAAAATCCTTTTCAGTCTGGAAATGTTCCAAACTCAACGGATTTCACTTGTGTCTCTCTGTGAAGCTGCATTTATTTTGTTCATTAATTGTTCCTGAATTACGTAATTTTACCTTTTGTGGGAAAAGAAGAGGTATTTAAAAAATCAATAACACTTGGTTTTTTTCCTTCATGTATAAATTAATCTGTATTCAGTGCAATGATATGTGTGTAGAAATGTGTGTAATACACATTTTAAACAAAATACAAGGCAAAAAAAATGGTCTAGCAGTTTTCTTTTGAATGCAAACTTAATATTTGATGACAGCAATACAAAAGTAAATTTTATAGCAATCCAAAAGTATAAGTGATTGCAATTTTCCCTTTTAGTAGGCTCAAGGATAATATGGTTCTGCAGTTGATAGGTATAATTTTTAGTGTTGTTTTTGCTGGCAGTATTTTGCTTTTGATTACTGTGTGAGTAGTGGCCTGTAGTTTCTAAATGTCACTGAGTTTGTATAATGCGATTTTGGGCTCCCTCTTCGAAGTCTGTCTATAAACAGCTGCTGGAGGTAAAATGTTTTGTATGTAGAGTGAATTTTTAAGGTTTAAAATACCATTATTTGTGACCTTTCTAACACATTTCTGTAATATAAAACCTTCTGATCATATATTATGGGAAAATATCAAACTAAATTTTGTTTATAATCTCTATTTTGCTGCAGAGACACCAACTGTGTTTCCAGAAAATATCAAAGATAAAGAAACACCAACACCGGTTGAAGATATTCAGCTGGAAAGTTCTATTCCTCATACAGATTCTGGAATTGGAGATGAACAGATGCCCAATATTTTGAATGGGACAGACTTGGAGACCAGCACAGGTCCCGATGCTATGAGTGAGCTGTTGTCTACTTTGTCTTCAGAAGTGAAGAAATCTCAGGAGAGCTTAACAGAAAGCCCTAGTGAGATTCTGAAACCTGCATCATCAATATCCAGTATCAGCCAAAGTAAAGGAATCAATGTCAAAGAAATACTGAAAAGTCTTGTGGCAGCCCCTGTTGAAATTGCAGAATGTGGCCCAGATCCGATCCCTTACCCAGACCCTGCACTGAAGAGAGAAGCTCAGGCTATTCTTCCCATGCAGTTTCACTCATTTGACAGGTATATGGTTGGACTCATTATTTTATATTGATGTAGTTCAGAAGTTTGAAGAGCTTTTATTTCTTCAAGAAGGTTATTTTACTATTAGTTGGTATTATAGTATGTTAAAAACAACAGCACTATGTCTCCCTTTCTGCATTACCGACAGACCACATGGTATAGACCAAAGTAATTGTCCTTGTTCTTCTCTGTTAGCAGTGAATAAAACTCTATGAAGAACTTGGAAAACAAGCCTGTTGCAAAGAAATATATGTGCAATAAAATGTTTTTTTTCTTTAACCCGCTATTTTAGTGAGAAGGAGGAGGGGCAATAACTGCTGATACAGAACAGATTGTGCAGAAATTCAATAGAATATTCTTTCAAAGGCTTAAATCTTAATTGGATCCATCATTGAACTGTTTTCTGGTACTGAAATGCTTTGACCATGGCAAATTGTTGGCTTGGTCATGGTGGAAACCAGTTTTCTTTTAGGTCTTTAAAACGACAGAAGCTGTTAAAGCTCAGAAGTTAGTGCTTAAAACTAAATTCACCAACATTCCCACAAAAAGTCTTTTGTTGTTTTGTTTTTTTTTTCTTGTGCTGTATCTTCCTAGTTTCTAAAAAATATATCTGCCTTTAAATGTCCAGTCCCTCTCAGGCATCCTGAACATAGAGATTGTGCTGTTGTGGAATTCTCAGCATCCTTCCAGGAGTGTAGTCCCATCCATTGTGAGTTTAGACCTAAGTCTTATGAGTGTTGATGTGGTTGTATTTTACATCCTTTCAATTTCTTAATGAAAATATTTTTAATATGTTAAAATTAAATCAAGGCTTAAAGACAATTTAATACATGTCTTGAAAACTTAAAAGTATATTAGTTTATCAGGCAGGTACAGGTAAAGTTCAGGCAAGTAAAACACTAAAGGAAATAAAAAAGTAAGGCAGAAAAGAATTATATTGTGATTTATGAGGGAAAAAAATCTTTATTTGCAAAAAACCTGAAAAAATATAATAAATATCTTCATTAAGTTTTAAGAAAAATAATATTCAGTGTTTTCAGCATAACATAAACAGTAAAGTGCAAGAAAATGTGTCAGAATTTTAGAATAAAAGTGAAGTACTTTTCCATTATGAGGTCCATAAAAAAAATCTTCTTGTCTTCTTGTCTCTCTATATAGAAATACTGCTTTTCTAAAATAATTTGATTAACAATCAAATAGTGTCTCTTGTAAGAAAAATTATTTTATCAAGATAGGAAAAATGAAATACTTTTTAGAAGCAATGAATATATCCCTTTGTGGTATTTTAGGTCTTAAATAATATTTTTGATCTTAAGACTTTTCTAGAGAAAGCTAATTTATCAGCTTTTTAATTAAGATGTTATTTTTTTAATTCATCAATCTGCACATTTTTATTTTCGATTGCTTTCAATATGAAGTGGAAAATATTTTTTTCTTCCTATGCAGTTAAGAATTTTTCCATTTCCTCTGTGAGGAACCGCCATATTCCAGAATGTGTGCTTGTACATTAAGCAGTATAAAACATCATGCTACCTGTAGAAATAATCACACCTTAACTGTAAACAGCAAAAAGGTTATTTTATCTAAATTTCTACCTGGGTTAATAAGAAAAATATTTCATTCACAGAGCAATGGTTGATTCACAATATGCCAGACACCTAAATTAAAAAGGAGCATATAATCTTATGAGATGTCTTTGTCATTGTTAGAAGGAACTTGACATAAAGGTGATTGAAGACATGAATTTTACTGTGCATTTTTAAATTATAGCTCTATAAGAAAGCATTAAAAACTCCAAGGGCCTGCAGTTGGTTTGCCATAATCTTTATTTAATGCGAGCACCTCCATTTAATTGTTCTTGCAAGTATCTTTGAAACATCATTAGTAGTAGAAGATAATATAGAATTTTGGAATTATTTAAGAGGTGCCTCATATCAAGAGCTTATAAGTTTTGCTGGATATTTCATACTTAATAAACTTAGTAGCTAATGAGTTTACTGGTTTGTTTTTTCCCTGACCTGTCACCTTGCCAACCAAATTTGATGATTTCCTGTAAAAAGTGCAGCACTGTATTGTGTCTTGGTAGCATACATTGAATATTCAGCCTTCGGAATCATTCACTTCTTCAGAGGAAAAAAAAAAGTGGCAATGGGTGAAGTTTGGGCAGATTCACTTTTACATAATTTCCAGTGGGTTATTTTTTTTTCCTCTTAAATAAATGACCCTGCTGTCTGATTTTGGTGAGTGAGGTAAATGATGGTTTTTAGTATAAACAACAACTATGAAGGGAAAAATGACACGTTCAGGCAAGTCCAGCAGATTGGGAAATGTTACATTCTTTTATCCAGATAAACAAATGTTTTTGAACTGTGGCCATCTTGATAAAAATGCAGATGTTCTTAGCCCATCAACTTAGACCTCAACTGACTAGTTCCCCTCCATGGCTTCATTATTGAATGACGACCACTGTTCAAGCAAGTATTTCTCTGTGCTGATTTTTCATATTGCTAGAGTACTTACTTGACCACTGTGACAATCTTTGGAGGTAAATATGGATGGTGATGGTGAAACTTTTCCAAATTATGAACGTGGAGCAGATTCAGATCCTGACCTTATAACTTTTCATAGGGGATTAAACAAGGGTTAGGGAGAAAAATCTTTGAAT
Organism: Serinus canaria; assembly: GCF_022539315.1. Lineage (NCBI taxonomy): Eukaryota > Metazoa > Chordata > Aves > Passeriformes > Fringillidae > Serinus > Serinus canaria. The sequence continues at coordinate 48,669,821 of NC_066313.1, forward strand.
AGTATATTGAAATAATAACTGAACAAATTTAAGGACTAATTGACAAAGCAGCATGAATGTTACCTAGTGGTGATTTCTGAACATTTCCTGTAGTATCCCAATAACTATTGATAAAGTGAAAAGAAATTACAGCAGGATTGTCTTTCCATACTTGCTCATGTAAATGAAATTGTGTTTACTGATATAAAATAACAGTCAAATGAGATAAACTGCTTGTTGTTTTTTTTAAGCTAAAACTAGACCTGTAAACCATATTTCTGTAGGATCTTGTGTTGCTGTAGTTTATGCAGCTTTTGGTACTTCACTGAGAAGTGTGGCTTTTGGTTATCTTTATTGTCCTTGGGGAGAACCATTAGGAGTGGAGTGTATTGTTTTGTCAGGTTCTATTTGTTTCAGGTTTTATAAAACCAGCACAGTGATTCCATATTTATAACCAAATGTAGGTTAGAAAAAATGTATTTTTCACATTAATCTGAAGATATTCTTTGTACTTTTGAGGCTATTTTTTGGGGTGGTTTTTTTTTTTGGTTTTGGGGTTTTTTTTGCATCTGGATGTCTGAGTGCCTAGCAAAAGAATAGTTGAGGTAATTTTCTTTAATTATGATCATGGATGAAGGTAAACACCATGTAAAGTAAACTCCTGTAAATAGAATTGAAATTGAGAACTATATTTTTGCATTTAATATGATGTGTTTTGCTCTGCATGTTGTTTTAATTGTACATTCATAATGTGTCCATAAGACTCATTTTGGATGATGCTACCACGTGTTCTCCCGTGGAATTTTCGCAGTCGTAAATGAAACATAAAGGCAGAAAAAGTGCCCAGCATGTTTTATCAAATGGGAGCTGTGTGGAGCTAATGTATGCAGGAGTTCAAGTGCTATCAAATGTAAATGATGAGGTGATATTGATGAAAGGACGGGATTGAGGTCTCGGGGGGCGCTGATGACGGATTGAACAGAAGCGGCCTTGCGCCGCACGTAACTCAAGTCTGTCGTCTTCACCGCTCAAAGCCGTAATGGGAGGTGGCAGTCTGAAATGAGTTGCCACGGCAAAGAGTATTATTTTTGAAATGCTTTCACACAAATCACTAGGCCCTGCATACAACTTAGTTTCATGCTTTAATGTCATCAGGAGGCACAAATTGGTGTGTCTAATTGTTTGCCACCTGCCAGCAAAATGAGCTGCCAGGCAGCCAGACGGGTTTGATTGTCTGTCAGCTCTTCAATAGATTGAGAGTGACAACATCAAAAATTTCACTTCAAACTCTGAAGCTTTGAGCAGCTTTTCAGAGACCTCTTCCCCACAAGTGCTTCTGGACAACTGCATTTTTCAATTAGTTTTCAATATATTGCTGCCTTCTGCCTCATCTGTCTTAAGGTAGCTGTAATTACATTATGAGGTATATAAACAGATTTCTGGGACACAAGAGCCTGGATCCTCAAAGTTATGACATGTCTTTTAACGTCAGACTGAATTTCTTGAAAATGGCATCCAGGTTGACATTTTTAGAAGCAAACACAAAGGGTGATTTCACCTAGATTTGCGACTAATGGAGCATAACTCACCAATAATTCCTTTTCGCCTTCCCCTCTTCTGTCTGACAAAATTCAGTCCCTCTTATTGATTTTTAGGGTTTGGGGATTCTTTTTTTTGGTCAATTTGTGTTGTTCCCACTGGATGCAACCTAGATCATTATGGTTTTTGAATTTGTTTGAATTTGATTTTGAATTTGATTCTACTCTGTATTGAATTTTGAAGCTTACACCTCACTCTCTATTTTTTTTCTAGTAGAAATTTCTTAGATGGGTGCTATTACTGAAATTTAAAGTGCCTTGTGTCTCTTTTTTTTTTTTTTTTTTGAACTGAGTTAATTTATATGTATTTTCTGTTCTTAGAATTATTTCAATGAGAAGAATGCTTGGATAAGCAGAAAATCTTGAATTCCTAGAAATTAATAGAATAGGATTTTTTGGTGCTTTTAAAGAAGTGATTCCCTTTTATCTATTATAATTTCACAAATTGGAAGATTATGAGTTTACTTAATTTACATACTTGGTGAAATTTTTAGGAATGTATTTGAGAATATTTTGGAAAACACATCTCTCAAGTATTTTAGTTTTGATTTTTGGAGTTTTTTTTCTTTTTTTCCCCTGACAGAAGGACTTAAGGGACAGTTTTAAAGGTGCTAGAAAAGGTGGACAACTTGTGAGAGCCAGTCAGGTCTCACACATGTTCTTCTTGTTCATACAGAGACAGGTGGTCTTCAAAAATATGAATAATTTTATATGGGTATGCCATATTTAGAAGGATTACTCAGAGAATCTATGTGTTTTGTAGAATATAGTGGTGTGGGGTTGTTTTTTTTTCTTTTTTTCCTTTATTTTTTCTTTTATAGTTAACTGATAGAATGGGAAAAGACAAGAACTGGGAGAGAAGATGCACTGAAGTTTCAAATGAGAGCTCCAATGTCTGTTGTATGATTTGCCACCTGTGGGAGATCATTAGTTTGCAGTGGTCTACTAAGTCATTTAAATAGAAGGCCATATTCCTGTTAGAGTAATTTGATTCTCCAAATGATGATTGCTGAAAAATAGATTTGATTTTCCTGAAATCTTATTAAAAATTTGTCATGGATAAATACCTTTTAGTCTTCTCCCAGCAAAAATGCTTACTTTTTAAAGTCAATTACAAATAATTGAAGACAAATAGAGCAACTATCCCATGAGTCAAGAAGGAACAGGTACAGGTGCTGTCTGTTTCTTAGGCACTGCATTCCCCATTACTTTGGGTGTCACAATAGTGTGTGAACAGATGAATGAAAAACCTAATCAGTAGTGTGGGAATTAAAGGACTCATCTGGTTCAAGCTCACTCAAGGTAATTTTCATTGTCTTTGTGCAGTGGAGAGTGGTCCAAAGAAAATACTTGGCGGATTCTCTCAAATATGTTTTTCTGAGGTAGCAGTAAAAGTACACTCCAGAGAAGGAGGTATGGTTTCAGATCCTGTTAGAGAAGAGGGCTGAAGTTGCATTGTCTGTACTCCTAGAGAGTGCCTTAGTCACTCATTTAGTAAGTATAATAAAAGAGAAAGGGAAATCTCATTGCCACATCAACTGTTTAGAAAAAAATCATCCTAAATTTATGAATAGGTTCAAGTCAACCAAAATTGGGTATATTAATCCTAAATTCATAAAGTTTTATTTATTTAGGATTAATATATAATAATTCATACATTTTCATAAAGTTGTAATCGTATTCCCCATATCTGTCATTAAGCAATCTATAAACAGGTAGCTCTTTCAAAACACCTCTTATCACCTGTGCAATATGAGCCTTTTCATATTCATACACATGGAACTGTAGGTATATCTGGCCTGAAGTTGATGAGGAGAAACTAGCATCTCCCTACTCTCTACTGTATTTCACTGCCTGTATAGATGAAAACTGAACTGCATTTTTGTCTTGCTGTTTATTCCTATCTGCTTTCTTTGACAGGACTGCTTATAGCTTTTTAGCCTTTTTTTTTTCCTTTTTTCAGCATATATACTAGATTAGGTTCCTCACCCATACTCATTTATACCTCATATTGATTGTTTCTTTGAAGGTTTTTTTTTTTCTGTATTTGATTATGATCCTGACATTTAATACATAACATGTTCACTCAGATTCTATTCACTTTCTTCAAACTTATTAAGCTTCCAGTATTTCCCATTTCTCTGTTTAGCCAAGACCATTAATTTTTCCTGATAATTAGCTATTTTATCTTTTAATGTTTTTCTTGTTTCTTGTCAGTATTTTAGATCACTTTAGATGCTTCAGGTAATTTATCCTGGATGTAAAGGACAGAATTTCTTTGTGAATAAATGCTTACTCCTCTGCTTGATCCAAGATTGAGGATCAATGATCTTCATGGCATTGTCTAAAAACACACCTGAGATGATTTGCTTTCTTCTAGTTAGAAACAAGCAATTTTTGTTTAGTAGATTAGGATCATTTAATGTACTTTGAGATTTGGAGGTTTTGGTGCATGTGTGGAATCAAATGATTGAAAGAATCTATAATGCATGGATATTCAGCACTAATATTTCATTTGCCTAAGTCCCAACAATGACATCTTTCTGTGAATCATCCACATCTCTTCTACAACTCATGTGTATACCCCACAATTTTTTAATCCTCTTTTTTTCTCCATGGCTCTCTACTCTGAGTTAAACCTTTCCTTCTTGTATCAGGTGTATCTTATCTTAATGCAATCAGCCTAATAGAAGCTTGTTTAATGTAGGATTCAGAATGTGTCGTTAGTAATGTTGCAGGCTCAGATCAGAGTCTGGGGGTGAAATTGGAAAGAACAGGGAGTAAATAACAGTATAAATGTTTCACAGAAGACTAGATATGTACAGAGATATGGCCAATATAAATAACCTTTAGAGAAGGAATATTATGCTTTCTTTTCAGAGATTAAGTTAATCTAGCTGTAGGAACAAGGCAGCATGTCATATAGCTGACAAATTGCCACCCACTTTCTAATGTGATTTCTTCTGAAACCTCTGAAGTTGCTGTTTGACACAGAGCAGTTCTATGAAAAACTTGCCTGAAGTCTGTGCTGCCTTTTGAAGAATACTTGAAAAATCCTCATGCTTTCTGCTGCTGTAGGGGAGGAGAGGAGGAGCAAGAATATTATTTCAGCCTTAAGAGGTTTCACATATCCCACAGGAGAGTAAAGTGATTCTAATTTAATTGCTGCTGCTCAGATAGGTAGCTCAAGACATCCAGTATTGAAGGCTTATCTCTGACCTTTATGCTGACCACAGTGATTAAGTTGGAAAGCCTTTAAATTTTAAAATGGAGAAGAGATACAGAATGTGAATTGCAGAGAAAGAGAAAATATAGAGCTGCATAATTTGTGTGTCACCAGCACTGTGTAGCTCAATATTTAAGTAAAGTCAATTTGAGAAAGTGGTGGGTTTTTTAATTTCCATTTTCTCTTTTTGCATTTCAATGCATTAATGGTATTATTTTCTATCTAGTTATTTAATGCAAATTTCTAAACCCCAGAAGAATCCTGTAGCTATTTGCTGAGGTTATTTAATGAACCAGCAATGCATAAATAGTATGTGGGTTGAATCAACAACACTCATCTTAAGCATGATATGAATTACGATGACTTCAGGCTCAGGTTTAAACTTGGTAAAGGACACTCAGAGTAAAGGAACAGTGATTAGGAGCCACAGGTATATTTAGGATTGAAAACCACCCAAGGAACACAGAAATAAAATCAGTTGCTACAGACAATTACTATTAAGTCTTTACTGGCTACATCATTGGGAATCATTTGAGACCATGATGATGTGATTCCAACAGCTGTGGGCCAGTTTGGAATATTTAGGTAGTCTGAAATATTTTACAAAGCAAGGCCTAAAATGAAACACAGAAGTGTATATAACCTTTTCTTCTAGCCTGTCCATTTTTGTTCCTTCATGAAAGAAAAACCTGAATGCCTGACAGATACATGTAAAGCATCTATCACAGTAAATTCATTCCTCAAATCTTATGGTGCTCAAGTATAATACTTCTTCTGTAAGTCTGTTTTTTTTATTTGCCTGTTTTCACTGTACATGCTGTTGGAGTAGTTAGATTGGTTAAAAGAAGAGTTTTTTTACTTGAAGGGCAGTCATTCTCTTTCACCTTTCTGGATCTGCTGTCCCTCTTGTTGTTTTGCACATTTTTGACCACTCTATTGTGTTGTTCATACGGTTTTTCTGTCTGCTTCATCTAAATGTCATTCTGTATTCACTCACTGTATTTTGTTTTATCAGTAAGAATGAGACATTTTGACAAGGTCACCATGTATGGCATGTCAGAAAGCTACATTTTCTTTCAGCTGGGATGATGTCATCTCACTGATTTTCCCTATTCTTATGGTAGAGAGGTTTCTATTGATATTACTTGATATATTTTGTTATTTAATAGAACCTGACCTATCCTAATGTGGTGATTTAGATACACAAAACAATTCCAGCTATGTGTAGTGCATTATATCTGTGGGATATGAGAAGGATTGTCTTTCTTGCTACAGAAGCTGTATTTCAGTTCTAAACTACACTTATTAGGGGTCCCTTCCAAATCAAACTGATCCTATTACATCTGGGAAGTAAATCTGGCATGTGTGATCTTTGCTATGGAAAGTTAGATGATCTTTTGGACACTCTGAAAGACCACTGTACTATTTAAATATGAGGAGGAAGACCTTGAATTTAGCTTCATCTTTAGAAAAATAGCAGGAAAAGAGGAAATACGTCCAAAGAGATTGTATTACCAATTTAGCAGACAGTAATACCAGACTTTATTTGAAGGGGAAATTGTTTTTCTTGAAATAACTTGCATGTCTTCCACTTACACTGTCTTACATTTGGAAACCCTGGAATGAGTGTGTGTCTAAGGAGTCTGTTCAGCAATCAGGGATCCTTCCTGCTTGCATCCAGACAAGAAGTACTGGATCTGCTCCAATGGCATGGCGAGTGTGGGATGACAGCTGTCAAGTCTTCCTCACATTTCCTGTGTTCTTCATATGTTGCCCACTCTTTCCAGGTTTTGTATATGCCTTTTCTACCTTTATAGACCTGCCAACAGCCTCTCTGTCCCTCCCCAGCTCTTTGAGTCATAACTCTTCACAGTTTCTGTCTGCAAGATCATCTTGTGTAGGTACATGTTGACCTGTGGTCTTGGTGACCTGATAAACCATGTGCCATTAGAATAGGCCAGTCTAAGACACCTTATCCTCTGTGTCTTCTTGTGCTCCAGCATAAGAATACTCCCATTCATTCTTTATTCACCCTTTCTATTGCAATTCTCTACAAAGGTAGAGGGTAATGGCAGTAGTTTCCTTTTGAAATTAATATAATGGGAAACACTCACACCTAAGAAAGAAGCTCTAATTTCTTCTTGTGTTTTTATGACACTACAAGGACTTTGCTTTTGAGTACTTATTCAATATTATAACCCAAATCCAAATATTTGATGAAGTATTATTTGAAATAGAGATCTTTGTATGTAGATTAGGGTTGCTTTAGGAAATTTCATGGTGTTATGGAGCAGATTTATCTAACCCCTGAAGACCCAGCTTTGTTCAGCTGTAGCTGCTGCTATGTGAACACATAATATGAGCAGTGATTGTGAAATTATTAATTACAGACAAAAGCAAATATTTTAGGGTCACTTATTTTAATCAATAGCTATTGCAGTGTTCAGACTCATCTCCTCCTCATGTAAATGGACTGAGACAAAAACCCCTGGCCATGCCTAGACTTACCTCTCTAACAGTATGTGCTTCAGAGCAGGGGTAATCTGTTATTCAGAATGCAGAGACTTCAATTGCCAGCCCTCTAAAGAGAGCAAGGAAAAAAACTGCTTATGGACTGTTTTGTATACTGTCACCACCAGCCTTTACAATCCAGGGATATGGAGGATTGAGACATATAGGAAAAAAGTACATTACCATAAAACATTGTGCCACACCCTATGATTCATTATATGCCATTATATTTACATAAAAATGTAACAAAGCAGTTACTGAAGAAATTTCTTGAGTAAAATGTGGCCTCATCACCCTCAAATAATTGCCTTTACTTGCTCTTTTTTTTCACAATGATTAATTTTAAAGAAGAGTGTACCTGCTTAAACAGAAAGTGTACACAATGATGAAAATATATTGTTAAATGTTATACAAATATCATTTGTTTCAGGTTTGTTTTTCATTCAGGTTTGCCACTGAAACAGACTTTTAAGGAGAAGGGGGTTTTACACATAAATGGAAATATTAAAAATAAAAATGTATATATAATTTCTTTCACTATGAGAGCCTCCTACTGTTGAAAAAATATTGTGCCAAAAAGCAAGTCTTTTGATCTTCACACTTAAAAAACCCTTAAGTGGGATTTCAAATTAGGTTACAAAATGTTTTTTTGACTGCAATGTTTCCTGCTTATATTGGATATTATGTTGGATTTTTTTTATGAAAGCCCTATTCATTCTCTTCTTAAAAGCTTCAAAACTGCTTTTTAAACCTCAGCAATATCAATACTCTGAAAGCAAGTATTTATTATGCTGCATTGTTGCTGTTCAATGTACATCATGTGCTGTTGATTTAGATTAAGATGAAAGAAGGCTGAATCTAAGATTGTTTCTTAGTCATCTCTGTGAAAGACTGATATGTTCATGGTACTGAGGAATAACCTAATGTATTCAAATGTGCAGCTGAAAGGCAAAAATTTTGCTATCTTAGGTAACTTCATTAAGATCCACAAATTGACAGTCTTTATGACTGCATGCATATAGACCTCTAGTCTGCTGGCATAATTTCTGACAGCTAACATTATCTTTGCAAATCTAGAACACATTGCAGTGTTATACTGTTGATAGCAGTGTTCTCAACATGTTGAGATGGTAGAGTCTTTCCATTTTGTGGGTGTTGGAAGATTAATTAGGTTCTTCAGAGTCACATGAAGCTGCAGAATAAGGATAGGAGTATGGTTTCAGGGCCTGTTAACAGTTTTACCCTATTTCAGGAAGGTGAAGAAAATTAACAATATTATGTATTTCTCAGCAACTGCATCATACAACAGCCTAAACCCATCACAATCAAAACCTCTTCCTGGCTCCCTTGTGCAAGTTGAGTAATCTGTTGTTTCTTTTTCCCCAGGAGTGTGGTGGTACCAGTGAAGAAACCCCCTCCAGGTAGTCTGGCTGTTACCACCGTTGGAGCTGCCACAGCTGGGAGCGGGCTGCCACCGGGTAGTACACCTAATATATTTGCTGCAACAGGAGCTACACCAAAAAGTATGATTAATACAACAGGTATTGTCCTTAAATATTCTTGTGACCCTCATTTTGTCTTTGTTTTGTTACCTTTCGTGGTGTTTTGTTTTGTAATCATCTTTGTGTTGCTGTTGTTGTAGTTCCAAAATAAAACCTGGAAAGGTTAAACCTTGGCCTTTATTAGGGACAGTGTTTTTTCTTGGTCTGTATTTATAATCTTTGATAGTGCACAGTGGACTTACACAGCCTTAAATAAGTTCATAAATAGCCTCAATATTGTTTTATAAGTGTAGTTTAGAATTGAAATGAGCTAACTTTTCTAGTGTTCTGCAGTAGAGGACATTTATGTGATACATACCAGTTAATCCCTCCTTATGTATCAAAGAAAGTAGAGGCAAGTAGCTACTTAATAAACATATGGTAGATTGTAGAGGGTGAACATTTTTGACAATTACTATTTGTCAGGGAAAATTATGCTCTTTTTGGAAGGTTTTTTATTAAGGAACGACTTAATTTAACTGAATTTATCAGTAGTTGTTTTTTGTGACCTATAGAAGGAGGACTGGACCTTCTTTTAAAATTATTTTTACTACTTGTAATGGGACTCTCTATTGTGAAGGAGCCTGTTGACAGTGGAGACTGGTTTCCACTGAGAAAGAAATCCTTTCTGAGAGCAATGGATATTTAACTTATACTCCCTTAAAGTATCTGGTTATAGTCTTTTTTCTTTCTAAAAAAAGCAAAAACACTTGAGAGAAGAGCTCTCTTCAAGGATATCACAACTTCAGTCAAGGGTTGAGAATGTGAAAATCTCTCTGGGGTTGCAGCAAACAGAGGGGGATGCTTTTGGCATCTTTCTGCTTTATGGAGTAATATGAGCTAATTTCATTTTTTTTGCAGATTACATTTAATGCCTTATAATAGAACTTTGATTTTGTTAAGGATAAAAAAAAAGAAAAGGGCTTAAAATCTAACTTTTCTGAGGCAGATGGGAGGAATGAATACTCTGAATAATATTATTGCTTCTCTCAACAGTCCATTTGTGTAGACACTTGTGTTAATCTTGAATGGCTTTCCTTTTGGGTATTCTTATCTCGTGCAAAAAATATCTTGCACTGGAAACCTTGTTTTCCAAATGATACTGAATCTTTTCTGACTGAAAAGTAAGGTTTTCAGTCTTCTCATTGATTAAATATCTGAACTAGTTTGGCTGGAATGTAGTAGCCCTTGTTTGTAAGTAATTGCTTTTTAAAAACAGTTATTTCCCTAATACTGTTCTTAGTAGAGGGCAGTATTGCAGAAGCCATGGTACATTCAGTGTGGATTAAAGGCTCCTTTTTTTGACAGACCTTACTGTTTCTTTTATTTAAGAAACTGTTTTTGATCCTAATCTAAGTATTATCTTGATTAAATGAAAAGTACTGATTTCATGGAATTTCAACAAGTGTGAAGTGTGAGGTTTAATTAGAACTATGTATGTACTGAATTCTGTAATAAAACATTATATGAAGATCTGAATTTTTTAAGATTTTAGTTTTATATTAACATTTGCGAAATGCTAAACATATTAATGGCAGTTCAAAAAAAAAGTAGTATCCCATTGAAAATATTTATATAAATATTAGATTCATATGCTCATTTTGCCATTTTTAATTAAGCTACACCTATGATAGTCAAAACAGTGACTCGTGTATGCCAGTTTTTGAGGCATATAGGCTATCTAAAACCTTTCTGGTTTATATACTTTTAATCTATGAAATATCTATTTATTAATTACTATAAAGTAGTATATAGAATTTAATTGAAAAGCACGATTTTTTCAAATTTTGTTATGATTGAAAGGAAACAGAATGTAATTTCTTAGAAACACTAGATGTCCCCCCAAACCTATTTATAGTTATTTTTACATTATATCACAGATACTCTAGGACTACATATAGAAATAGTTATATCTATATGATGGGTAGCACAATCTTTAAGGTATATTCTGTCCTGGACCTATATGAAAGTTGGGTTTTTTGCAGACATTCATGGGTTCTAGTTGGTGTTTACATTCCATGTGCCATCACTGTCACAGTCAATGTCGTGTCATGACTTAATGAGATGTATGTTACTAAAGTCCTTTAGTGCTCTGAATGCATCTTTGGGGAAATAGGTTTTTCTCCTTCATCGTTCTTTGTAAGAAACTAGCTTTATAGTTTCTTAGACTGGACTTCTGTAATTCTTATCCTGATTCCTTCTTCCATGTTAATACAATGGTTCTAGGTCTGTTTGATCTTCTGGGAGCCTAGCTGGTTGAACAACTTAGCAACTGCATTTTAAACAAGCTTCATGAAGCAAATTTCACTTTGGAAGGAAAAGGGAATAAACAATAAAAATGTGTATCTAAGAATAAAATAAGTGAATAAGTACACAAATGCACACACAGAGACATATACATGTATATGTGAAGGCTTAATCTTTCTTAAGATTTCTTATTCTCAATTAAGTTGCTGTGATTCCTAGGTTGGGAGAGATAGCCTACCTTATACTTTTGTGTTTATCAGTGCATTTGGGTATATTTTGAATTTGTATTTAATCCAAGTCAGATCTCACAGTGTAAACCACAATCCACCTCCCAATCCCATTATTAAAAAAACTTCCTAAATCAGTTCCTAATCTTAACCCTGAACCAGACCAGCTACTTTAGCAAGCCCAGTAATTCCTGCTTGCATTTTGATAGTGATTTGAATTTAAATGTTCTTAAATTATCTAGTCTAAATTCCAGTTTTTACCTTCTTTTATCAATAAAAAATAGCTAAGGTAAAATTTAAAAAAAAAAATTTCATTCCTGCTGCCAGAGTATTTTTTACACTTACTAGCACTTAGCCTCTACTTCACTGCTGGCTCACTGCTTAAGCAGTTAAGAAACCATTAATGCTTTGAACATCTCTGCAGGAAATTGGAAAATAATATGTACCTGGATAATGCAAAGGACAGTGATGTATCTATTGCTAAAACTAACCAGAAACAAGGAGTTAACAATTATAACTTTTGAAAATGCTCAGGATAATGTCACTGATCTCTAAAATGGGGTTCTTCAGCCTTCATTGCTAACTAGGATTAATCTTGTTGCCTGCCAGCCTCTTCTCTGGTAGCATTGCAGTCCCTCAGGCTTTGAACTCCAAGTCCAAGACTGTTTGTAGCTACCTCTCTTGCTGTGGTGTGTTGCAGAAGGACTGTGCAAAACAGGGACAGCATTTATCACAGCACTCTTACTGTTCATGGCCTCTCTGAGCCTTTGCTGGTTTGCTTCAGAGAGGCTGAACTCACAGCACTGTTTCAGCAAACATGATAGATTGGTATTCAGAGTCTAAGTTTAGCCCTTAGCTCTGACCCTGATCACTTAAAGTATAAATCTATGCTCTGTGTGCATAGTTTTTTTTTCTGGGCAGCTGCTCACAACCCATTGAAATGATACCCCCACTGCCCTCCTTATTTTTAAGATCTTACAACTCTCCTTAACTCAAGAAAGGAAACAGAAAAATTGTAATTAGAGTCTAAATAGTCCACAGACACCAATTTCTCCCATTTCTTAACGAAGTGATGTTTATTTTCTATCTCTCCTGTCATTTTTTAATTTCTATTTTAGTTGCTGCCTGTAGTTGCAACTAGGCAGCTAAACGTGCACATACAAATATATTTTAAGAAATATTTAAAATTTTACTCTCTGCTCAAGCTTATATTAACTACACCTTTATTTGGAAAGATTTTGCTTTACAGTATGATGAAAAATTATTTTCAAATTTGGAATATAGTTTGGGAATATTGGAAATGAGGTAAGGATTTATTTTGCCTGATTTTCAATAGATTTCAAGCTTATTATTTTTATACCAGTAAAGTTAAGGTATTGATTTTTTGATAACCACATGGAAAGGTTTTCACTATTACACAATAAATAACATTATTTCTATACTTAGAAGTAGATTAATAATACAAGGACTGTTTTAAAAGTTTTGTTTCACAAAACTGAATTAAAGTTTGTGTTTTTTGGGGGACAGGTGCAGTAGACTCAGGATCTTCTTCTTCCTCTTCGTCATCCAGCTTTGTGAATGGTGCTACCAGCAAAAATCTGCCAGCTGTCCAAACTGTTGCTCCAATGCCAGAGGATTCAGCTGAAAACATGAGGTGCACAAGTTCTATCTTTTAATATTAAATTTAATATATCTTCCCAAATTTCTCTAAAAAATTAACTCATTGAATGGGCATTACTGTAGTTATACGTGTGCTATAGTGTATATACTTTTTGGGTACCAAGGATGTGTATGCTAAAATAAAGCTTCACTGAAAACTCTGAGTTTTTCAACTGAAGGGTCTAACTTGTTGAAACTATACCAGACACTAATACTTCATTAAAATATCTTTTCAGTTGGCTGGTTTTTTTTCTTTACTCAATAATGATATACATATTGGAAAGTAAGAAGTTTGTAAATGGAGCACTAGGCAGTGGAAAGAGACACTCAACCCCTCCTGAGCAAACAAAGGCTTGCGTTAAACTGGAGAGGAAAAACGCAGACCTGTATTTGAAAAGGATAATAACAATTTTACTTGTTCTGGAGTACTCTGCAAATACTATGGAATTTATGAGGCAGACACTGCTTACTCTGACATGACATTTCCATTTACTTAAAGCCATTTAAAAACTGTAAAGTTTGATCAAATTATGATCATCCTATTTTCTAAAGAAGCTTACAGAAACTTTTAAAAACAGTGACAGACATAATTAAGCTTCTATTGTGAAGTTTTCTTACAATCATGGTCTTTTTTTTTCACAGTATCACTGCAAAGCTTGAAAGAGCTTTAGAAAAGGTGGCCCCTCTCCTGCGAGAAATTTTCGTTGATTTTGCCCCTTTCCTGTCTCGAACATTATTGGGTAGCCATGGACAAGAGCTGTTAATTGAAGGTACTGTTTTGTTATGAGATTATATTATTTTAACTTTTATTCATTTGATATGAACAATTTTTTAATTTCACTAGACTTCATATAACTATTTTTGACAAATTAATCAATCAGTTGTTAATACATTATGATTTCAGTTCATTGCATTTAATTTCATTTAAAGTTAAAAGTGATAGCTTTTATATCCTTTTATTCCCCAGAGATGCTGTGTAATGATACATGTCACAAAATAATCTCCATAGCTAGCCTTTCTCTCCTCAGAATAATTCAGTGCTTCAGCCTGACTTTGAGAAAGTAGTGAAAATGCAATTAAAAAGTGTAAACTACTCCCACAGAAGAAAGTAAAAAGAAGACCATGCTCCAACATTGTATCTGTATTTGGTAGAGCTGTTTTTTCCTCAGGCAGGTCAATTCACAAAGGCACATAAAGAGCTGTGCCTAGAGGTGAAATAAAAACTGATACATTTTAAAGAAAAGTACCATTGACCACTTTCACGGATTTTTATGGGGTTTATGTGCTATCTTTACTACTTCATAGTTAGAAAATTTGCCTCATAAATGAGGCAGGAAGTAATGCAGAAGTTATTCAGAGCATGCAAATATGGCAAGCTCATGAAGAAAGCAATAAATCAGTATTAATGCAGCTAAAACAGTGAAGGGGGAATTTGCATGAGCATGCACAGGTCCTGTATTCAGAGGAATATATTCAGCCAAGTAAACTTTTTCCTTTCAGGATTCTTCTGACACACAGTATTGCTGTTAATTGAGAGGAAAAAGTCTCATTCTGACAAGGCTTATAGTATGGAAGGATCTACACAGAAAAAAAAAAACAGCTTTGTGTTCAAATTCCGAGCCCCCTTCTATTATACTTGTGTGTTACCTAAATATTAGTGTACAGTTTTTCCTATGGTAATTCCATGATTACATCTCACAGTGTTGGCTCTTGTTACTAGAAGTATTTACATCTTGTAACTGAAATTTTCTCCAACCTTATCTTCTGTCGTCTTCTTATTGTTTAATAATTTTATTGTTGAATAATACCAAGGAATGGTATAGTAGTAGCTTAGAATACTCAGAAGCTTCAGGTATTTTTTTATTGTTAATTTATAGCTTGTGAGTAAGTAGCGCTTCTCACTTACTGACACCTAAATTAATGGTCTGAGATTCACATTGAGATGACTGTAAGATAATTTATGGGCTACATTCTTAACTCTCATATTTCAGTGAAGTTGGTTGCAAAATTTTTAGCAGTATTATCCTTTTCCATTTGGCAATTGATTAATTGCACTCTAGGGTTTATAAACTATGACTAAAATTGTCTTGGTTCTCCTGAGTTGTTTTACTGATTTAAAAAATTCTTCATTGATGTCATTCTGCTTTTGTATTTTAGTCAGATCCTTAGCATGATCAAGGCTATAACAGCTCCCAGGATATGACAAAGACTGAAATGCTAGAGGTCACAGGAATCTCACAACTCTACAGCCACATTTAATCTCATTATTGATACATAGAGAAACGTTTTGTTGGATTGTTTATGGCTTGTAGTATTTTTCTGATAACTGGAATGTCATTCCATATTTTGCCCTTATTTTTCTCTCTATCTATGGCTTAGACACCCAATTCAGAATCAGAAAACATTGTTCACAAACCATATACTGAGTTCCAAAACAAAAAATATCCTCTGCATCATTTTTCTTTTATCATCATTTTTCTTTTTATCAATCTCTCATTCCTGATTTCTAAAAACCAGTTCTTTCTTCCCAATATATTGAAATAGAAATCTGACAAGTAAAAAAATTCAAGACCACCATAGATTTTTATATTGTGAGACTTGAATTTTTCTTTTCCACCTCTAAAATACTTGGGCTTCATTTCTTCTTAACAGAGGATTCAGAGCTGCTTTTATAGTCATTGCGTGCTTCTGATATTTTCTCTCTTCATTGTCTCGACAAGACCCTTTTTCTCAACTAAACTGAATTCTTGCCTTGTAAAGATGCCTTTGAAAGAGAATTCCAAATTCTCTCTTATTCTAAAACCTGATTTATTTTGAGAAGTTTTCTGTCTTTTCTTACTGAAAGCCAGTGGTAGTCTTGAAGTATTTGAAAGTGCTGTCCAGGTAATGACTCAAAAAAGAGGAATTTAGGGGTGTGATTCGGGATATGAGAGTGCATATTCCTGTGGGGCTTTGATAATTGAAATTTGATTTTTTTTTTTTTTTTTTTTTTTTTTTTTTTTACTGCAAGTGGTAATTAACTTGACTTCACTTTTATATGCAATGGTTTAATTTGTTACTTTATATGTAAAGGTTTTAGTTAAAAGAATCAAAAAGGAGCAAATAAACTTTCTTTAATTAAGTCTTAAGGCACTTGTCTGTTTTTCAAATTGATCACCATAAAAATATCTCTTGTGTTCTATAAAGGATGTACTGTCAAGCTTGACATAATGATACCTTTCCTTCCTTGCTGTTTTTCAAAACCTCCTTATGGTATGAAGTTTCTCCCCTATCTCATTTTGGTAAAATTGGAATACTGTCAGACATCCTTGATGCCATGTGCTTTTTTCTGAGGCTCTTTCTAGTGCATGTGTGTGTGTAAGAAATGCTAAATGATTTTCAGATTTGGTAAGAATGTACACAGTCTTGTAGCTGACTGCATACTGAAGAGCACAAAATAAAAGGAAGCAGAAAACAAAATTAATTTTAAAACTTCTAAAAGAGGTTAATCATGCAAATTTTTGAGAATATCTGATACTTTATGATAGCTGTTGTCAATATATTTTTGGAAATGTTTATACAACTTAGGTATGATTTCACGTTTTTTTAGTAGTTCAGCTGCCTCAAACCTTTGGTGAAAAATCTTGAAGTCATATCCTTTTGCATCAGACTTCATCATCATTCTGTTCCATGGGAGATTGGTTGATCTATTGTTTGAGTAAATTATGCTTAATGTCTTAGTGCCTTCTTAACTTTTGATTGGAATTGAAATACCAATGATCTTTGGTCAGACTAGACCAAAAATTTAGGCCACTAATACTTGAAATTATTCATTTCTCTTGCTCTGGTAAATTCCTAAATTCTGGTAACAGAGGAACCCTATCAGGTAGAATCTGACATTGCACAATATATTTATTGGTAAAATTCCTCATCTATTTGCTCTACTAAAATTACTAAATTACTAATTACTGAAACAGTTACTTGCTCTTATTTGTAAAACCAATTCTTTCTTCAAAGGTATCTTACATTCCACTGAATTTCAAATGTTTCATCAACTTCTCAGAATATTTTATGAGTAGGAAATATTGTCAGTGATGGGTTAAAAGGGACCTTTTTGCATTTGAATACAAATGGCTTCAAACAGAGTATAGCAGAACCAGCCCAACACTGCTGTGGTTTGTCAACTGAGGTTCTTCCAATGCCTCCGAGAACAGAAGTTGCAAAGGTTAAAATCATCAGAATCTAATTGGAAACAAACATGCAAGATGTGTAGGCCACATAGTTGAGCTCAGCAGAGCTCATTGTGGAGTTCCATTTAACACTTGCACAGATATGTTTTCACTAACTAGTTTCCATATGGTCTGCAAATTCCCTCCATGTAAAGTGCATGACAACATTCTAGCTTTTAGGTGAAAATGTTACAGGCAAGTGTAATCTGATCTGTAGCTGAAAGAAAAGCTATATCCTCTTTTTGTCAAGCACAGATGGCTAAAAGTATTTCCACTACAGCTATTCTTGGAGTGTCTGGAACTGAGAAGAATAGGTCCACGATTGAAACACAGTCACATAGAATGCTTTCCCTTCTCTTGAGTGAGGCACCAAAGAAACTTCACTGATGCTTTTACTTTGCTGTATCATTAGCTGTGTAGAGGGTCAGCCAGGTAGCCCTTCTCTAAAGGATCTCTAATGAATTCCTTGCTGTACATTTGATCTGTTTCTGATACAGGCACAATTAAAGTCAGATGACAGAGAGAATGTTTTTGTGCTGATAGGAGCAGGATCTGTTTCTCCTCATTAACTCACCACATGGCTCTACGAAAATATTCAGTAGAGGTGGTGATGGACTAGCTTTGTATCATGTTTGACAGAAGGCTTCTTGAAACAGTTGAAAAATTGCCCAAAACATTCCTTTGGAAACCACAGATAGAACTTGGGTGCTAAATGACACAACACTAAAAGCTCCCCAAGACCTCTAGTGTGACATAACTGTGGCATTACCAGTACTGGCACAATAGGTTTCTGATTTTCTTGAAGAATACTGAATCTTGAATTAGGAAGACAAGGACAACCATTTTCCTTTATATACTATGGTAATCTGGAAACCCCTTATACTTTCTGGGGAAAATTTACTGTTTTGGAGCTTATTGATTGATGTTATTAATCAGTATTAGTATTAATAATGTCCCTTGTGTTTCTCTTAGAAACTTTTCAGAACTTTTGTATTACTGTGTTCAGGAGCACAGATGCTCTAAAGTAGGAAAAATGCATGTTCTTGCAGAACTTTTTTTTCCATGTACATATTATTCTCTGTCTTTTATCTCACTCTGCCACATCCAAAACATTTTAGTTTGTGTGTCCAGGCATGCTTCCTTCCAACTAACTAAAACTTGCCTTACCAGTCTGTAGGACAGCATGTAGCCAACATTTTGAACACTTAATTAGTATTAGAAAGTAAGAGGGGAAAGGAATAAATAAATAATTTTATTATTTTAAAATTTGTATTTACTCAAATTAACAGCATGTAAATGAAACTTTAAGGTATTCGTGGTACTGAAATTTCTATAATCCAATATTTCATCCCATTTTGCTATTTTTATTAACAGTCTTTTTTATAGTGTTGAATTGTTCCTGACAAAACTAAGTGCTCAGGTGAAACAAAGGCATTGCATTGGAGAGATATGTTGAATCATTTTCTGGACTAACCAAAACTCAAGAAAAAGCCAGATTTCAACATAGCCAGATGCTGAGTCCAACTTATAGGAGCAAAGAACAGGCTTAGATCCATCCTAAGGATCCTAGAGATGAGGGACAAAGCCATGCAAAGAACAGAGGGATTGCCAAAATAATTGGGATGCTTGGCTCCCTTGGCTCATTGCTGAGGCAACAAAGACTTGTCCAGTGCCTTGAAAAAACTGATGAGTGATTTCATTTCTGTGCATCAATTTGGTTAAACTCCCACTATCTTGTTCTGCAGTGAGCACTTCAAGAATGATGCACACACTGCAGATGTATGAAGTATTATGTTAGGAGCTTGATATGTTCAAAGTATCAAAAGGACATAAAAAGAAAGTAAATACTACAGGAGGCCTTAGAGTTTCCATCAAGAGAATGCCTAAGGAGGGTAAACATGATTGGAAATCTTTAATAGTGCTTACCTTCAATTTTTGTGATTGATGTTACTCTTAGTCATTATGACTATTTCAAAAATATTTTCTAAATATAGTCTTCAATCCAACTTCTCAAGAGGAAAAATGTCATGTATTTGCTGGATGCTTTTGGGACTTGTTTGTGGCTTTTGAGCATGTCAATCACATTTTCTCTGTGCCACATAGTGGAAGTAATGATAGTCTGCATTAACCTTAATTTGCTTTAACATCATCGTGACTGCATTTGTTCACATGGTGATAGGCAGGTGTACTTCAATGTCAGCTAGCCACCTGCAGAAATCAGCAAAAAAATCAGTGAGCATTTTCTTTGTTCTGCAGCTGACTGCATCTTAACTGTAGATGCAGTCAAGGATGTGTCATTTTCCCTTGAGGCATCAAAGATGGTCAATGCTTATGCCACTTTATGATATAAGCCTTTCTGCTGATTTTTTTATGTGTGATCACACATATAAATGTATATATATAAATTGATTTCCATTTTTTATAGAAGTTCTTTAATCATTACCTTGAAGCTCATTTTAGTATGAGACATTTTCTCTGCATAATGAGTTTGTCTTATCAGGGAAGCCTCCTGTAAGTTCATGCCAGCTCTAGCTTGGTCTCAGATTTCAGAAATATCTTGCAATTATATGACTGCATAGCTATATATGTACTTTAATCTGATTTTTTTTTAAAACACGAAACTTATGTTATTGTACTGGGTGAGGAGGATCAGCCTTTTAGTCTCTTGATAACTTTTCAATGTTTTGGCTGGTTTCAACCATTTTAACAGAGGTTGCTTAAAAGAACAGTATTCCCAAATATAAGCATCTGTTTATGAAAAACATACCCTGTCTTGGGTTAGGGTCTGTTTCTTACTCCCCTTCAATATTTTCTCTGCACTATTATTTGAGGTATGCCATCATTGTTTAGCAAAGGACTATAAAACTCAGTAGTAATTCAAAATAATCACAGCTGATTCATTTGTAACATACTGCACAATCTACTCTGTTGGTGCAATACTGTGGGCATTGGAGCATACGGAGCAGGAAAGCAATTGATAAAGCAGGACTGTGGGAGCAGTAGGAACTCAGCCTTATTAGACATCAGGGAATCCCTGCTGGACATCAAGGGGATTGTTACAACTTTCTGTGGAGGGGTCAGGCCAGTGTCATTTGCAATAGGTGACACTGGTGTCACTGGACACGATCACTCTGCTCAGTAAGGATGAGGAATCTTATGCATTATTTGGTTGTACTGGGTCAGGAACTCTGAAGTTGACTTTCAAAGCTAAGTTCATAATGTACTTCTTTGCTGTGCCACATGCCACTCCTTCCTTTCCTTGTGCCCAAAGTGACTAAGTGTACCTTCTTCTCTAGCTAGGAAGAGGTGATGCTGCATGCTTAGCACAGTGCAGTTAAATCCAGTGAATTTCCTCTGTAAGACACTCTTTCTGAATTTGTGGTAGTGGTAGTAGGATTTGTATTCATATATTACTTTTTGTGTTCACCATGAAATCTTGCAGAAAGATCCCAGAAAAATTGCACTACTGTCTGAAATTAACCCCTTCTTAGATAACGAGGTTGGAATAATAATGATTTACAGATAATGCTTTTCTTCTGTAAGTTAAAGTTTGTGCTTTCCTTTTCATCTTTAAGAATTTCTGTAAGCAATTTGCAAGATTAGGTTTTCACCATGAAGAAAACCATAGGTCATTTTGAAACAGGGCATGAAATCCTCCAATAGATAGAATTTAAAAATCTGCAGCTGCTTGAAAACCTGCCTGCACACATTTTAATCCATTCTTAAGCAGGAAAAAGAGAAATTTCATTAATTTCAAACTGATGTGCAATTATAGGCATGTCAGAGATTTGTTTTTAGAAATTCTCTGTCTAGGGTAGGTATGATTATCTCCTAGGATCTGACTGAAAGGCTCCACAGTGTGCTCATGTTTCTGCACATCCTTTGGGACTGATCATGGGTTTTACTAAAAAACATCAATAAGTCAGGCACACAAGAAGACAGAAAACAACACCGGTTTTCCAGAAGACTGTTTGGTAGGAACAAAGAAATGCTAAAGGACTAAGTGTATATTCAAATCTGCCTATTTATTTACACCTACTCCAGAGAGTCAAGATTCAAAGCTTTGCAACTTACTGATTTTTTTTAGAGTAGGTTACTAGTGACAAGACAGATGCCCATTCAGACATCTGAAGTGCAGGTGCCACAAAAGAAGTCTCTATTATTTACCCACATTGAAATCTTCAAACTATAATGACCTCAACACAAGTTACAGAACATTTTTCCTTCACATAATATTCCTTTATGACATCTTTAAAGGGATATCATTGCAAACACCAGAAAGAGGATACACATTCATTCAATTTTGATTTAACTCTTGATTTACTGAAGTTCCTGTGTGCAGAAGTATGTTCTGAGCAGATGTTTAACATGGCAGGAAACATTATAGATCAGAGATCCAGATAGCAGCTAGGAAATGCATAGCATCTGGCACCTTTTGGAAAGTAAACCTGCCAATAATTAATTACACATATGAGCCACTCTATCCCTGTCTAATGAGTTGGACACTTACTAAGATGTATTAGACTGTGGAACAGAGGTTAACTGCTCATGCCCTCTCCTCTGTCTCTGACTTGTGTGGTCCCAGTGTAACTTAAGGGTAGAAATTGTTGTTGGCACTCAGATTTTATGTTGTTCATTATATTATCATTATTACATTGATTAATAATCAAGATGCCTTTACATTCCAAAATGTAAAGAATTCCCATTAGACAGAAATTGAGGTTTTTCTGTTGCTTTGACTATAGAGAAAAAAAATGAAATTGTGAGACTAATTGTAAAGTTTAGTTAGGAGACTGCAGATGTAAAAAAATTAATAAATACGTGCCTTCAGGAAAACAAAAGCTGGTTACAGTATAAAGTAGTCAGGTTTAATGGAAGGAAGCTCTGAAAGTTATCTTTGAAAATATAGAGGCCATTATATGTTTGAAGTTACTGAATTGCTGTTGAAATGCTATTATAACACTTTATTATAAGGAAGTGAAGAGCACCAATTACTGTTTTTCTAAAGCACATAACCAAATGCACAAAATATTGGAGCCTTTAAAGAGTAAGAAAAGGAGTTAATTGTTTGTGATCCCTGGCTTCCATTTACTTCAGCAGTAATAGCCACTTTCTCATAAATTTCTTTTTCAAGCTAGTAGCCTGTAGTCCAGTTGCAAGCCAAAAGGCCTAGAAAGGACTGGTCTTTTTACCTTAGAATTCTAGAAAAATACCCTCTCTGATGTCCATCTCCCTATTACCCTTCTTGACAGTCCATCTTTTTTGTAATCAAGTTTCTTTCTCTCTTCTTGCTTTATCTTCCAGCTGTACTGGGAAATGTTTTTTCTTGTGAATTTTCCTATTAATCTACTAGCAAAAAAAAAAAAAAAAAAAAAAAAAAAAAAAAAAAAAAAAGGCAGTAAAAATAGCAAGAGAGCTATTTGAAGTTATTTCAAGAAAATAATTTTTAAAATATTTTGGAGAAAGTTCTTTACATGTGCAGGCACTGCTGTAACACAGCCTGTAGGTGGACTCATCATATCAACTATACAGCAGTGCTGAATGGTAACACTGGACTAAGTTGTACAATTTTTTTTTTTTTTAGAACATCCACCTTTTCCCCCCTTATTATTTTCTCCTGTACTGTCCAGGTCCAAAGAAAAACGAGGTGGTATGCCAAAATGGTATTCAGTATCTACAGGATGTTCATGCTGTGACTGAAGCTCTCCACAGGCAGAGGTTCTTTGGTTCTTATTCCACTTAATTCATCATTCAGAACTCAGCAGGGGACTCTGCCTGATTTTAAACTTGAAACAGTTAGGCTGGTATTTGCCCCAGCCCTTGTCCTCTGAAGGCTTAAAAATGGAATCAATCTACTTTATTACACCAGCAGTGTTTTCCAGAGAACTACCTAACTCTGATAATCTATAGGGTGCAAATAACATCTCTGTATCAGATGCCCTGAAAGATGTATTTCTCATGAGACATAGTAAAATAATTCTTTTCCATGTATTCTGTGTTCTATGACCAGGTTCTTTACAAAATTAATCTCATTTAGGGCTGGTCACAGTTTTTCAGTATATGTTCCTTAACTTTTTGTCTCCTTATCACCTGTTCTATGACTCAGGCTGAAATATTTTAATTAGTGACCAAATTTACCAAGTTTCCTTACTGGTCCTGATGATTTAAAGGCACTTCTTCAATTCATTCTGTTAGATATGGATTTACTTGTTTCCATGCTTTCAAGGCTTAAAAAAAGAATCTTGCACAAAAACTATAGACTCAATTACTTGAAAAACTACTACACTTGAATTTTACAAAATACCTGTTTATCGATCATTTTTTGATGGGAAAAAATGTTAATTATAGTATAAACATTAAGGAACCCTCTTTCTTGATTTACCTAGATATTAACAGACCTGGGGTTATTTTTGCAAGAACTAAGATACTGTATCTTTACTGTCTTCAGTGCAATTTTATGTTAAATTTTACCTCCTTCAAAAAAAGATCCTCAGATCTGCTAAACATCTATTCTCCTATATCATATTTTTCGTCTGATGGTGTGTGGAATTTTATGATTCAGTCTTTTTTATACTTCTTGTCTGTGGAGATTTTCTTGCAACGAGAAAACCTCATGCTGAAAGAACTTGTCAGACAACAGAGACAGTTGTGATATGTCAAATTAAGATGGCAAAGTGATGTCAAAGCAGGTCTAGAGAGAGCCCATAACAATGTTACTGTCAAGTAAATAAAGAAAACTGAAACACAAGAAATACAAGTTATTTCAAGAGATCTATGACTGTGGAGGGTTTTTTGTGTTTTGAGAGACACTGTTTCAGAATGATTACTACTTGTCAGTAGGGCTTCAGGACAGAAGCAAGATCTGATGGCAGCCAGCTAAGGTCAGCAAAGTTCAGCTTCACGATTTTTATTTTCCTTTTCTTGTTATGAAATTCTCAGGAAATATTTATATTTATACAAAAATTGGTTTTGCTACTCAGGAGATCTCATCTACTTAAAATAAGGGTCAACTTGGTCATCTTAGAAATTTAGGAAGCTGCATGAACTCTGAGATTTCTTATACTCCCTATTTGTAGCTGTGCTGGCTCACTCAGTGTGGCCCCAGTGTTGCTAAAAAGAAGAAATATAAGAAAGTAAGGAGGATCAGTAGGAGTAAGTGGTTTTATTGCTGAGCAGCTTAACCTTTTCTCGCCATCCTTTTTTGTCATTCACCAGGCGCATATTTCACTTTGTCATGTCCCCCTTACAATAGGAAAGAATAGCTCAATAACAGTGAGCTAGAAGAATAATAGAAAGAAGAAAACAAAAAGTAATTACTATGTTTGCTGTAAGAGGAGAGAAAAAGAAAAAGGAAAAATCCATAATATATTGCATTAAATAGGAATAAGTTATAAACCAAAGCTAAGAAAAAGCTGATAAACATCAGGAAGAAAAATAAAACTTCATACCTGAGGAAAATATAGCATTGAGCAATACTTTTTCAGGGAAATCCTGATATTCTAGAGGCTGTTATTTGGGGTCGTATCTATGATGTATCTTTTCCAGGATGTCCCTTTGTACAAGGGACATCCGTTAGAAAGACTTGGATAAGGTTCTTGAGATGAGCAGAAAGCACTGTTGTTGTAGTAAAGGTATAAACATTTACTTATGTTAGTGAGTGAAATTAATGTCTTTATTTCTGCTGGTATAGTTCTTTGAAAATAATATACTACTGAGGCAATACTTGCAAAATATATTTCCTCTAGCTTGGATTTGAGAGGAGGTGAAAGACTTAGAAAAAAAGAGTAAGGAGCGGTAGATGTTTCTTCATGTTAATAAGATGATCTCTTTTTTCCATGTATTAGCTAGGTGGCAACTTCTTTGGTATCACTTGTTTTCATTTAATAATTTTTCTGCAGATCTGATCACAAAATTGGCAACTTTTTTTGGGAAAGGATTGACAGGGAAATACCGCATGACAAAACCTCAAGTATATTTAAAATTGTCACATTTTAAATTAACTTTTAAATTTCATTATCAATTTTTTTTCTTATTTCTTCCATTGAAGTAAAATGTCCCTGGCAGCAGCTGAGGTAGAAATTTATTGACAAGTCTGAGCCATTTATTTGAATAATATCTTAGTATAAAGAGGGAAGAAGACTTTTGGGATAATATTTGAATTCTCACAATTGACTGTTTGGTTTGGGAGGAAAAATATGGAATGCTTTTCATTGAGATTCTTTCTAGATAAGGAAGAGTTTGGCATTTTCTAGAACATGTAATTGTAGGTGTTTTCCAGGCTTCTGCTGAAAAAAAATAGTTTATAACTTACTCAAGTCTATCTGAAAATTAAGTACATTTTGACAGAAAAGCAATAATTCCACTTTACAGACCTTTTCAAGATTGGAGATATCAAGATTGGAGATATTTTAGTTTGATCAACTGCAGTGCAGTGTGATCATTGACTTGGGTGGTTTTACCTTTAGTCTAGAAGAGGAGGAAGTACATTAAATTTAAAATAAATTTTAGTAAATATTTGTCACACCATTTAAAAATCTGCTTCACTTAATATGGAATTGTTTTCTTATAATTAATATATATGTTGAATTATTTTTTATTAAAATAATATTTTTGTCTTTTTTTATTGTTAGTGCTGATTAGAACAATTTCTCAATTGATACATGATTGATGTAAACTTTAGATATGTTGTGTTATACCAGTTGGAAAACCAGATTATTTCACTATCCCACAATATTTGAAAATATTTGGAAGATATTTGGAAAGAATTCTGTTTGAAGAAGTACTGTTTTAAGAGAATGACAGTAGTACACAAATGCATATATTAAGTAAATCCCAATGGAGCACTGGAAAAATAAAAAATTACCAGAGGTATTAGATGAAAAACTGAATCAGTTTTGAAAATCATTTGCAGTACATTAAACTGAACAGTGGTAGTGGATTTTATTTTATAGGTTAAGTGGTCTCCTTTTCACTTGATGAATGAGAATTTGTGAATCCCATTACAATAAAGGAAAATTGCTAGAAAATCCACAGGTCAGCATAAGGCTGAACTCTTCAGAGTAGTGTGGCACTAGCATCAGCTTTGACAATATCATTGCAGCTCATTGGATTACTGGACAAAAGTCTGTAATTTAAAAGACTAAATCATCTATGTGTTGTAATAAATCCCCTCTCTGTGGGCGCACTCTCAAGGGTTTTTGTCATTCTGTGATTCTCTCTGGATATTTTCCATTCCATATTTAGATTCCTTTTTAGTAACTGCAGTGGTGACGATGTTTAGGTTTTCTCACTTCAATAAAATTATTCAAGAAACTATTACATACCATTCTTACTCTTTTTAGTATTGCCCTAATATTAAGGTCTGTTTTGCTCTACAAATCTGACTAAAAGGGCTGACCCATTTGAGTTGGGTTTGGACAGATAAAAATCTGGGGGATTTTGTTGACCTATCACTGTTTATTTGAGGTGTTTCTCCAAAGATGTCATTCTAAAGATTTATGATAAAATTTTAAAGGTATTCCATTTGATAACCTGGATGATACCTTTCCTAGATTTCTGGTACCAGACAAAAAATCTCTTGCTTGTACTGTGCAGTGTCTTTCACCACGACCAAAGAATCCTTTAAGAATTGTAACTGGTTTTGATCAACTAAAAAACATGGAGTCAAATTCATTCAGTGTATTTTCCTGTATCACTCTTCTGTTCTGTAAAGAAGATTTGTAAAGAATGGTCTGGAGTACTAATACAGCCATCCTTCATGGTCCCTAGAGTTGGTGGTAGTGTCAGTCAAGGCTGCTGAAGGAATTGTTAAATCCATAACCCTGACTTTGTTATTTTTGTGAGTTATGTCTTTGGAATAGTGTTTTCTTTCATCTAGTAAAAGCAAAGTTATAATTATTTTGCAACATGGCTGTGATTTCCATCTGCAGACTTTCTGCAAATCCTGAATATTTCCCAGCCTTTGCTTTTCAATAAGGACCATTAGTGTAATTTAAATGCCTACAAAATATGTGACATATGTGTGGTTCTAAAACCAATTTTGAGTGTAATCTTGCAAAGCTTTGCATTCTGTTTAATACATATCTTCCCCCTGCCTCCCCAATAATTGCATGGTTTGGAATAAGATCATCTGTTGTTTCAGTTTAAGTTCTGCATACTTAGCATTTACTTCCAAATTTTTCACCAATCTTCTATTTTCTCTTCATACTCTCTCCTTTCAGATCTTAAGGAAACTCCCTAGAAACTTCTTAATTCATGAAAAACATTAACTTGAATCTAATTTTCTCTGAGTGACAGCCTATGGAAGAGAGGGAATAATGTACGTTTAAATTATCGAAATAACTTTGTTTGTCAAAAAAGGAGTCCCGTTACTTCTTTGGTTATAAATTGGATTAAGAAATATATTTCAAGAAATAATGTGCCAGAACTTGCTGGCAGAAGAAAGAAGGTTAGAAAGAACAAATAACATGTAAGGAAAACTCATATTTCCAACCAAATCACCATAACTTTTGTCTTAGTAGTTTCACAGCCAAAACATGCTTCAGTTTCTGTGCCCAAGGAGAAATGTCCTTGAAACTTTGTTGAGCCATTCCTAAGAAGCGCTGAACAAAGTATAAGGGAATAGTCTATCAAAATGAAAACCCAATTTTTGAGTGGTAATTATTGGTAGGAAATTCCTACTTTGCCTCATGGCACAGAAATCACTGAGGACTATGGGAAGAGATATCACAGTATGAATTACCCATAATTATTAGGAACAATTTGAAATAATCTGAAAGAATATAGTATTGTTTAAGGTATATGGAAGACTATATCACTAGGAAATAGAAAAAGCTTACCTAACAAAAAAAAAAAAAGTTACAAAGAATTACAGTGTTTTCTCTCTCTTTTTTTTTTTTTTTTTTTTTTTTTTTTTGTGTGTGTGTAGTTTAGGTCTTTTTGTTCATTTGTAGGTGCAATTTACTCACTTTTCACATGTTACTAGAATAATGGATTTAATAGCATGTGTGTATTTTTTCATATACAGAGCTCCTATAGTTTTGGTGACGTGCTGTAGAGGAGTAATAATGACCTATTTTTCTCTGTGAACTAAGTTAACTGGATTCAACTTTCTCAAACATTTTACCTAGCCATACCTGAGATTTTTCAGATAAGCAGAAGCTATAATTGAGTGAAAGATTTCTAAAAGCTCTAAAGTTTTGTTAATTGCATCTTTTTTTCTAAGTTGAACATGAGCTATAAAAACATTTAGGTTTTGTTTTTGCTAGTATTACAATTGATTCCAGTTCCAATAAGGGTTTAAGTTGACACAAAGTAAAATCATTGAAAGAAAATGCAGGCAAACCTTGATAAATACCAGATGAAATTGTAGTGGTATTCAGTTAGACTCATACACACATTGTATTAATAATAATAAAAAGAAGTTCAAAACCATGATCTTATTTCATGAGGATTTTTTTAAAATTGATTTTATCAGCCTACATTATATTTCTTCAAAATGTAAATTCACACTGACTAGTTCAGCATGGTGACTTGGAAGTTTTGAACCCATGACTTCATTAATGCCACAGGCATGACTAAAACAGTATAGTTGAAATTAATCTTTTTTTAGACATTAATAAGTCATAGTGAAAAGGCATAATTAGCATATCTTTGGGCCAACAGAAGAACACTGAAAAAGAAGTCAAGTAAACCAGAGCATTTCAAGATAATTGCCAGGCATACATCATTTATTCCAGATTAGCCAAGGTCATGCACTTGATGCTCCCAGTTTTTGCATCCTTATATGTGGTCATTGTTGCCATCAAATTGCTGAATTTTGATGGCTATATTTAATGGACTGAGAATAGACCATGAAGAAAACTACTAAAGAACAGCAAATGTAAAAAGTGCGCGCTCCATTCAGTTCAACAGTGACCTTTTTAACCTTGCTGTATGCAGGAAATACCCACTTGTATTTTAGTAATTGCATTAGCTTCCTTAATGGCATTTGATACAGATGGTATAGGAAGAACTTCTCTGCTGCTGAAGAATGCAGGCAACAGTTTTAGTCTGAGTGCCAAATACTTTTTCTCATTAGAGTTAAGGAGGGGGAAGAGAACTTAAAATAGATCTGTGTGCTCTCTTCAATCAGAGAAGCCATTATTTTTCCAAGCTTGTTATCTTTTTTTTTTTCCTCATTATGTTAAAAACATTAAAATTTTGCACACACTGAAAACTGTCGAACCCTACAAAATGGTAAAGACGAAGAAAAAATGGAGTTGTTAGCACTTTTGGAGCTTAGAAATTCAGTTGGAAAATTGATATTTATTCTGATTCATACTATACATTCTATTTTTAGTTTTTTGAAGAGACCTCAACCAGTTTATGTCTTCTGTACTGTCTGAAAAATGGGAGAACTTTTCTACCCCTCTTTTAATTTTTGTATGTCAGGATATAGACTGTGCACTGAGGGAAATTTTTTCTTTGTTCCAATGCTATGCCAAAAGAAATTAGTCAATTCACACAATTTGGACTCCTAGAAGAGAGGAGGGTACAAATCTAGAGACTGAAAAGTAATAAGATTATCTTTTTTTCTGGTCTATGAAAGAAAAGTTAAATAGGGTAGCAATTGGGGTTCTTCCTAAACATGCTCCTGCAGCTTTTGATGATGTGGGATCTTCATAACGCAACCAGAGATTCCATTCTGACAGGTTTTCCTAATAGGCAGAAATAGATCTGTCCTCCATTAGGTCTGATCTGTTTTTATCATTCTCTGCTATTGACTGCACGACAATCCTGACAGTAGATTTTGAAGATTAATTGTGTTTTGAGTAACAGGAAAAAAAAATCGTTATTTATTTCAAATCTTAACTGTTCAATCGTGAAGACACGAACATGGGAAGAAGCACAATAGAGCCCTTGGCAGCTAAGATGGAGGAAATGGAGCATATACTGGAGGGCACACACTTTCCCTCGTGGTTTGAGTGAAAGGAGTCCCTGAAGTAAGATTAGGGGGCTGATATGTAATAAATTTAAAAAACAAAATGATGGCCCTGCTATGAATGCTTCACATTTCTGTATTCTGTTTTACTTCAAGGAATGTATGATATGAGTACTTAAAGGTGAACAGAAAGTATTTCTGTTTCTATTTCCTTCTTACTGACCATCAAAGTGCACAGAATTCCCCATTTTCTGTCTGGCCACTCCAAGTTCTGCTTATTCATAAGCAGAGAGCTGCACACTTAATTTCTGCAGTAGACTGAGACAAACATCATTGACACCGTGACCTTCTTTAATGAGGCTTTCCTATCTCTCTCTGTATTTTCATATGAAAAAAGTGCTACAGTCTCTAAGATAATTAGTTGTTTCTTTTGGACATGGAAACCAGCCTCTTTTAATACTAGTGGTTATGAGAGGTGTTAATGGCTGTTACCAATGCTTGTTTCATCAGCAGGCAATTAAAGAGCTGGTTATAACTAAGGGGCCTGCTGAGATGCTAACCAGATGTCAGTTCTGTATCCTTTTCTTTTTCTGAATTTTCACAAAATCAGTTTGAATCTCCTTTCCAGTGCTGGAATGCTATATCCAAGCTTGCAGTTGATTAGATGGGATGTATAAAAATTATCAAGTAATGTCCAGAGGAGTAGTGAAAGAACATCAGTTTGAGGTCAGATGGCCACTTAGACCTATATCATTATCATGTTATTAAAAAGTAAGAGTGTATAAATATTCTTATTGTAATTAGATAATCTTGGTCTAAGCAGTTATGACTCTTTTAAACAGAGTCCTGAATTTTTTAATGTCTGCAGCTTTGTGTTATTAGGACTAGATCATCATTGTTACCTGGATTATAATAATGAGTATTTATTCTAGCTTTGTGCCATTTTAGGCGCACTTCAAAATTTTTTCATATTGTTTGAAGCTGCACAGGTAGCATAAGAATGCCCAACTGTATTTGAAAGTTAAGAATTTCTGATTTAATTAACTAAGCCAGAAAATATTCTTTATGTATGTCTCTTCAAAGTATATATTTTATGTCAAGGTTTCTTTTTGAAAACCTGGTGAAGATACAAAGATATTACTGCTGATGAATAATCACTTTTATGTAATTTAGTTGGTTTCTTTTTCATAACTGTGTATGGTGCTTATTCTGGATGCATTTGTTCTTTAAAAGAACAAACAGAAAAAACAGAAGTAACAACATGTACATGTAAAAACAGAAGTAACAACATGTACAAATTTAGAAGACTGTAGCATGAGGATAGGTTTCCAAGAGCATTATTTTTCCTTAGTCATCTTTTAGTACACCTGAGGTCTGATTTTGAAAGACAGGTGTGACAGAAAGGGGTTTTATTTTGGTTTGCTTATTTGGTTGGTTTGTTTTAATTTTACAGAATAAGAGGTGAATTCATAATAAACCAGACAACATTCTATGATGAAATATTTGATGTGTCTATCCTACCTGCATTGGCTTAACTATAGAGTTCAATCTTCTGTTTGGATTTTCTTTGTCAGCTTCCAAACAGTGGAAGAAGCCTGCAGGTGATAAGTATCTCATTAATCTTTCTGATCCTCTAGCACTTGAGCATGAGAATAGCTGATCAATTACAGCAATAGTCTCCCTAAATGAGCTTTGCACATCTGCCTCTTATTTCATTAACTGCCCCTATATCTGATAGAATGGAAGCCTAGTGGCTTCTTACAGCTTGTTCTGTGTTACTGTACAATAAGAATGGGGTTGTTAGCAAAATGGGCACAAAAGGGTATTTATCCACTACCAGAAACAAATATACATGCTATCATGTAGGAGTGCTTTTGTCTCTAATCACTGTTTGTAGAAACCTTCATAAAGCACATCAGCTTGCTTTCCAGCCACCTATTTAGCCCTTACTCTCAAGCTTATTTGTAAATTTATCATTTTTATAACATAGCCAATGTGTTTCCATGCCCTAAAGCATCATATTAATGTCTATATGGTTTTAGATAACAGAAGCTAGCACATGTAAAGTTAACAGA
Organism: Serinus canaria; assembly: GCF_022539315.1. NCBI lineage: Eukaryota > Metazoa > Chordata > Aves > Passeriformes > Fringillidae > Serinus > Serinus canaria. The sequence goes on from NC_066313.1 coordinate 48,702,014, forward strand.
AGAAATGAAATTTCCTGCAAATGTCCTTACAATTCATCTTTAAAATACTTATGGCATCCTTCTCTCAGAGAGTAAATTTACATTTCCAAAGCTGCAAACGAGTATTTACAGTAGTGACAATGTTGCTAGATGTTTATTATTTACATGAAGTACAGAAGAATGAGTGAGAATTAGACTACATAATCCAAGATTTGTTCTAAGAAGCATGCCCTAAAAATTATGGGGTTTGATTTTAATAAAAATATGATTTCTCATGAATGCCTCTTTCATTCATACTCAAGCTTTCAATTACAGGATAATCAATTACTAGATGAAAATTAAAATAATGTCTAAGCAGAGGCTTTATTCTTTACCTGTTATTAACTGATCACTTATTCTTATGGATTTACATTATTTATTATTCAAAAGCTGTTAACTTATGTTTATCATAAATTAAATTGCTTCAGATTTACCAATATTTATTTATTTATATATTTACATAACTATGCTAAATGCCAAAAATAATTAGAAGTTTTTCTGTCCTGAACCGGTCTATATTATTCCAGGTGATTTTTATGAACATTTAAATATTCTTGAAACTGAAAGTTTCAGTTAATTGTGCTTGAAACTTCTTTTTTTCTGAGTTACAAAATATATACATTTATATATTTTATGGAACGAATGAGCTATAATATCAAAATACCACCATCTTTTAAACTAATTTTTGACTGTTTATTGTAGGTCTTGTTTGTATGAAGTCAAGTACTTCAGTGGTTGAACTGGTTATGCTGCTTTGTTCACAGGTAAGAGATTCTCTGATTTTGATTGTATTAATTTCCTTGTGTAATCACTGTCAGCCAAGGAATAATATCTGTTTGTTCCATTCTTCCATTTCATTACAAAAAAACCCCCATATTAGTTTCTTCTGGTAATACATAAATTGTAGATTTTGTTTTTGGAGATTCAGTCTGTAGTTTTTCTATATTCACAGGGTATACAAGGTATATTTGCATTTATGTTCTAAAAGTGTATGGATGTACATTATGCACATTCTCTGTGTATGAGCTCTCTTGCAAGCCTGTTCTTATTTAGAATATGTAAGTAGGATACTGTGGTCATAATTTCATGTTTAAATTTGTCTTTGAATTAGTGATTGTTTAAAACATTATTTTGTGCTGACTTTATTATTTTTGATATACATGACATAACACTGAATATTTTACGTAGCTGTCCCTATATAAAAAGCAGAGGAACATGGATTAAGTAGTCCTCAAGAATTGGCAGAAGCAGAACATTTCTATATAAGAATTCTGTGGTTGATTATTTGGGTTTTAATGTAGCAGTAATGAGTTTCTCAGAAATCCAAATTAATTAATGTTTTGAAATGCTTTCAGAAATAAAACATTGAAATCCAACCTAGTTTCTCATTCTCTTTGGATTATTTATATCTCACTTTTCATATTATTCATTTTGCTAGAAGTGTTATTGGCTAATATTGTGTAAATACCCTTTAACTTTAAACTGCCAATAAGAATTTACAGCAAACGTTTTAGAACTTTGTTCACTTTGTAGAAGTAAGAAAATTAGGATTTCCCAACCAGATCCAAATAACTCTGTAAGTTTTTATACTTCTCTAAAAAGATATAACAACATTTCATTAACCCCGTTTTTCACAGAACTATATAACCAGTTCAACTCAAAACAAGTTTGTGTATAAAATGCCCAGGTTAACCTATTACATATAATTATCAAAGAAAGTTTTTTCTTTGTAGCTTTTCTTAAGCATTCACTACTGCTCATTGACAGCATACCCCAAAAATAAACTGTAAACAAAGGCGTTTCTAGGGACAATTGAAATGAAAATCTACTTTTGAGAGCTCTATCTGAAAATAATAAACATTTACAAGTAGATTTGGGGGTGAGTATTCCAACTTACCTTGCCTGTCTGTAGGTTGCATTTCTTCAAGCTTGTGTCATAAGGAAATCATTAAATCTTGTTTTCCTTTGTATTTTTTTTTTCCTCTTCCTTTCTTTTCTTCCTCTTTTAGAGGGATATCAGTTAGGGAAACGTAAAAGAAAAATACATCCCTGGCAGGAATCCTCAGTGGGATTTCAACTTCAAACCCTCTCTAGCAGGGCACTTGAAAAATTTGTTACCTAATGGTGAAGGTCTTGGGTTCCAAGAAAATTCCAAAAGATCCATTAAGGCTTTTGAGTTCAATGTTCATGTCATACAACTTTTTTCTTTTATTTTTAGCAGCTATTGAAATATTTTTTCAAGGGAAAGAGTAACTTACAGTCCTTTCTTCCCTAGCCTTTGGTTTTACTGCAGTTCTCAGGAATAAAGTGGAATGTAGCATTAGGGTCTAGTGTCTTTGATGGCCTCATCATCTAATCATAGGTTTAACATTACTCATTTGCTGGCTCCAGGAATTCCTGCCATTAAGGGCCCTAGAGATGAAACTTTGCCTCAAATATTGATTGAAAGGAAGAGAGAGAAATTTAAGCTCTTTCTGCAATGCTCTTTCTTTAGACATCTCGGTAAAGCTACGGAACAAATGCAGCAAAAATCAATTTGTTATTTTTATGACTCCTATATATGTTGGGTTTTATTTCAAAGTATTTTAAAAATAAGGTTCGCTTTATACCTGGAATAATGGGAAGTGCCTAATCATTTTGAAGTTTCAAATGTTTATTTTCTTCAGTGTTTGCTTGGAAGAACTCTCTTCCATCTAGCTAATTACATGGGGAAATTGCAAGCTTTTAGTTTTTATACTGATACTTCAGGGTTGTTTCCTAGTCTTCTAAATAAGGAGGATTTTATCTCTGGATGTCCATCTATTTGGAAGTACTTCAGGAGTTAATGGTGTAGGGTTGGTTGGGGGAGTCATGGTAATTGTTTCTACAGGAACTGTCATCAGGGGGCCTTAGTGGTGCAAATTGCAGCCTCCCTCCCTCACCTTCCTGACCTCTGGAATATTCTTCTGAACAGTAGCATTTTCACAGAATATAGTGGTTTGTCCTATAGGTGTAGACAAACTAGTCTGTACTTCTATTCATCTACAGGAAAGATTTTTTTGTTTTTTAAATTTACATTTTAAAACTATCTGTCAAAAGAAAACATTAGATAAATGTAATGAAAATACTAATACATAAAATAGCAAGAAAAAAATTGCTGCCAAATATCATAATCCAGCCTAATGTTAGCAGAACTTGTTATTAGGATCATAGGGAATGCTGTCCACAGCAAATGAGGATAACTCCTCTCTATCTAAAGAGGAAACAGTGCTACCTGAGTTTTTCCTTCTGACAAACTAAGCAATGTGAACTGGAAAGACTGCATAAAATATATAGTTTGTGGGTTTTTAATAATCCCAGTGTAAATAGGGCTTTTCTTCCTAACTTGGGTAAATCCTTCATATTCAAATTGAATGACATTTTACAGATTATGTGGGGAAGTTTGAAAAGTGTCACTCAAAAGATAGATGGCGATAATAAAAACCTTTGAAAAGTACAATTTTGTTTGCACAGAACAGAGTAACTTTAGACATTGAAAAGGAAAGGGAAATGCAAAGTTTGTTTTCCTTTCATTTGCTACAGCAAATTAGATGCTTTTATGCTTTTTATGTTGGAAATTCCATGTTAACGACTACAGATTAGCAAGGATGTCAGAATTTTTTTTCTTATCTGAGCTCCTGAATAAAATCAACATTGCCAGCGGCTCACATCCAAGGTATGGTCTAAATTTACATGAAATATCACATTACAAATGTCTGAAGGTACATGTCATGGATAATTCAGTTCATATGGGCAGCCTTTTAGGCTCTGAGGAATATGCAATGAAGCCTTTTCCCCAAAGGAATTTGGAGTTTCTGTGAAAAATACGTTTTAAGTTTTAAAGGAACTCCTGTATGGATGATACATCATTTGTAGGTTTGGGAAAGAAAAAAAAGCACTAGTCTGTGTTTTCAGAATCTTTCTTGTACTGTAACTTGTCTTATATTTTTTTTTTTCCTAGTAACACCTACTGCACTAGATTAAAATTTAGGTTAATTTGAGGGCTTTATTCTCTGTATTTCTTATACAAACCATAATCACACATCCAAGCACTTGATAAAAAATTTCTAAATAATTGATAATAAACATATAATGATTTGAACTTTTCCTAAGATATGCCTCTTTATTTGGATTTAGTCTATTTTAACATAAAATGGATGAAGATGTGTTATGTTTGACAATATCTGTGCTTGATTAGCTGGTCTTTGTTCCTCCAGCCTAGTTGAGCATGTCACAGCTGTGTTGCTGTTGGAGTGGCAGATTTCTTCAATAAGCCATGCAGTATTGGAAAAATGCATCAATTTTTGCAGTGTAGTTCCTTCTTACATCAGATTTAGATTTCAATTACTCTTTTTGATATTCTTTTTTCTTTTTTTTTCTTTTTTTTTTTCCCTAACCAAAACACTACAATAGTTTATAATTACTTCCAGATCCTTTGCAAATTCTTCTCTTTGGGGAGACAGCTTCTGAAAAAATTTAGTAGTTGTGTTCCAGAGGAGTTTTATCTCATGCCACTTGTATTTTTCTGTATCTTAGCTATTTACAAGGGAAATTAATTTTCTTAAAAAGAAAATACTGTTTTATTATTTAAGACATCTTGTTACTCAGTCTGTTTGAAAATATAATTATTATGAGGATAAATGCCTTATTGTCCTAAGTGGCAGAAAAAATTTGGAACAATATCTAGAAATTAGTCGCACTCCAAGGAGAGGTGTAAAAACAATTGAACAAATAAAAAAATACCCCAAAGCTGTGCCTGGCTGGTGTAAATTCAAAGGGAATCCTCAGAGAGGAAATTTGATGGTTGTTTTATCTCTGAGAATAAAGACCCATCAACCAGGCACTGCAGGGATTTCAGTAGACACCAGCACATGTAGATGTACATTCTGCCTCAAAGCATGGGATAGCTCTTCAGAAACTGGCAATTGATCAACACAGAAACCAAGGAAAAATAAAACAAAATAAAACTAAAAAAGCTTTTTCTGGTCCCTGCAGCTGACCATAAGATGCCTTGAAACGTGCAATTCATATGGTAGAAACACAGTGCACAATTCTTGATACTAAACATACTGTATTCAAGGCTTTCTATAGGAGTTTAAGGAGGAATCATCCAGCTCTGCTGTGCAAAAACCTTTTACTTTTTATTATAGACTTTCCTTTTTTGTAATATTTCTTGTCTGTTTACTCTTGTTGCCAGTATTAGATTCAACTTTAATTGTAGTTCTTGGTCTCCTTCCAGAGGTATTCCTGGAGTTCTCGTAGTCTATAGTTTTTGTTAAATAACTGATTGTCCTTTCAGAATAACTGTGATAGCAGAACAGTTACAGAAGTGTTTGCAATTTGTCTTTTTGACTCCAATTGCAATAGGAAAGGCTGAAGATAAGTTAAATAATAACTGCTTCCCTTAAATCTAAAGGAAAAATAAAAAAACCCTGCAACTTAATCTACTTAGGAAATTAAGTTTGATATAACTTCTATGATGAAATTAGTGTTGGTTATGCAAATTCCTAGAGGATACAATGTTTTAATCTCTCTTTTCTTTATCACAAAGCAAGTTGGGTATTTTACCTTTGCTAGTGTTTTCGCATTTGTTCTGTTGCATTATCCACTGTCTCTGTTTTCATACTATTGCAAATAGGAGACAGCTCTGCATATAATATCACTGAAAAAGTCTGAATTAAAATTTGATTTTATAGAGGGGAATGATGCATAGAGACACAGGTGCAAACATACAGAAACTTATTGTTTCAATAATCCTTTTTTCCAGCATATCTTTAAAACATTTATCCTGTTCTTTTCTTTAACAAAGATCTGTATCTGCTACACTACTTCCATCCTGCAGCTTCTTCTCTGGTAACCCCACTTTCATACCAGTGCTGATATTTACAAGACTAACTCACAAAACACATGTGACAACTGCTCAGACATTTGTTCCCTGGTTTAGTGGCTCTTTAGCTAAGAGCCTTGTTCAAAAGCCACCAGAGCTACTTAAAGAAAAGGATTCCAGATTGAAAAATTGGGGGCACAGAGGAGAAAAGAGAAAACACAACTTGTGTTTTCATGGCAGCAAGCTGTAAATTCAGATCTCTGCATCTAATGGAAACACACTCTTAGGCTACAGTTTTAGTGGTCAGTTTAGGATTCTCTCTGGTCAAGATCACACTTGTAGATGTATCATATCTTCTCCATGCCTAGCTCCATATTGCTGCTGATCCCTTTCATCAGAATATGTAATGGTGGAAACAGCCACATCAAACCAAAAACTTAACTCTGAGTAAAAAGTTATTTTTCACTGATTATGCTTCTAAGGTAGTCATGAAATCAATAGCCCATAACAGGTGGCAGATCAATGGTTGGTGCTCTAGGAAAGACAGGCTGCCTCTGGAAGAGTCAAGATACAAGAAAGGAATTTTGACGTTTGATGGGAGAAGTTAGAGCAAGAAGTTAAAATAAATGAAGAAACACACAGATTTTCATATGCTGGACAAGGCACTAGAAATGTGTATGAAATTTTCAGCAGTGTTGCTTCAAAATGAGGCTTAGTATCGTCACATTTTACCACAGGCTCAAATTTAAGTTCAGTAACCACAATCTTTGAATTGTGGTTGTAAGTACTTGAATTGAGGTGAAGCGAGGACTTTCTATAATATTCTAATTCTATTGGGACTACATGAAGGTCTATCAAGAGGGAGGGGAGAATTCTTCTGTTTCCTTATGCAGTATCAATTATGGTACAGCTTAAACACATACTTAGGTTCTAATGTTGATTTTGGACTCTTCATAATCCACCACATGGCCTATACACAAATAGGTTGTTATATGCACTTAGTGTAATTTCCTAAATGAACTCCAGTACAAGCTACAGGAGAAACCAAAAAATTTTCCCTTTATATGTTTGTTAGTTATTTTTCTCTAAAATTAGGTGGTTTTCTGGGGAGATAGTTTTTTGTGGTTATTTTTTAGATTATCCCCCTCTCCCCCCTTAGCATTTCTTACCTGCTTTGAGGAATTATGGTGAATGATCTGGAAAATTATTTTCCAAAAGATTAGAGTTATCAGAATTTTCTTGCATTGTCCATGTGTTGAATGTCTTCCAGCCCAATCTGTCTTCATCTCTTGATCATCTGCTTCTGATAATCTAACTTTCAAATGGAAACCATTAGTATATTCTTTCCTACTTGCTGAGCAATTTTACTTTCTTCATCATTCTGTGAGGTGTCCTTGCAGATTCCCATACATTTAGAAAACAAATTCTGTGTTTTGCTTTTACTGATATGCAGGATGTTTTCTTTTTCATCTAATATCAGAGTTATCCAGGGACTTCAGGCCTTCTCTTGCCTGTCCTTGTCAGAGTACTTTTGTCAAAAAATATTAAAGAATATACACAAATGAGATGCTGATCTGAACAACTGCTGGATTCATGGCAAGAATCAGGAAACTGTAAGAATCAGCCTCTCTGTATTAATGTGGCAAGTTGCCTTCCCCTGACTTCTCTATGAAGCTGCTCACACAATTTAGAAGGATATGAGACCTGGATGAAATACCTAGAAAGTCAGAGTGAGTTGGTATTTCTTGAAGGGCTGAGAAAGGATACAAATGTCATTACTGGAACCCATCATAAATAAATGGAACCCATCATAAATATGCCATCGCTTTCAGGGGGTCCACGATAATGGGGTTCACTATAATAGAGACAATATGAGGAGAACTTTTCTGTACATCCAAAGATTTATTTATTTGTTTGTTTTCAAATTTTTTTTGGAAGACTTCAAATTAGTTATCTATCTCTAACATCAAAGAGTGGTTGAGTAAAAAGTGGACTGGTTTTTAGGATAAATTGCCATACATAGCATACATGTTGTTAATAATAATTTTAGCATCCCTTAATTAAAAAAAAAAATCCAGTTAGGAGGTAAGCTCTAGAAGTTGTGGAGATATGTGTATCCTGTAGTACATGACTTTTGTCTGTATTAGAAGATACGCAGAATTTCTACAAGATGATGAAGGTTACTTTTCTAAATAAATTTGGCCATTTCTCTATTGTTGTTTGAATAATGTAAATATTTTTGCAATTGTAGTTTTTGGGGTATTTTGTTTTTTCTTCCAAGATACCAATGAAATGTTCCTCTGGGAATGTTGAAAAATGACACCATTTTCAAGATAAATTGGCCAATTACCACAGGTGATCAGAAGGGCAATGAGTCTGTGTGTTACCAAGAAAGAGGAAAATTAACATATTATTTAAAGTCAAGAGAGCAGAGTAAAAATGAGGCTGTCGTCTTGTGAAACTGTAATCTAAAACTTTCTATTACCATTGTTTTATTAAATTCATATTCACATAAAGAGTGTTATGAAAGTTTTGCATTCTTTTCCTTTCTGGGATTTGGCCAAAGGCCAGGAGCATTCCAATACTACCCTTCCTGTTTTTCCTTCCAGGAGGACGTCGACAGTCATTCTGCAACTTGCTTATTGTGGGAAATAGCCCCTTTTAAAATGGATGACCAATTACAAAAGCCTAAAATTGATCCCAAATTTATTGAAACAGTAGACCAAAAATATATTTTTTTAATCCTTTATCAGCAGTATATATGTGAGTATGAGAGAAGTATACAGGCAGTGTTACTGAAATTCTTAGATCTGATTTTCATTCCAAACAATAATGCAAGGTTTTCACACTCCAGATTCTTTAGGTAAATTCTTCTAGGACTGGAAGGGACAAATCTGTGGTCTTAAAAACAGTATAATCATCTCAAAAAATTATGAGACTCTGTCTTGAAATCAGATTTCCTGCTTTTATCTGCTTTTACCTGCTTTTAGTGGACACAGTTTTCTGCCATATAAAAACCACAAAACATTTCATACATCATGTAACATTTCTTTTGAATATTTCCTCCTAAATGAAGTAAAGCAAGTTATGGGTGATTTTTGGTTATCTTTGGATAACCCAAGCTAAATTACATCCATGTTTTGAATTGTGAACACATTTTTATAGTTTCCATTTCCTTCTCCACATGAAAGCTTGCACCTGTTCAGCTCCATACAGGATTTTCCACCAAATATATACAAGGGTCTAGAAAGAAGAAAGTTGATATAATAGAATTTCTTCTGTCTCAATAAGTTTTAATTACAATGCAGTGATCAAAGAATTGAGGTGTCAACTGAGTTATCATTGTCTTAGATTAGAAAATGCACTAAATGTTCAGTACAATAAAAACAAATTAACCCCAGTTCAGTTTAAGGCACAGAGAAGAGAGAAGTCCAATAAAGATACAATTGATTGACACAGTAGCATGTGTACTTCAAGTAAAATTGTAGTATGTTTGCTACACCAGGTATCTCTCCATTTCAGTAACTGCACTCCTTTGAGAAACTCAAAATTTTTGATACAAATTTAGGCTTCCTTGCAGAAAGTGGAAAGGGTGAGAGAACTCTGAGAATCACAATTCGTTTTTTAATAACAATACTACATTATCACAAGATTTTTTTAAGGCATATTCTAGACATCATGAATAAAAATTTTAAAATTGTAAGCAAAAGATTTTTTGGAAATCAATATAATATAAACTAAAAGAAGTTCTTGACATGCCAAATCTAGTTTTTCCTTTTTGATCCCTCCACTACTTTTTTCCAATGTAAATTTTCCATTATCAATTTAAGATGTCTGGACTGTTTTTTTCCTTTTTTCTTTCTTTTTTTGTATGTGTCCTGGAGATTGGAGAATTTTAAAGAAATAGAACTTGGAAAATACATTCAAAAGTAAAAATTGTAATGATATCAGAGAGTAAATGAATGTACATCATGTTTTATAAAAAAACAACTGAATTTCAAGCAATATTTGTACTGTGTTATTCATCTCCTGTCCTCTGCATGAACAGTTTCATAACAGGTTTCAGTCAGAACTTTCATTCAAGGAGATGGTACTGAGGCATTCTTAATGCATTGACACTTTTCAAGCAATGACAGAATGGATTAGGAGGAGAAGTTAAGGAATGTGGCGATTTCCATTATCCTAATAAATTAGAACATTTTTAATGAATAGAATTTAATAGAATTTTCCATAAGATAAATTATTTACAACAAATGCATACTGGAAGTAATTGAACTGAATGCCTAAAGTCATGATGTTTGGTAAATATCTATGAAGACAATTTTTTAATTTATTTATCAATAAAGTTAAAAACTAATATTTTGTTCTGTTTTTAGTACAAAGAAGTAATGTCACCATTCTTGACCACTGTCAGTGTTAGTGTCTGAGCCTCCTACACCTCCCCTGTCTGAGTCATCCCCACTGCCCTACTAAGCAGGAGCCCCAAGGGCAGAGAGATCCATATGTTCTTGTGTAGAAGTAGCTGTCTCATACATGATTTTGTCAAAGGCTTCTGTTATTTCAGCACCTAATTGCTACCATCATTTTTGAGGCATGGAAAAGGCTTTGAGCTCTTGCTCTAAGGTTCACAAGATTCATGATACACCAAAACCGCGTGGGACGCAGTCTAGTCCTTCAAGCACTTAGCTGCTAATAAGCAAATGACTATGCTGTGGTTCCACTTCACTGTAGCATAAATCTTCCAACTGCTGTCCTTGTATCCGTTTCATTTGGTGTTTATTTTTCAGCTTCTTGCATTTTGGGGTTGAGAAAGATTCCTTTGGAATCCAAGAGAATCTAAACAAAATTGTTCCACATCTTAATCCAGGTCTTAAAGTGCATGCGATGACATGAACTGCCATTGCAAAGGCAACTGTAATGCTGGCATTGAAAAATATTTTCAGTCTAGTGTTTGCATCTTTTAAAAACAAGATGGAAAAAAAGAAAACCAAACGCCTACTCACATATATAGGTCATGTCTCAGGATCGTAAATCTGTTTGTTAAATTTTGCTTAATGTGAAATAAAATTGTTTCAGTAATGATTATTCCCTTTTTTGTGGATTAATGGAGGGTTGAGAGTCTTAAATAAATCTTGTAGTAGCTACTTTGTAGCGAAGCAATGCATGAACTGTGAATCCTAATTTCTTTCTAGGTTCTGCATCATTATGTTTTTTTACTAGTTTTTGGTTGATACTTCAGCAAGTTTCAAACATTTTTATCATGAGTAATGATAAATCGATCAGATTTTCCACCTATGGAGATATAAAAAGTGGTTTCATATAGATATCTTCTTAGTGGTTTTTTAGGCAATTTAAGATATTTCCCATAAAATCCAGTTAGTCATTTTGGATGTCCTGCAGAATTGGAGGCTGAGCAGGAAGATCTGGTAAAATACTTGAAAGAATCTTTTGGGCTTCTTCAGACACAGGAAGACCCTCTGTTACCTTTTAAAAATTTAATTAGCATGCTTTCTTTGACCTGTCTTCGGAAGCCTTTATTCCTTTATCCTCTGCCTTTTCAACTTCTTTCCTGACTGCAAAGTCATAGCAACTGTGATGCAGAAAAGCATCTCAAAAGAAAATGCTGATAGTGGTTTGTATAGTGTACAGTAAAAGGCTCTGATAAAAAAATGCTACACTTTGAATGCTATCTCTAACCCAGACCTTTTGTTTCTTAAAATGTCTGAAGGTGCCTGTGTTTAGGTAATTGAATTCTTTCATTCTTAGTTTCTCAGAGTGATTTTCTACTCTACACAGATTATTTAACTTCTTCCAAAAGTGATATAATTAGCTTCAGTTATTAGATTTGAAAAATAACAAAATAAGCATCACTGAAGAAAGGACCTGTTACAATGGTTTTCTAGCTCATAAGCTAGAGGCTTAGGTGCCGATACTTTGTCTTCCCTAACCAGGAGTTAGCTGCTCAGCCATGGGTCAAAAGAATGTTCATTATTTGGGTATTTTAGTAGCTTGCCTTTTATAAAACCAATCATGAGTATTAGATTGTTCCTGTTGGGATTTTTTTAAGATGCATGACTTGGTCATATCTGTAAATTTGTGTAATCAGTAATGAGCACTTTGCTGATTAGTGACTAGATTTCACAGCTGTTCTTTGAGAAAATTTCCTTTATCTATGGAAAGCCATCTTTTTTTCACCCATATTAGGGAACAAGAATTGTGAATTTCTGCCTGAATTTTTACTCTTGGAAAAAAAAAAAAATTAATTTATTAAATGAATAGTTCTATAACTGTAACCGTCTACCCATTGACAACATGTAGTCTAAGTCTAGGAACTCTCTCTGTAATCCAGCTAATGTACTTTGTTTTGTTTTTCATTATGATGCAGAGGAAATTCTAATTGCTTTTAAAGAAAAATTTTAAGGAATTATTGCAAAATAAAGTATTCTTTACTTGTTAGAGAGAGAGATCAACCCTTTTTCATCTCAAGTATCAGAATTCTTGATGTGATAGAAGCAGTGGGTTGTATGACAAAAGCTATTTGTGATGCATTGTGAAACTTCTCTTTAACTTAGGGGTATATGAAGTAAAATCCTGTTAAATTTTAGATCAGTTAGGTGATTTAAATTAGTTTGAAATTTCATCTTGGAAATCCATGGTAACAGTAAATCAATTAAAAAAATAGTTTGTTATCATAGGCTGGTTTTGTTTTCACTTATAATCAGAAAGAAGCAAAAATTGAGCTCTGTGAGGGTGGATTTTACGCGATTATTGCCTGTCCTTTATAACAAAATGTGCAAGGTGTAGCAGTGGAGCAATGAAGAAGGTACTTTGTTGCACTTGTTCGTTGGACTACTGCATGAACTGCAGAAACAAGACAAGTTTTCTTGTTCTCTAGACAAGGAAACTAAAGCTTGCTTAAGGGTGAAAAATACATGACCACCTAAAATTTGTTTGAAAATCTGAATTAATTGCAGTTTTTTAAATGATCAGATCATTCTTTTGATGGGGGGGAGTGTTGGGGGGAATTAAGAAGTTCTGCCTAAAGTCAGTGTCGTTAGGAAGTCACCAGGGTCAGCTTCAAAAATGGTTTAAAATCCTTGGGTTTTGATCATGTTATGTTTTATCTTCTTAGGAATGGCAAAATTCTATTCAGAAGAATGCAGGACTTGCATTTATTGAGCTCATCAATGAAGGAAGGTAATGAATTTTAAAGCTTTTGAACAAGTAGTCATTTTGCATTTATTCCATTGGGTGATAATACTTCCTCACCATCTGTTCCAAAAAGATTGTGGAAAGGCCATGTTAATTAAGAGATTTATTGTATAGATACTTTATATAGTAAATATTTAATTTATAAGTGTGTAAATTTTGAAAATTTTGTTTATCGACAGAAGGAAATAGAATTGCCTTGAACTGTATACGAGTTAAGGGTTATTTGAGAATTGAACCACCATTCTCCAGAGCAGCAAGGTTGTTTTACCCAGACAGTCCAGGGAGCCCAATCTGTAAAACCATCTGCTGCTCCATCTGTTTTAGGAGCACAGCATTCATTTTACAGACATACTTCTCTATACTATAATGTCATTATTATTTTATCTAGAATTCCCAGCCAATTTGAGTCCTGCTAACCACACATGGCATTATGTTTATATGAGCTTCCATGATTTTGAAATTTTTTATGAAATTTTTTTAATAATCCTGGAATAATTTTAATTCTATGTGTTCTACTCTGTGCATTGAGTCTCGCTACTTTCAGCCAGCGAGCTGGGAAGCAAAGAGAGACTTTTTGGCCCTTCTGGTAGCAGAGTAACCAAGACAAACAAAACCACTAAGGCAATGTGCCTAATTTGTATTGGCCAATACATTAAATCCATTTGAATCTATGCATTTTGTTATGTGCAACTTAAAAAAAAAAAAAGCAATACACCTGTTGAAGAGATCTTGTCATTTTATATGTGATTTCTTTTTTTCACCAATGATACCTAATTATTAAAGTGAAGCATCAAGTCTTCTCTTTATTGTAAAATATTTTTGTCTAGTTGATATTTCGGTGGTTAAATCAGGCATTTATTTGAAATGAAGTTTAGAAAATGTCAGAGTATAGAAATATAGGAGTATGAGTATCAAAAAAAAAAAAAAAAAGTGTGTTATTACCCAGTATTTGGCTTGTGCAAATTCTCCTGGATTCCCTGTGCACAGTGAAGTTATAGTGCTATATAGCAGTAGGAAACATAAGTCTCTCCGTTGGAAATTCTTCTTGCTATGAAGAGCAAATATGAATTTTTACATTATAATAGGGCTTGCCTGAGGGGGTCATGTACTGCACATTGTACAAGAAATAGTACATGGCAACAGACTAAATAATTATAGTAAGCTTATGCTCTTAGTAATATGCAGTAACATTTGGACCTTTTATTATTATTTCTCAGCAAGGATATTGAAATCAGGTATTATTCCATGCTCTCTATTGATAAAATGAACATTTTGAACAAATACTATATCTGCATATTTTTAGCAGTCAGGTTTTAAGATACCAGTGGACCTTCTAATCTCCTCTAAAGGTGACTTTTCAAAAATAAGTGTCATTTAAGGACCACTCTTTAAATCGAGTCATAGGAATGTCTAATCAAACTGCCCTTGGGCACATGCTCCTCCCTATGCTTTTCTCAGAAAGGTGTTTTAGAATAAGTATGTGTGTGTTACTGAAATGCTCTTTGCAATCAGCCTGTTTGTTTTTAATTTACCCATTTGGGGAAAAAGATAACAATCCTTTAACTGAAAATTGTTATAAATATTTATTCTGCTTAATAGCTAAACTTGTGAATGCAATTCATCAATCATAGCTAGAGAATGCAATTGTGCAGTTGTCAACAATTAACAGGACATAAACAGTTGATGAATGTGCAGCTGAATTAAAGTGCTCCCTAGGATAACCTGAAATTATAAACTGGATCATTTAAAGGAATCTAACAAAGGATCTTTATAATTAAAACAAAGCAGGGTTAATGGGATGTAAAATTGCATATAATCGCTGTGCAATAATGATTGAATTTTAAATTATTAAAAGCAAAACGAAGATTAAGAATATTTTGAAGGACTTTCTGGGTAAGATTTTGAGAGACCTGGAAAATAAATCAAAAGTTTTGAGAAAGATTCTTCTTTTGAATGTGGATGAAAATATTTAGATGTAATGCAGAAGTCCACAGTTTTATGTCTTCAGCTAGATATCTATATTTTAATATATTTATGCTATAAGGTGATTTTATGAGCTCCTAACTCTTGTTATTTCTTCTTGAAATAATTTAAGTGCCTTTAGGACTGTTAAATGTATTAGAAATATTCTTAAACAAAATATTTTAGTATAGGTGTAGTTTAAACAATTACAACTATATTCCTGTTATTTTAACAAGCTGCATTTTCATTTTAAATTGGTTGATTTACTCTGTTTCTGGGTTTTTTGGTATAGATAATGGTTTTTTAGGAACATCAGAATAACATGCAGTTTTGGAATTCAATACAGAAACACTGATACAGCTTTTTAAAAATAGGACTGTTGTAACAGCCTTCAGTGTAACAAGAGATCTGACTAGAGAGTTAAATTTATTCTTTCAAGGTATGTAATACACCTGAAAGATTTAGTGACATCCTGGTTATGATCTTGAACTTTTATGCTTCTATTTAATCAGTCTCCTGCTATGAATGTGTGATGTTGAGGGTATTACACATGTCAAGAACTTCACTGACAGCAGCTTAATTGGGATTTAAGATTTACGTTGGGGTGTACACATAAGCAGGCTTCATAATTCTAGAGCTGGATATATCTGCAATGTTGGCTGTGAAAGGAGACATGAAAAGACTTCTTTAGGAATGATATGTGAGGGAGACAATGGCCCACGTTTAAGTGGAGTAGTGATGGATGAGGTCAAGAGAACATGCCTGCTCGCTGACAAAAAGGAGAGATAAGAGCACCCACCTCAAGTAAATATGTATACAAATGCATACATCTTGGGCAACTAAGAATAGAAATTACTCCACATGCAATCACAAAATTATGACATCATTGGAAGAAATGACTGAGGTTTGGTGGGACAGCCTGCACTGCATGACAGAAGTGCTGAAATAGTCAGTTTTCCTAGGAAAAGGTAGCCAGAGAAATCAAGGAGGGAGTGTTGCCTTCTCTGTGAAGAAGCAGTTCAGATTTTTGAAGTTCTTCAGTGGGATGGAAGGTAGTCTGGTTGATAGCATGTAGGACAGAATGAGAGGAGAGTCCAGAGGAGAATCACAGGGGTGTTATGGACCACTCATTCAGAGTGAGGGAAAGGAAGAAGCATTCTCGAAACACCTTGAAGTATCTGGATCACAAACCCTAGTTGCCCATGTGGGCCTTTAACCTTCCTGACAACCTCTGGAAGTGCAACAAGGTGGGATGCATTTAGGGAAGACAATTACTGAAGACTGCTGCGGATAACTTCTTGATACATGATGAGATAGCTAAGACTGACAAACAGCAGGATCTGTTATTTACCAGTAGGCAAGAATTATTTTTGAATGTGATTAATTAATGGCACCTTTGGCTGTACTTGCCATGAAACAGTGGTGTCCAAGGCACTGAGGGATGTGAGGATTGAGAGTAGCAGAATGAGTGCAAATTTTAGTCTATTCAGGAGATGGATCAGTTGGATCCCATGGGAGGCAAATGTGTTCCTTCAAGGTAGTTCTAAAAGGTGTCAGACTTTTAAGTACAGCATTATCCAAATGCAAGAACAGGAAAAATGTTTGTGTAGCAAGAGAGTGGTTCAGCCAGAAAAAGAAATTATTATAGAGCTCTGATGCAAAAAAAGAGTACAAAGGAGGTGGAACTAGAAGCTGGCTAGAAAGGAGGAATTTAGCAGTGTGAGCACATAAGAAATATTGTTAGGAAGGCCAGCAGTCAGCTGGAAATGAAACTTGGAAGAGATATTGAAGATAACATGAGCTTCATTAGTAGGCTGACCAAGGGAAATGTCTTGTTGTTGAATGGCGTGGATGATTTAGTCACAGATGTGACTGAGTGCTCAGTGTCTTATTTGCCTCCATCTTCACTAAATTTTATCAAGGCTCTGCCTTTAGTGAAAGGGTTCAAGGAGGACATCTACCAACAGTGGATGAGGTTTGAGTCAAGAGCTCCTTGAAACAACTGGTGCCATACAAGCCCATGATACCTGAGGAGTACATCTGATGGTTGTGAAAGTCTTTGTGAGGCTGATCACCAGTCCAAGAAGTCAAGGAAATTGGGGCAAGTTACAGGTGCCTGGAGAAAGGCCTATGTTACACCCATCTTTACAACAATCCTCAAAATCCAGAGAAAAGCTTGTCATTTTTTCTTCTGGCCCTTGGAAGACCCTGTAGCAAGTCCCTTTGAAACACATTCTGACTGCTTGAAAGAGAAGGTAATTGATAACAATCAACATGGATTCACAAAAGGTAAACCATCCAAGGCCAACCTGTTTGCTTTCTGTGATAAAAAAGATAAAACAATCAGATTTGTGGTCACAGGAGTAACAATGAACATCATTTATCTTGACACTGGAAAGGTCCCACAATATTCATGCACCAGTTAGAACTCTGCATTCTGAAGAGATGGACAACTAAACAGATAAAAGGCTTACTACTTAAACAGGGTCCAAAGTTTGTGGTTAATTGGTTGTACCTTAGCTTAATGTTTTTGACAAGCAGAGTATCTCAGGCATCTATCCTGCCTAAGAGATGATTTTATGGTCATGATCTGTTCATCTTTCAGAGCTGAATTACTGTCCTCATCATTCATTTCCTTGCCCCATTATGCTGTCTCAACACTCACCTCTTTAAAGATATGATCTTGTTCCTTTCATTTAAAAATTTTCCTTTACTTTTTACATAATTTCTTCATTTTAAATAGAAGTAGTCTAATTCTAATATACATTTAAGGCAACATGAGCATATATTTAATCTCAGATTTAAAATTGTAAACTTTGCTCCTGTAATTCCATCTCTGTACCTAAGTGTGCCTTCTGCCTTTAGCCATCAAAATATGTATTTTAGCATATCCACCTACATGGACCTCTGAGCATACTTAAAATTCACAAGAAGCTATTTTCTTTTAAACCTTGTTTGTTGAAATATTTTGAAAAAAATAACAGGATGTTTAAATAATCTAGAAATCGGTGTTTCTTTACATTTTGATGAATTTCTGTTTCAGTCCTGGAAGGAGGCTCATAAAGACTTATATTCTTTCCTTGTTACTTCAACTGGGATTATAGGGTAACTACATCAAATTTTCTTTCAGACATCTTTTGTTGCCATTTGGCAATCCTGATATGTTTGGTTTGTGGTAAATTAGTTCACAGCCATTTTTCCCTCTCTGCAATACTTAAATGTTCAGGCATATGTTAAAAGGTCTATCTATAGTGCCACTTGCCATATTTGATTTATGATGTGCATCTGCAGTTGGGTCACTTAATAGCTCTCAAAGAACTGATCTAGTACTAGGGTCCAAAATGGATGCTGTTCCTTGTTTCTTTTTTGATCATGATCTTGATTACAGGACAGAATGGGGACCTGACCTGAATCATCCAAGCAGGCAAGATATTGGGTCATAAGACCATATGGAGTTCAGGGCTACCACATGCAAAAGATTCTGGACTGATGTGCGAAATCCAAAAAATGCAAATACAATCAGAAGTTAACACTCGGGACGTAGTAGCTTAGAAACCAAAAATAAGAGCAAAGGTGTTTGATTATTGTGTCTTTGACAGATATAACCAAATTCTGCTGCTTTATTGTCATCTTCACCAAATGTAACTTTAGATTGGAGGAATCTTTTATTAACTGTGGCTGTTATATGGAAATTTTTCCTAGATGTCATCCTCCTTTAGTAGAGGATCCCTGTCATAGATACTTCTGTAAAAGTGGGCATTGAATGTCTGTATTTTTACTCCAGCTAAAGTGTGAGCTTGTGTCCCTTGTTTAGATGTACTTGTTCATAATCTTGTATTCCTTACTATAGCTGTCCTTTTCCTAGCTCCAGAAAAGGTAATTTGTGTTAGACAAAGTGTACATTGTTATGGTAACCATCCATGTAGGGTCAGTACACCTACAGTTCTTAGATCTATTAGAGGTTTTGAGGTATCCTTTCCCCTTCTAGCATTGCCTGATCAGGTCATATCTGAAAGTGGAGGCTGATCCTCAGATAAAGGCCATCTCATTAAAACTGCTGGTCATGCATTTACTGGGTAGTCACTATTACAAAGAGACAGATTCCTCTTGATTTGCAGAAAATTCTTCTGCAAAATAGCAAGTCTTTATGGGAGTGGAACAGATTCTTTGTAGTCATCTCTGAGTTTTACTGAATCAATTACAGCTTCTGAGAGATTTCTGAAACAATTATAGTTGCCCTCCATGAAATTTGTCTTGTCAGTGTGCTTGTGTTGTAGTTGAATAGCCAGTGTTTGCATGCTATAATTTCAGACTTTTCCCTAGGGTATTCTTCATCATTCCTGTCTTGCAAGAAATGAGACCTCTGTGTTAGACATTACTTTGCAAAGTTCATAGGAATTTTCATTAAAGATTCATAGCAGTACTGCATCTTGGGGAACTTCAAACTCTTCAAGTTAGACTAGTTTACGAACTATCCTATTGCAGATACCCAGTGCAATGATAGGTTTCATTTCTTATGAATGCCATTAAGAGTAATAATTGTCAAAACAACTGTTTGATAAAAACATGGCACATTTCCAGGCTGAGTTTTTTGGGTTTGTTTTTTTGTTTTAAATAAAGCTATGGGCGTATGATGAAAGTAAGTCAGAGAAACATCTGTTTAACTGGACATGTGAGTTGGCAGAACTTCAGGAATGACTAGAGGAAGCAAAACCTTAGCTAAATTATAACAAATGTTCATTTGGTAATCTTTTTTGAAAATTGCTGTTTGGTAATGATCTGGGTTTTTTAGTTTGTTTCTAATAAAGGAAAGACTGGGTAATGTAAGCTCAATTCTTTTGTCTAGCAGCGTGAAAGCTATGAGTGCTTTCTCTCTGTGTGAGATTATTATTAGGAGCAAATGACTGCAGGATAGCAAAGCCAGGTTAGGATAGTTAGTGGGACAGGAATTTTTATCCTTCATTCTAATAGGTGTACAAATAACTGCTCAATCCACAGCTAGATGTGTTGCAAGCATTTTATATTTTTTACAGGTTTCTAATACAGTTTGTGTATAGTCTTATCACCATCTCTATTTCCAAAACTCTAAGTTGTCCCAGGCACTTGAGAATGACATGGAACATGGTACTCCACAATCCAGCTTTTTTAAATTACATTATCTGTAAAACAGGGGCTTCTGATTGGTTGCACATATTTTTCATAACTTCCTTTAACCTATAAGAAGCACTCTGGAATTCTAAAGTAACTTTGCTGAGGACAGAATTCTGGAAAGCTAGATACATGGATTTAAAATAACTTCTTACCTACTCCCAAACAGTATTAACAAATAATTCATATTTATAAATAGTCATGTCCTGAAACTTGCTCTCAGCCTGGTCTTGCCCATAAGTCTGCATTTTTCCATTTTTAGGTTAAGGAGACCCCATCATTTATTCCTACAGATACTTAAGCCTTGTCATGCTTATTATGAAGCAGCAGCTTTTTTTAATTATTGTTTTTCTCCCATATCTTCAGCTGAAAACTCCACAGTTGTCTGAACAGAAAGATCATTTCTCTGTAGAAGGATTTGAGGCACAAGTCGTTTCGGACTGCTTTGTTGGTGGATTTCCTGAAATTCTTTTGATACAATCTAAACCCAAGTCAAACCTGTTTCCTAGTAAAAAAACTTTACCTGTGGTTTGTAAATTTGTAGGCATTTGAATAAACCAAGCTTGTCTGTGTGTAGAGAAACCTTAAGTTAGTTCGTGTTTAGTCTCTACCTTATGCAGTAAGGATTGCTACACAAGAGGAGATAAGATTTTTTGCTTGTCGTCAGCTCTTGGTTGAGATCAGCTCATCTGGTAAGCACAGTTGTCTTCAATACTTGTAGGAGTTTCAATGGTGCAACTGAAGAAATAGAAATGGTCACACAGGATAAAGCCAAATATTTTTCAAGATCCATTTTTGACTTTTTTTTACTCAAGGCTTTTTTTTTTTTTTTTTGGTAAATCATGAATTCCTGGAAGTGAGAATAAAAAGTACAGTGAGCCTGTGGTGAATCCTTAGCCCTTTGAAAGTGCTACTTATGTAGAAATGTATAAGTATGACCAGAAGGGCTGATTCCTCTCTGTCTCAGCATTAATGTAGCTACTGGGTCTGCTGAGGTGGTGCTTGCTAAGACAGGATGAGGATTTACAAGCATGACTGAGAACTGTGGGTATAACTTAGTCACCATGATAAAGAGATATAACGGAAGAGCACAAGGTTTTTTTTGAGGAGAGTAAAAATTGGAAAGCTCTCAAATTTTAGATCACCCATTTGTATAGCAATTATGCATCCATTCTTGTGCCTCAGGGTGCTTCTCAGTGATATTGGTCACTCAGGTACAGGATGATGGCCAGGGGAAGATACAGATAATAGACTTTTCCCCAGAAAGAGAATGCTCTGTAAAAAATTTGGATGGGAAACCTGGTTGGGCAGATGACAGAAATATCAATCAGGATATGCTGGGTGGGTTTCAACCTGTATTAATATAAATGTTATACAGCGTAATGTACTATATAAATATTTTTTAACATAACAGTACCTGGTGTTCATATTCTTGAAAATATATGCTAGAAAATACATGCATCTTTTGGAAATATCTGAGGAGGTAAAAGACCAATCTGTCACTGAAATTTGCTTGTGCAAAATCACAGAATAAGGAAAAAAAAATTATGGAATTGCATCCGAAAGGGTTATTTCCATGTTACTATGTAAATAGTGACTGGAATTTGTCTAGAATACTGCTGATAATTTTGGATATGCACTTGAAGAAAAGGTAAAATCAAATTATGATATTAATAAAACTTATCTACTGTTTTGCCATTCAAGAAATATCAGAGATCTGGTTCACTTAGGAATAGGCATACATAGACTACCAGAAGATCATCAGAAGGAAGGATTGTGTAAACCTAAGAGCTAGGTTTGTGTAAAATGGCACAGTTAAGACTGCTGAATACATTGGATTGGAGAGGAAAACTGTTTTAAGCTTCAGAAAACCTTCCAAAGCTGTGTGGGAGGCAAGTAACTCAATCACATTTTCATGTAATGAAAACACATTTCAAGAACTAGATTTAATGAAAATGCCTTTCGTAAGCTAAAGGCAGTTAATGAAAGATTTTAAATTATGTAGTTGCCTGTTGCAATGAAGGAGCAAATTTGCTGACCAAGAGATCCTTGATTTTTCTCTTACTCTTAGGGTGGGAAGGGAGGTTTTTAATGTTTTTTAATGTACTTGAATTCTTTGTTATTACTGAGGGTAAGATTTCTCCTGATTTGGGATTCTTTCTGAGTAATTTTGGTTTTATTTCCTTTGAGAAACAAAAAGAACTTGAAGGGACTTTTTCTCAAGCCAAAAAGCTGGAGGTTTCTTTTTTTTAGTAAACTTATGCCATGAATGTGATTGAATTACTCAGGATATAGATAAATTGGTTAGTATTCAAAGGATGACAACATTATCATGCTTGTTCATCGGGTATAAACCAGTTAAGACAGTACACTGAGTAGTGCTGAGATTCTGAGTTAGCTGGCTCTGCTACAATCCAGTAAAGAGTTTTACCATCTTTTACTTAGTAGGAATGTTGAGAATACATAGTAGCTTTCAGTTAAACTAAAAACCAATACCAGGAATTACTTTTTAATAGAGTTTTTAAAGTTCAAAAAGTAAGTTTCCTTTAACAAGTAGGGCAAGCACAGAACCATGTATCTTTGCAAAACACTTTGTAAGACATTGCTTCTGCAACCTTGTAGTTGCTGCCTCTCAGTGATGACATATTTAACTGCTTTAATTTATTATGTTTCTGTGTTCAGCCCTGCATTCTTGCACTTGCAAATCAGAACATCCAGGTCAAAGCTTCTTTTGTAGCCACACAAGATTTTTAAATGACTGCTTGGATTTTCACCCTTCCTTTTTCCAAGTCTTTCTGTCAAGTGATTTTAGGACTAGCATGATTATTAATGGTCTTCTAGATGGAAAAACATAGTTTACTTAGTCTTTGAAGTTCTACCTTAGGTGCATATAAGTGCCCAAGTTAATCACAGTATGTCCCTTATTACCACCTATTGGTACCATATTATTTAATTGATGATACACTTCTAAGAGGCTGTGGCCTCACTTTTGTGATTATCCTAATTTGTTAATGATCCAACAAACAGTTTTTCATTTTTTCTTGAAGCCACAATCAATGAGAGATATGTAAGGGTGCATGAAGTAACTGGCAAGACACAGTTGAAATAATACTGAGATATCCCAGATTGCACAGGATTGTGTCCAGACAGCGTTTGAATTTCTCCAGGACAGGAGACTCCACAGCCTCTCTGGGCACCCTATTGCAGAGCTATATCACCCACAAAGCAAAGACATTTTTCCTCATATTCAGCTGGAGCTTCCTGTTCTCCACTTTGTGCCCATTACCCCTTGTCTTGTTCCTCGGCACCACGGAATGATCTGTCCCCATCTTCCTGACATCCACTAAAGTTCATTCCTAATCCATATTTGAGGACAGTCCTACACTTGCATCTTAACAATAAAAATATGGACACTTAGCAGTAATAAAATACTGAAACATATCTTCCAGCAGGGTAGATTAAAAAATAAGGCTAAATTTTGAAAACTGCAGGGTAGGCAACTTTGATCTTTCCGCTTATAACTGGCAAAAAACTTTTTACTTTAAAAATAACAAAGGGATAGATAAAATAAAAATGGTTATTAAAGACATGAATATCCACTCTGAAACCTTGATCCAAGTTTTTTTATCTTCATCTCTAAAACAGGGGCCCCATATTTATGATTTCCCTTGCCATGTACACTTATTAAATAGGAGCTCAGGGTTAGTGATTTCCTTTCTTCAGAGACAGTAGAACAAAGGAGGCAAGAAGAGGGTTCAGATCTTTCCATCTTACAGTTGTAAGGTCTAGTAAGCATGACTTTCATTTCTAATAATAATGAATTTTACTTCTAACACAAACACCAAATCAGGGTTGAATTTGCTAGAGATTTCACAGCCTTAATATAAGAAACTCTGAAATTCTTTGCCTGATGCTGCAAGAAGGAAAATCCCAGACTGTGTTCCACTTCCACAGAAAAAAAATGGTTTTTCCTGATCCTAAACAGACCTGTCAGATCATTGCATCCTGAAAGAGATTAACTCTCTGCTGATAAGAGCAGAGTAATTTTTAATATAATGGCCAACCCTAGATATGGGCTAAAGGGAAAAGAAGGCAGCTGGTTCCATTATTGATGCCCAAAAACATGTGACCATTTTCAACACAGTGTTGTTTATGCAATTTTGTTATGCACCTTGGGGTATTTTGGGGTCTTTAGAAAAGTCTAAATTAATGTGGCTGCCTGACATCCTCAATCTCAATCCACTCTTAATCTGTTTTTTCCTTCTGTTTCTGATACTTTAAAAACATAGAAAAGTGAGGTATTTTCATGGTAGTGTTTGAAGAAATATGTGAGAGATATTGATATTACTTTTCAATTTTAATAGAATTTTAAATCTTCAATTATGACTTTTTAAGACTGAAATTGAAATACCTCTATTTAATGTTTTTAATGGTCCAAATAAGAGTTTAAGCAATTTTCTAGATTTTTTTAAATGACAGTGCAGTATTCATATCAAGACTGCTGTTAAAAATATACTCAAAATATATTCTTCCATAAAGAACTTTTGCCTTCAATAATAAATGCAAAACTTTTTTTCCATGTAATGTGATTTCTTTGTGCTTTCACAATGCAGAAAATTTAGATAAAATTATTTTTTTATTTCAACTAGTTGCAAAATTTAGTTACAGAAGTTTCATTGATTTTTCTATTGTAAGTAAATCTGCTGAAGTAGTTTATTTGAAGTCCATCAAATAAAAAGGCTGATTCTGATTTTTCCTATTTCAGGTTATTGTGTCATGCAATGAAAGACCATATAGTGCGTGTCGCAAATGAAGCAGAATTTATTTTAAACCGACAAAGAGCTGAAGATGTCCACAAGCACGCTGAGTTTGAGGTAAGCCTGAGAGCTGGTGCATTGCTGGTTCTCTGGTTTTACTCAGTTGACGCCTAGACTGTAACTCCCTGCAATAAAGATTTTATTTTTTTCTTCCAAGGAAGAAATTTACATTGAAAGCATTTCAAAACTGGTTTTTAAAAGCTTTGGTAAATGTCAAGCACAAGGAATGGGTTTAATTTCTCATCTTGTCATTGAAATTCATAAAAGCATTTACAGCTTGAAGAAATGCCTTAATCAGAATGTCTAATCTGATGTGGCAAACCTTTTGGTTCACAAAGAACTTTTCTGATTTATTGAAAATAGTAATGCAAATCACCTATTAATTATTTTTGTTGATTATTTACAACAGTATGTATGAGTTCAGTAAAAAAGCAAACCAATGATAGACTTAAGGTATGTCATAAAAAAATAAGAAATAGAAATGTTTTGTTGAACAGATTTAATATTTTAAGGTCATTTTCTTCAAACATTTTGAATTTTGCAGCACTTTAGAACACTTGCTTTTCATGTAGTGAAATACGATAATGCATATCTTTTTTGGTAGTTAAGAATCGTTATCAACAGTGTGATTGAGTACTGGGAGATGTAACAAAGTAACTGACTCCCATAATTCTTAAATGTGTATAATTCTTTCTATGAAAGGAGTCAACACTTAGTTGCTGTTTCATCAATGAGTGATGCAGTATAAAATTTAAATTATGTTGCTTGAAGGTGATCCAAATGTTAAATTCCCTGGTTGTAAAATGTCTTCAGTTTAATAGGTTTCCAATTGTTTACTCAGAATTAATTTTGTTCCTATTAAAAAAAAGTCATGCAAAAGTAATGGAGTAAATTTAATACTTCATTTTTGGCATGATTTTATCAAATATGGTTTTGTATTTTTATGGTGTTTCATACGTTTAATCACTTTTTTTTATAGTTTCTTAACTTGTGTTTGCATGTTTGTGTAGATGTAGGTATATATGCGCAGTCCTGTATTTTCACATCTTTTACTGCTCAAATGACCCAGCATTAGGATTGAGATTGACAGACTTAGTATTGATAATAATAAATATCTATATCAATTTATTAATCTGTCTGAAAATGTCAACAAGCACCTGGTGGCTAGAAATAGAATGCAGAAATCTTAGTTTTGAGGTTTTTATCTCCTTGAAACATCTCTCTTCAATGTGCACTTTTAAGTACTAGTTTTTGTGCTCCTTGACCTAACCGAGAACTGAGAGACACAGAGATATCTGTTGTCATTTTGAATACACATAACCTTTACTTCATTTTGTCAGAGAAGACAGCAGACACTTGTCATGTGGGATCGCAACAACTTTATTACCAAGCTTATACTGGATATTTTGAAGATAGATAAAATTGCATTTACAATTAAGTGTATGTCAGAGTGAAGTTTCATATTGCTTCAACAATAAATAACAATTGATATCTATCAGAGCATCATGCAGTAACCTAAGATGACAATGGAAGATTGAGTTATCTGCTCTTTGAAGAATACATTGAGGTATAAGATCTGTCAGAACTCCAGACAGAATGAGAATATTCAATTAACTTCCAGCTTCTGTTAGCAAATAGGGTTTAGAATATTAACCAAATTCCCTAAAGGAGTAGCCTCAAGTCTGTCTTATTGTCTGGTAAAGAAACCAACACGTTTCTCGTATATGAAAATTCTCATTACATTTGTTGTAGAAAAAGACTGAGGTACACATTTTAGGTGAGTAAGTTGAAATCTGCACATCATAAAAGGAAATTGTAAAATGTAGACTGTTTTAATGTGAAATTCACAAGTATTTAAATAAGGTGATGGTTAAAGTCTGAAAGAATCCTTTATATACTGTCTTTAATAATGGTGGGAATATAACTAAATATTTTATTATTCATCCTACTTGAAAGCAGTAAGGACAAAGAGATTTCTGGTAGTTTTCTGCTACATGATTGTATATCTGTCATTTTGTTTTAATAAACTGTATAGGTGTACCTTCTGGGGTTTAGTACATGTTAATCAGTGCTCTCATCTAGAGAAGTGCATGACTATTTTATTTTTTTTTTCTGTCCTTTAAACTTTAATTGAATCATTATGGGTGAAATTATTTGTTCCAAGCTGCACCAAGTTACTGTGTCTCTTTCACAGACCACGGACCAGCATCTAAATTTTATTCTGTGGCTCCAGTTGTAGTCACAGACAGGAAAATTTCTCCCAGAATGGGTATTTCACAGTTAACTTTCATTTTGTTAACCTTTGTAATTGTTCAGGAAGAAAAATGAAAATTTAATTTTACTGTCCAATGAGCTGGTGAAATATTAACCTCATTAATAAGGCAGATCATTGTACTAATTGGTGCCTCCCTGTACAAGAAGATAAATTGGAAAATGAATTAACCCTTTATGAATTAGTGTAACCATTGTTCTTTTCCAGATAGATTACTTGAAATTATGTCTGTAAACACAATAGAAAGACCACTGTTAGAATCATACTGAATGCTAATGTGATCTGCACTAAAAAGGTAGTGTGCAGAAATATTAAGAATAAAATATAAAGTATGAGGTTAACCTAATTTTAATTGCTCTTTTGAATACTAGAAAATTAGTTTCTATTGAGCACTATTACAGCATCGACTGTTGGCTAAATGTTCTGAAATGGTGCACAAAAACTGTAAGTGCAAAAAATGTACCATAAAAGGTGTTTTTTTTAAATTAGCTATTCTTAGAGTATTCTAGCCTTCGCAATTTACGCCGAGAAAATTATACTTTTAGTGGATTTATTTTGATTACTCTGGCTGCTTTCCCTTTCTTTAGACATTTCGAAAGAATTTTTACGAGGAGCAGAAACTGAGTTCAAACTTAGCATGATTTTGAGAAAAGAAATGGGAAAAGATTGTCCTTATATGTAAAGAAACAATTTATCAAACCAAAAATACACTATAGAATTCTAGCAATTTAGAAAGAAATTCACATGAAGGTCAAGAACCAGAGCATTTATTTTAGACGTAGTTTTCTCTCAAAGGACACATGATGGAAATATTTGATTTTTTCAGTTTAAAAGATTAGTGATATTTTTATCCATTAGGGTTTTTAGAATTGGTAGTATGTTATCAAAATTTTGCATGTTGTGGTATGAGATAGAAAATATACTCTTTTTTTTTTAGTTTAGCATCTGCAGCAATAAAAAAAATCAATAATTAAAAAATTTTAGGTGTTAATATAATTTAAAAATCAAATTCAGTGCATAATTTTTTCTTGTATATTATTCTATTTATGTTAGAGGTGTATTTTATACCTGAGAACACATGAAACATTTTCAAAAGAAAGGCTAACTTTTAAGGCATCTCCATGGCCACTTATATACACACACCCACATGTATGGCTTAATGTTTTTAATTCAAATTCTTTTGTCTTTGCCCTTGGTATTTCAGTTTTTACATGTTCTAACAGAGTGCTTGTTCATGGATAATATGACAGGACATTTCAATTGAATGGTGTCATGATCAAGAAATATTACTGCAGAAAAATTCAATGTCCTCACCTAGACTCTCCTAAACCAGACACTGTTTTGTCACTTCCCCACCTCTTCCATGGTGGTATTGAGAACTGGAGGCACAGGAGGTGAAAATCACAAATAGAGATAAGAACAGTTTACTGGAAACAGCAATGAGATAAGAAAGAGAATGGTAACAGCAACAATATTAATACCAAAATGTATAAGACAAAGAAATGGTTTACACAGTAAGTAAAACAATACTAGACCTTTTAGCCTGCCACACTTTCTCTCAGACCAGAGAGAGAGTCTCCCTTACTCCTGTCCCTGACAAGTGACATGAGATGGTATCAAATAACACTATGGTTTGGACAGGCTTGCCTCCTTGCTACTGTAAAAAAATTAACTCTGGATGAAATTAAGACAAATGGCATGTCCTATACATCTAAAAAAACACTTTAATGAGTTCTTTTTATAATCAGAGAGTTAAATAAATAAACATTTTAGGGTGATCATAAGTAGCCTATCTTTACCAAAGTGGATGTTCTTTCATTCCCAGTCTCAGTGTGCTCAGTACGCTGCTGACCGGAGAGAGGAGGAGAAGATGTGTGATCACCTCATCAGTGCTGCTAAGCATCGAGACCATGTCACGGCCAACCAGCTGAAGCAGAAGATACTCAACATACTAACAAACAAACACGGTGCCTGGGGAGCTGTTTCTCACAGGTAAGCTGCAAACGTAGAAAGTGTGCGGCTTTAAACATCACTTGCAAAGTTTGAGAGTAGCAGGCATTGTATAACTGAAATGTGATTTTATGAGGGGTTTAAATGTACTAAAATGTAGCATATACAAAGCTGAACAAAGTGCAGCTCAATTAAGCCAGTATTCCTATTAAAAATTAATTTTAAAATATCTAAAAATATATTATTTCTTCTATTTGTAACTGATACAGTATTTCAGGTTTTATTCTGGGCTGAATACTGTGTTGAGTGACAGTACTGGTTTTAAAAGTTCATTCTATTCAAGATAGCAGCGAAATTAAATGTTTTCTTACATCATGCCAAAGAGCCTTGCTTCTCAGAATCACAAAAATAGCCAGTGGCTAAAGTGCTGACCCTGGTGTAGAAGATTTGATCTGGAATTGGTCCTTTCCTTCATTCAGAGCAAGGTCTTGAACCTGGTCTGTCATGTGAGTGCCCTGTCTGTGAAAGTAGAGTCTGCCAAGTCTCTCTCTTGTTTGTGCATTCTAGCCACAAATTATTAATTAGAGTGAAACAACTCAAAAGAAATCAAGGGAGTTCTGCTCCCAGACAACCAAATTTTACAGCTTGATTTTCTATTTAAATTCCTCTTTATCCGCTCTGAATCATGCAGTGAAGAACAGGGAGATCCATATTAGTTCTGATAAACCTTTTCAGGAAAAACATAGTTGAGATGGATAACACAAATACTATTTTCTAGATAGATATTCTTTGACAAAACATATTTGATTTATGTTGACTACATAGTTAGGATTTAAGCCTATCAGAAAAGTTTCCAAGTAATAAATTTGACATGTGAACAATAAGGTTTAATAAATAGCACATATGCTGTTCATTCTTTTTATAATTCTATCTGGTTGGTGCTTGCAGTTATATCGTGTTTAAAACAAAAATGAATTTTTTAATGTTCATTATCTAAAGAAATTACTCTCTCCTAGATGATGATAGAAATTTATTTATTTTTTTAAGATGGTAGAAATTGTGGAAATTCAGTCTTACAGAAACTCTGTTGTCTAACACCAGAGACATTCTGTGGGAAATTACAGAAATGACAAGTAGAAAATTGTCATATGGTTAATTCAAGACAAGGCTTAGTCCATAAGGGAGTAAGCCTTGTCTTGAATTATATAACTATATAGCTATCTCTAGTTGAGGCTTAAAGCTTTGTGTCTGGAGACTTGAACATGCTAAAAATAATTGTGATTTTCACTCCTTTTAATGTCTTTGAATAATTAATAGCAAGTTTTGAATAATGTTGTTGATCAACTTAGCAAATGCCTGCAGACACTTTGCAGACTTAAATAAGTTCCTGGTGACTACTTTTTCTAGGAGACTATGTCTTCTGAGGGCCAAATAACTTTTATCTCCTGGATTATTATAGCTTCCTAAATGGCAGCAGTCCACTGCTGCAGCTTTTTCTTCTCTTGAGTCCATGATAGTTTCTGATGGGTCATAAAGTAGCTTGTCATCTGTGACAAACCTATGAAATTTCGTACACTAAACAAAATAAATTTTTGTTTTATCCCTGTAATGCAACTTGTCCAGTATTGTCTGCCTCTCAGTTACTGGCACAGCTGCTTTCCATTTTTGGTGCTTGCAGTGCTAGGTGCAGTGTTTGGCTTGGCTGTGTTTTAGCCACACACAGTGGCTTAACCTGGAGAAAGGGGCAGAGTACAAGGTCTCCAAGTGGTGTTCCCCATTTGTGGGAGCCAGTTGGGAAATGGCCTTGCACTGCAGGTTTGGCTGTGTGTACCATGGTAGCCTTGTGATCCACAAGTACACAAGTGCACTTTCTGTCGTAGGATTACTGGGCTGTGAGTGGGGAGGACTGGAATGGCAGCAGGGAGAGGGAGATGCCCAGTGGAAGAATATCTGAGCCTTCTTAGGGAGCAATGTCACCCAGTGGGCAGGTCTGAAAGGCTTTAAGGGCAGAAAATGGAGAGGGGTCTCATAAAACTCCTCAGCCAGAGAATGCAAAAACTGTTGTACACTACAACAGTTAGATACTCCAATACTTTTTATATGACGGAGGTCGAGATGACTTCCAGAAACATACACACCTTTCATCTTGGCTGGCACAAAGCACAACAGGACTGGTCTCTATTTTTAGTTCCTGACAAGGAGCTAACAGCATTAGCAATCTCTTCATAAACTCATGCTTCTCTGTGCCTTGAGAGATACAGCCTGACTGGAATACAGTTACTTTAAAAATACACAAAAACCACATTATCACACTAGACCTCTGCACCTCTGTTGTGATTTTAAAATTTCGTGTTCGGAAAAGTGTTCCCAGTACTGAAGACACACTTCTGGTCTCCCGTTCAACTGAGCACTTGAGACCCTTCACTGAAATGGTGAATTTAGGGAGATCCTTCTCTGTCCCAGATGGGGCAGGGTAAGAAACAGGCCATCGCTTCTGCACAATAAATACTTGGGTAATAGCAATGCCTTTTTGCATCCAGAATGGATAAGACAGGAAAATATTTGTGCAGACACGAGTGTGATTCTTCAAAGCTTCAGTTCTCTATCTGCACAGTGGCAGCTACCAATGCAGCATAAAATACAAATATGTATAGAATCATAAGATCATTTCAATTGTAAAGAACCTCTAAGATCATTGGGTTCAACCGTTAATCTAGCACTGCCAAATCCACCAAAAACGAAGTCCCTAAATGCCATATCCACATGTCTTTTAAACAGCTCCAGGGACGGTGAATTAACCACCTCCCAGGAAATTTGTTCCAATGTTTCACAGCCCTTTAAGTATTACATTTTTCCCAATATACAATCAAAACCTCTCCTGGCCTAACTTGAGGCCACATCCTCTTGTCCTATCTTGCCCTGTATATTTTTGTCTGTCTCTTTGCAAGATAAACAATTTTCAAGTTCTTTAACATAGATGCTCACATTACAAAATATTATGGTTTCATTTCATCAAATATTACCCAACTGTAGAGAAAAGTTTTCCTTGTGTTTGCAATTCAACACAATTGAATGCAGCTTGTAAGCCTCCCCAGGTTTTGTGTCTTTGGACATTGTCTTTGCAGAAAGCAGCAATCAGCATTTACTGTTTAATCTGTAGGTGCCACAAAGCTTACTCTTTGTTCTTTAAGAAACAAAGAGATTATTAAGAACCACAGAAGGTTAGTACTGAGAGGAAAAGCAAATGATGTTTTGATGTATTTTACATTCTATGGTATTTGTAAATTATGAATTTTAAATATATTATCATAAAATCTTCCCAAAATGTCACAAGACAGGAATGAAGTTGAATGGTATGAGCCAACAAAACATCATATTAGACTTTGAATTCTAAGTTTTAGTTATATATAGATAGCTTAACTAAAAATATCATAAATTAATAGCTGACCAGCATTTCAATTAGCTTCCTAATTAGCTATTAATTTATGAAGGTCAAATTAATTATAGGCTAGTACTCCAAAACTTGAATAATGCCTACAATCACAATAATTTGTATAACAAATGCCTGTCTGTATATTAATCAATTAGTAGTTTGAATGGTCTGAGAATCTCTTTACTCTTTCATCTCCTTCTGACTAAAAATGGCAAATAACAGTTTGAGAAGAACCTTTCATTTTTTTTGTTTGTCAGTGTTAGCTTCTTTCCTCCTTCACAAATATTTGCCTTTTTATCTTAAAGGGAAACCCAAAGTTCTTTTTCTCAGTTTCTGCCAAGTGTGAGCATTAAATCCTCTACAACAAATGGAAATTTACTGAATCATCTCATTTTCATCTGCATATCTCAGACCAAGCATAATAGATTTCAAAATAAATCCCATTAGTTTGTTATAAATCCTGTTTGTGCCCTTCAACAAAACTAATTCCATTTCCTGCATTTGGGCAGTTTGATACTTTTAAGTATCTTTGTTACAGCTTACCCTAAACATCCTTGGTTTTTTCCCCTTTTTTATTTTCAACATTATATCAAAATTAAAATTCTGCAGGTTTTTCCCATTCAGATGAGAAATTGATGAGCTAGTTACTTCTTTGATGCATTTTCACTTGTTCAGAGGGAATCTGGAACATCAGGAAGAATCACACAGGGTGTTTCATGGCTTAGCATCATGGCTTAGCATTCCAAGCTTCTTTAAGCCAGCACTTACCCTCAGCTTTTTTCAGGGTTATAGTTTTCATGTCACAACATATGCTTCCTTCTGCCTTCTCTGTCAGCTTCATATGGTGCTTCTCTTCCTCTCCATCTGTGTCTCTCCCCATACACATATTTAAAAAAAAACGTTTTGTAAAACTTGTCTGTACACACAGTTCAAATTTCTCATCAACCATATGAATGCCTGTGTTTTGGCCCATAAGCTGTTACAGTCTTACTTCAGCTTCTTGGTTTTATCAGATACCTCAACTTTGCAAAAACTTTTATTCAAGAATATCAAATATAAATATTTCTACAGTACAGTTTGTATAAATTTAAAGCAATTTAGAGCAATAAAAGGAGTTCAGAATTCCAATTAGCCTACAAAATCTAAATATGAAATACTTGTCATAGATATTTTCATATGATCAGTTTTGGTATTCACAGGAGGACTACTATAATGAGAAAAATGACATTTAAAAATGAGACTTGGTTCTCTTGCTTTCTGTGATTTAATGAAGGAGGTTCCACCTACATTAAAGCAGCTGTACCAAATAGCAAGTATACAAGGGCTTTTTCTGTTCAAATCCATCTTTGGTTAAACTAGACACCCATAACAAATTAATCATTCATGGTGGAGGGCAGGGCTGTCAAACTCATTCTGTGGTGAAGACCAAATTCGTCTGGGGAGGCAGGCTGGAAATAAAAAGTTTCTTGCCAGTCAGCTAGTTTTGTCTCTCTCTGAAGCGTGAGCTTCTGAAGAGATTGGGTTCTGCTGGGGGCCAGAGGGATGAGAACGGAAAGAGAACTCCCTTTCCCAAGCCTATGGGGGTTGGCAGTTAAATAAGTTGATTCTGGAAAAGCACTGTTTCTAAACCAAATGTTTCCAGTTTACCGCAAGGGAGAGCAGATCACAGGAATTTGGAATGTTGTTTCCCTTACAGCCATCCTTTGGCATTCTCTGACTCCACCTCTATACTATGCTGTCTTAGGAAATTCAGAGAGGCACAGAACCTATTCTAACCCCCACTGCAAATCAGATTAATCTGGTTTAGCTATTCATTCATTTCTGGCTCATTTTAACTGTTAGGCATAAATTAAAAAGGGGGCTTTAGCAGTGGAAAAGATTGAGGACCAGATCCTCTCTACTGGATCCAGAAGCGTGTTTGATGTGTCCTTTCTTAAAAGGTCTCTTAAGGTTTTGCATTTTTTCCACATACTCTGTAAAAACTGTGAATTTTCTGTTTCTTGAATTGGCGGAATTTTAATTTTTTTTGGCAGAATATATTCTTCAAAATTTGTCTGATTGAACTGCGCACTTTTTAGCTTATTCTTCAGCTATCCTGTTACAAGTTCCAAATATTTAGTTCTGAGATGAATTAATCACAACAAAAGATTAAGAAAATGCTTTTCTACCTTCTGTTGTTCTCAATTTACTGCAGTATTTGACAAACCTTTAGATCAGCAAATGTGTCAGCAACATATTTTTAGTCCATTATTAGTTATCCATTTATAGCAGGATTTAAACATGATTTTGTTAATCTTATCACTTTTTCGTAGGACTTTACATTTCAATCCATATTTTGACTTTCTTACTATGCTTTCTAGTGAATGGCTGCTCCAGCCATTGCATACCCTTTTTCTTCCTCCCTCCCTGACTGCTTACCACTGTGGTGGAAGGGAGAGACTATTTGAAGGAGCTTTTGCTAATGGAACTGAGAATTTTGACAAGCATGATGGAAAAAGGAGAATGTGAGAATTCTGTATCCTTTCCTAATAATAGGCGTAGGGTGATATTTACAGTAAAGAGATACCTGCCAAGAAAGGAGCATTGTATTACCAGAGATGGGCTGTACAAGCAGCTGAAAAACTTGTGTGTGTGGGATTTATTCAGTTCTGTATTTGTGCAAGGTTGCTCAGTTGTTTTGAACTGTGGCACTGTTCTATGGAGTTGTTCCCACAGCTGGAAGAAACCTCGTAAGGAAATATTTTTTTTGGAAAGAGGGAGTGTTTTCAAATGTTGAGAAACAAGTGGTGCTCAAGAAAGACTTGTTCAACTCTATGGAGTGACTTGTTTTTCTGCAGGAAGTGCAGTACATGTAATTTCATTAT
Organism: Serinus canaria; assembly: GCF_022539315.1. Classification (NCBI taxonomy): domain Eukaryota; kingdom Metazoa; phylum Chordata; class Aves; order Passeriformes; family Fringillidae; genus Serinus; species Serinus canaria. The sequence continues at coordinate 48,737,535 of NC_066313.1, forward strand.
AAAGAATGAAAGTCTTCTGCACTTTCACCTTATGACTTCGGCATTATGAGGATTTTTTTTCCTACTTCCTACTGCCTAAATTTGGGGTTCCCATAAAAAAAAAAGGAAAGCTTTGTAATTTTTTAATTTTATTTAAGACTTAGGGAAAACAGATCTTTAGATGTCAATATCTTCTTTAACTGGAACACTAATCAGAATGCAGATCCAAATTTCATACAGTCAATTTGTGATTTATATATTTATTGTAGGACTATACATATACCAGGAGGAAGGCCATCATTAGCAGGCTGAGGGTGACTTCTGCTCCTCCTTAAGTCTGGCCACTCAGCTTCCAGGGAGCCAGTCACAAGAACAGCCATAAAGGTTCAGACCTGTGGTCCATCCAGCCCTGCAACCTTCAACTATAAGTGAACAATTAATAAACAGCAAGATAGGACAAGTAGACGTGATGGGTCCATCTAATACTCAGACTTCTTGAATTTTCAACTCAGGGTTTCCTGAGGAATCTCAAATTCAGTCAGTCTTGGTTTTGAATTTTCCATGTCTTGGTAGGACTTTAAAGTACCTTCTGCCTTAATGTTTTCCTCCTAGCTCCTACAGTGGAAACAAACTGCAGAAACAAACTCTGCAGTGGTTATCAGCAGACTGGACTAACAGTTGCTGATATTAGAGATATTCGACAATGTTCCTAGCACCTGTTCTCCTTTTCCTGCCTCCAGTTGAGAAACAAGTAGAAACTCAGTAGAAGACATGAGGGAAGAATTTCTAATTGCTAGCTAGCACTTTGCTCACTTTTCCTCACATGTCTACCTAGTATTATCTGGGCAATATAGCAGAGGATTTCCCATCCTCCCCATATAAAAGAATAGAAAGAAAAGAATAAAAAAAGAACAAAAGCCATAGATCTGAAGATTTTGAATAAGAAAATTTTATTCTTTTAAGTAGGCTGTATTTTCTCAGGAATTAAAATTCTTTAACATATTCTTTATTTTCTGACATAAAATGGGTAAGACCCTATTTTTAAGTCTTTTTCAAGTATCATTACAATCCAGGGCTCTTTCCCATGTGATGCTTCAAATATATCACAGAAGATGAATGCCATGCTGTAGTTTGTTTTTTTTTTTTACCGAAGAGAAAAATCTGTAGTGTTTTGGTAGACTTCTCCATCATTTCTTCTTGTAGACATTAGGAGTGGTTTAACCAGTGATGAAAACCCAGTGGAACAATTTTGAGTCTCTTTGTCTCAAAAGCTTAATGTCTTGTACTTTTTTATTTGAAAGGTATTTATTTCCAATGATACTGTTGTCAAATAATTAAGAAATTGAAAAGAAAGTTTGGAAAGGAACAGAAGATTAAATCATCTTTAGGCACTGAGGAAGGTGTAGTATGTTACATCCCAGTCACATCCTTTGTATCCCCCTTTCTTTGTAGGATATGAAGTGCAATTCTGCAAACACCTCAGAAAACCTGTTCCATGTCTTTGAGAGATTTATAGATGAATTTGTATGTACATTATTAGATCATTTGCTTTGCTTAAAATTAAAATAATTATATGTGATTTTAAACCTAGCTCTTGTCTTCTTAGTTACTATTTCCTCACGGTAATGTGCAATCAGCTAATATAGGTAATATACTGATCTGTTTCTCTTTTCTGCTCTGGTTTTGGGTTTATTTTTCTCCTCTTTTTCCACAGTAGGGAAAAAAGGATCAACCCTCCTGATGATTTTTTTTTTTTTGCCCCATTTTTTCTTCTCTCTTGTACAACACCTTCCTCATTCAAAATATTTTAGAGCTTTCTTAAGCCAGTTCTTGGAGCCCTGTCTTGCAGAACTGCTACACGGGAGCAATAGGCAAGTGCACATAGAACTGCTGCTCCCAAGTGCCTGTAAAAAGGAAGTCCTGTCTTCAGGTGTACAGGAGGAACAGGGTTACTTGGACACAGAGGCCAGAACCAGAGTCTTGTCCCCTTCCCTCTTACCACAATATAATTTAGCAGGTTTTCTTTGGGTTTGGTGTTTCTGTATGCATTTTGTTAGCCCAGTCTGTATATTCACGGACACTAAGCTGTGAAGATCATCTTTAGACAACTCACATTTCTGATTTCTGAAAAATATTCCTAGCATATGTCTCTCTTTCAGTTGATCACTTTTGGTTGGGGGCTTTTGTGAATTTTGTTGGTTGTTTAGTTGGTTTGGGGGTTTTGGGTTTTGGGTTTTTTTTACTGATTAATTTTAACTTTTTAAAACAGTGAAAAGTTCACACAGATTTACTTTGACTGTTTCAGAAACGATGTCAGTCATAGTTGTGACATGACTTGAAGGAGGTTGCTGTACTTGATTATATTGCATTCCTTTTTGATAAAATAGATATGGTAATGCACAGTATAATTCTAAAGACCAATTGCATCATTCAGGTTGATATTGAAAGTACTGTCTAAGCTTGGTTTTATTATCTGGTTTTACATAGCTTATGTAGAGTTGGTACATTTATCATTATGCATTTACTTTTTCTTTATGACTGTATTTTTACATAACCTGCAAGCTCTGTTTTTTTCAGCAGTAATATCTGTTCACAAAGAGTTTTGATGTATATTGTAGATCTGTTTCTTGTACACTTACAGATATATATGAGGGTGACAGATTGCAAGCTTCTCCCAGTATTTGGGCTCCCCAGTATATTGGTAACTGTTGTCAATAATATGGACTGTTGGTTAGGTTGTAAAGCTCCATTGCTCAGGAGTGTTATATTTTCAAGTCATCTGTCATGGTTGTGTTGTAGAGATAGGGGACTATTTATGTTTATGGCATTTTAAGTAACTCAGTAAGACCCTTTAAAATATACAGAAAAGGCTTGTTTACTGTCATCACTGCTCACTTAATCCTGTGACCTTGACATGATCGCACGCCCATAAAGCTCCCTGCAGGTAGTTCAATAAAAACAGATGAAGATGAATAAAACAGAGTCCAATGATTGCTTCAGCTTCAATAATATACTATCTTATGCCATAAGTATTTCTCAAACATTCAATAGTACTGAACCATTTTAAAACCCAATAATGTAGCAGATTATCCAATTGTCTAGATTATTACAAAATCCACAAAAAGATTCATAAACCACATAGATTCTGTGTTTAATTTGAGAATGCTAACTGTTGTTTTGAAAAATAGTCTGTTTTCACAATGCCAAAACACTAATATTGAAATTATTTCTTAAAGTGTCCCAATTTTTCAGATTCCCATCGTTGTTTTTGTTTTTTGTTTTTTTTTTTACTTTTCTCCTGATATCAAATTATATTTATCAAGTGGGGATGCTTTTGGTTTTGTTACAGTCACAATCTGAATCTAGGAAATATTCATGTGAAATAGATTTCTTTAGATGATTTACTAGAGGCTATGTTTGCACTTATGGTAGGAAGCAATAAAAATGTACATAAAGAGGAAGTTAAATTTGATGTCTCTTAGGCTCAATTTATAAAAACTACTGAAGCCTTTGGGATACTTTGCCATAAGAGTGCAATAATTTCTATGCATAATATATCTTGTGCTATGTGAAAACATGGAGGAAAGTAAAGTATGATATATTTGACTCATGGTGAGTGGAATGTTGCTTTGGTATTAAAATGTGTTCACTTTCATTTCTTTAATATCTAGACATTAAAGTTTCCAATTTCTGTTAGGTAACAATGCATTATTTTTAAACACATAATAATCTTTTACACTGAATAATGCCCAAACCTCTTTTACAGTCTTGAATAAAATGCAAAGTTTTCAAAGTTGATGACAGCTTAATAGTAGAGGAAATTTATTTAGTGAACTTCAGACAGTATTTTCAGTGGTAGAGTTTCATACCGAACTGCTGAGCTAAAAATTGTGAAAATTAAGTGAGTGAAACCTGTCGAAAAAGAAGCACAGCCAGAATCAAGTATTAATATGTATCTCCTAAACTAAAACAGACTCTACTATCCTTTATTATTTAATTTTAATTAAGAACTTCTGAAAAGAATGAGACAAAATAAAAAGCTACCAGACATTTTTTTGGCCAAATGCCAGCCAAGTATGAATAAAAAAAAAAAAGCTCCTTTATTAATAGTCATTTCATGTGAGATCATGGTGAGTTGGTAAAAATCTCAGTTAGTATACTTTTAGAGCACCCACATAGGCAAACTGTTAAATCATTCCCTCAGTATGCACTACCTTTCATTTCTAACAGTCTTGGAATTAAAATCTTGAAAAAACCCAACTGGAAATTTGTGTGGAATAGCCAATTTATCTGGAAATATTCTCAAGGAAAAATGTATGGTCTGTTACATTTTTAACAAAGAAGGTGTTATAAAGTTTTGAAGCCTGATTAAAAAAACAAAAATATTAAAATTAGTATAAAAGATAGATTGGAATTTATGAACAATTCAGTAGTGTTAGAGAAATATTAAAAACTCTTTTTAAAAAAGGATTTTTTTTAACATAGAAATTACTTTTTTCTTTAGAGAAAATTGTCCTTTAGCTTATCAGTGTGCTGAGGCTTAGTTTTGACTGGGTTTTATGACATATGATACTGTTTAAATTGTTGTTCTTGCTTGGTGAGGAGTATATTGTCTTCCCTAGAAAGAAGCAGACATGTTTCTTCTGAAATACGAGCCATAAAAAAATTGATGTACAGGGCCTCCACTGGACATTCATTCATGCTCCTTTCTGAGTGGTGATCCAGTGTAAGCCATGTGCATTAATTTTTTAATATGTTCATTGCACAATCTAAATCTACAAGTCAGTGTTGGGTTTTATCTATGGTACTCCCTGTACAACTGTATCATTTGATAACCTTTTTCTAAGCTGTGAAAGTGAGTGATTGACAACTCAGCAGGGACTATCAAAAGATTCTGCTAAATTTTGAACAGAGACCTTTTCTTAGGAATGCCCTGTTTTGAAAGTACTATAATAGTTCTTTTATTTCAGTCACACTGACAAATTTCTAAGGGTGGCACTCTAAATACAATATTTATTTGGAGGATTCCCCTTCTTTAAAAGTAATCCATAAACTATCAATTTGAGTACACTAAAATTTAAAAAAAATGTACTTCTAGAAACTTGTTCTCTATTAGGATTACAAAAATATATTTACCTTAACACTTTTATTTTTGTTAAATTTAACTTTTCAGAATCCTCCCAGTAAAGTTGTAATGCTACTGTTTTCTAAAAGACATAAAATCTGTAGGCAAAATCTCAGCTGTAAAAATTAAAAGGCCACAATGGACATTCCATAACAAGTAAACATCTATAGACCTCTGTGTCATTCATGGTTTCAATAACCATTTATAGGATGTTAAATCACGGGCAAGTTTTGAGGTATCTCTTAGTAATTGTTTGAGTTTCCTGGGCCAGTGACATCTTAGGTTCTCCACTGGCTCCAATAGTCTGAAATTTTTATTGGCTTATCCCTGTATTCATTCATTCATTAACAATTGTAAAGGCAGGATACATACCTGCTACTGGTACTCTTTCAACCCTGTTAGAAATTCATGGTTAATATCACCACCAACATTAGAGAAGCATAAAGATAGGTCAGGGAATGATATAACTGGTGTACATATAACTCATGAGTATATCTGCTCCAGAAATTGCAGGCACTTGGAAAACAGATGAAGTAAAGTAGGGAAAGGAAGGTTTTCATCCTACCTAACAAGTGCTGTCTGACTGAGAAGTAGCTTTAAGTGGCACTGAAGAGTCACTTTGTAGTTCCTCTGGGTCTTGATCTGACAGAAAATAGAAAAACTCTGTAAGCAATGGTCCTTCCTCCCCAACTTTTATTGTCATGTCTGCAACCAATAGTAAAACCACAAAGTATCAGCCAAGCATTTGTATTACCTTTTGAGCTAAATTTCAATATAGTATCACATTTTTCACTATTTTGAGAATAGAAAAGAAAGGGAAGAATCTTCTCTCTTTCCGTAGCTGTGTTCACCACTAATCACTTTGTTCTCCCTCTGATGGCAAAAAAAGGCAATCCACAGCAAAATCAAAAAAATTTTACTAATCCAACATCAATGGAGAAACATTAAATTTTGAATTCCTTTATGAGCTGGAAGAATTTTTGGGAATTCCAGGTAGGAATTCCCAAATTTTTAAAAAGAAAATCTGAATTCTTCTATGTCTTCACATTTTACATTTGAATCAAGATAAGAAGAGCCTTTGGGGTCTTTGTGTGAAAAAGGGAAAAATTGATGGTATATTCCAAGGTTTTCTCTCTTTTTACATAACAACTTACTTTCTTTTCTTTTTTAAACCATTCAGTAATAATGAAGGGGTCACATGGTTTATGGAATTTATTGTCGTGAAGTCTGTGGACTCTTCCTCAGTTTTTTGCCTAAATCTAATTGTCTGTGAAACTTAATTTTGAGCCCATTAAGTGTCTCTATTTAGAGTAGTAAGTATTTCTTACCTTCCAAAAATTTTCCTGGAGGTTTGGGTCACTGAAAAGTTTTCAAATTATGCTTTACTGAGCATATGCATAGTTTGTGCTCTCTAATATATGGGAAAAAAACAGAGATGTAAAATCACTATTTTATCTGATTGTTTCATGCATTGAAATCAAGAATTAAGAGGTAAAAGTACTGCAAAATTCTGTTTCGTTTGTGCACTGCATTAAGTCACTGTGCTCATGTGTGCATTTGTCCCATAGTATGAATTAAGTTACAGAGTATATCCTTTGACATTTTCTTCAGCCCTGCTGTTTAATTATTTTTAGTTTTGTGGTGTACTTATTTGTCTGCTTTTTCCCTTCAAAATTTTATTCTTGGGCATATTTCTTAAGCATTCCTGGGTAATGCAGGAATATTTTGCATCTGATTTTGAGGGTGGGTGAGAGTTGTTTATCTGTGGGTCAGGAAAGCAATAAGAATGAAAAAAATGATGTGTTATTTCCATGATCTAAATGTTCTGCAGCAGTAGCAGCAGCTGAGCAGCTCACTGTTATTCAATGCTACATTAACTTTTCCATTAATTCTGGTGCTGTAAAACATGAAGCCCTTAAGCATTGCGAAGTTGCTGCCTGATTTTTGTTCCTTTACATGGCTGCTGTATATTTGCATGCTACAGCCATTACATGGATAATCACCATCATTACTTTTTAGAAGGTCATTTTCCTATTGAACTGAATACTCTTAGATACAGAAAAGCCTAAATAAAAGAAAGGTTGTTTAACCACATTCACTATAAATGCTGTATTTTTGTACTTTTTTATTGCTATTAGTAGATGATGGCATCTCAAGTGTTAAGAAGATATTTTACCTCTGTGGTTTTTCTTTGTTTATTCATTAAAAAAAATTAAACCTCAGAATAAACCCCCTCAAAAAAAAAAAAAACAACAAAAAAAAAACCCAACAAACCAAAAAAAAAAACCAAAACCAAACCCAGAGAACAAGAAAGCTTTACTTTTTTGCTAAAAACAAAATTTAAAAAACTGTTTAGTTTCATGTCCTTCCCTGTTAGGAGAGAAATTATTAAATACTATTTTGAATAAAGATAAATTTTCGTTGTCATAAACATAATTCTAATTTGAAAATGCTGAATTTAAAAAAACCTAAATAAAATATGGAGATTGGAATTACAGTTATTCAAATTTTTTATAACATTTTAAATATTTGTTGAAAATGTACACATTTATGGGAATGGTGGATTTACTGAGTGTCAAAAACAAACCAGAGCATGGTACTTCCAACCAAGACATACCAACCATTCTGCCTATTCTACCCTCCAGAATTCACAGAACAGTTCATATGGGAGAGCAAAGATCTTTCTTCAGCTACGAAAGCAGTCACTTTATGCCCTAAATAATGAAGATATATTCTTGGTGGTGCCAGTGAGGTGACATCTCAACGCTGAATAAATCATATCAGTCTTTATCTATCCGCCTTGTTTTCCCCATCTGTAACACGTGAATCATGGTGCACTGCTAACACAGTGACTTGAAATCTGTTGGTGGAAGAAAAAGCACTAAAAGTAGAGCTTAATAAACATCCTTTCTATTAAGAGAATGGTTTTAGTATTGTTTTGCTTTAAACATGCTTTAGTTGTGTAGTTCTTTAGGTTTTTCTATGCCTTGGATTCCCTGTGTTCACTGTTTTGGTGGTTAGGTTATCATCATCTGAACCAGCATCAGCATAACAAGATTTTTGTGATGGGTCATACAGAATCCATTTTAGCTGCATGAGCCATTACCATGGCTCTTAAAATCTGTTTCTGACATTTTTGGAACAGGATGAAAGGACACATCTGATTTGACTAGCAAGGTTCTTCTGTACTCAGTTGAATGATTCTGATTCCTTCCTGTAGCTTTCTCTCCCACCTCTGTGTCTAACAGAATTTTTGTGATACTAATTTTCTTTTTTTTTTTTCTTTTTTTTTAATTCAGGTATTTTGATGCCTGGTATTGTTTGATTTCAGGTACATGTGGGAAGATGAGTTTAATATTGAAATTCTAAAGATAATATCATCTTGTATTACATCAATGTATACGCTATACATATTGAGTCTTAAGTCTACAAAGAAATTCTACCCTGTTTTCATGACATTAAACTTGCAAAGGAAGTTTAGAATTTATTAAATTCTTTACATGATGAAAATATTGCTTTTCAGGAATTTCACTTAGTTTCTATCTTAATAATTTAGGAATTTTTCAGTTGTTTAGTAAGCAGCAATCTAAATTTCACTGTGTAACTACCACAAGTTCTGAATGTGCACTTGCTAATTTAAACCCTCAATTAGTTCCTGCCTAAATCTTGTCCCTGGACTGTATCCTTCCAACATAGGATTATGGTTTTTCTCCTTTATTTCTCATTTACTGCTGAGAAAATTTCTTACACTTTTATCGATGGGGTATTTCCTCCTAAACCCTGTTCAGTGTCTTCTCAGTATTGCTGCCCTGGCTGGTTAGTGTATCTGTATTTACCATTGCCAGCAGTGTGGCACTCAGAAATGTCTTAAACACCTTATAAGAGGGCTTTTCAGGATTAAGAAAAAAATGGATAAAGAAAGCTAGTAATTGGTTCAAACTTTGAATTTTTTTTCTTAATTTAACAGTTACTTGTGATTGATGAAATAATTTGGAACAAGAAAATCTATATAATTATAATTGTCTCTACAATGTAAATAATATTTTTCAAAATGAATTTAGTATTTATATGAGTTTGAATGAGCTGCCATAAAAATCTATACCTATACATGGGCAAATAATGCATAAAAATAGTATGTTTTGAATGCTGAGGAATAACACAGCTCTTAGCACATTATGCAGATTAGAACAGCCTGTGAAAATAGTGTTGTTGTGTAAATATAGAAGAAAGATCTTTATTTCATTAAATAGCTGTTTCTACTTAGAGAATTGGTTTTTACTTTGCTATCTTAAGAAAGGAAATCAGGATCCTGAAGCATTGTTTCTAGATTTGGGAAGCAAAATAGTAAATATTTAAACTTGAAGTTCTATTTTGTTCTGGCCATTAAAACTGCTAGGAATCTCAAGACACTTGATGAGAAAACAAAGGGAAATTTTATGATCTTTGGTAGGAATCCAGTTAAAGGATTAACAGTGTTAGTCAGACTCTGAAATGGAAAGGCAAAAGGATATTACTCAAAACACATTTTAGCAGTGATTAGCTGTTATCTGGAAAAATAGATTCCACTTCACTCAGTAGAATGCTATGTTTTGCTGAGAATCAAAGTTTACAAAATAAATTTCAATATTTTTTAGTATGGCAGGTGATGAATGTTCTCCTGCAGAGGTTATATCAGAAAATCAATATTTGTAAAATTGAAACAGTATAGGTTTGTATTGATCCATGTGGCTAAATCAAAATGAAAGGCTTTGTAACAGCTTTCTTAGACAGCCTGCTAGCCAGTAATGGCAAACTATCAATTTTAGCTTTCCACTGATAAATCAGCTTGAAAATTGGATGTCAATTTTTTTTTCTTACTGAAGTAGTGATTTTTTTTCTTCCCTCTAACCTTTCTTGATGGGTTAGATTGGTTTATAAGACTAAGCTCTGCCTTTTTGAAGGCAGTTGTCAAAACTGACATTTAGATATATTTTGAAACTAAATCTAAAATCTTAAAGCCAAATTTTGTGTACTAGCTGGCTTGATGGTAATGCTATGTGTGCATCTCTGTGTAAACAAATATAAATATGTGTGCAACACTGAAAATGACATTGATTTAATACTTCAGGTATATATGTTTCTCCCTTTTCTGATCTCTTGAGTTCACAAAGGTCAGGTTTTCAACTACAGCTTTTAGAAACTAATGCCTCAGAAACTATTTCGGCTTTCAGTGGTTAGGAAGATTGATTTTTCTTTAATTGACTGATTTTCTTTTTTATTTTCTGTTAAGTGAGACTTTATGAAATGATAACATGAACATCAGTTTCAGCTGCAGGTCTTTAAAACCTGCATGGATGTTCTTTGTTTTTAATGACAGAGAAAACAGGATACAGATTTTCTCAGAAAATAGCAAAATCCTTTGTGATGCTGGGCGAAACCCTTTAATTTGGGTCACATGCAGTAGTTTTCAGTGGGAGCTAACAGTGCCATACCTTCATGTCTGTACAGCAGAATATAAGTTAGCTCGAGTGGGTATTGATTGTGAAGTTTGCTGTTGTATAATTACTTTTGGTTGTAGAAAAATGTGGTGTGTATTGATCTAGATGGAAGCATTTGACTAGCAGTTTCCCTTGGCTAACAGTGAGTGTCATCTTTCAGCCATGATAAATGGTAACACTCTGGGTCAGCATAATTACTTGGTGGTGAAATCAACCTCCTGTACCCTTCTCCTCTCACACCAAGGAACCACTGTAATCATCTTTATCTTAAAGCCATGATTTACTGAACTAACCAGCCCTTTAATACAGTCCTCTCCTTCCCTTCCCACTGTATGCACCCACATTAAGTGTGGCTCTATACTATTATTTTAAGAACTAAGCTGTTCTGCTCTGAATCCACAAGTATGATTAATTTATTTTTTTTTTACCTAATCCCTGTCAGTTGACCTGGACCTGCAAGAGGCCAGCTCCTGTAACAATATTTTAATCTTAATGCTTAGTATTCATGTAAAAAAAAAAAAAAAAAAAAGAAAGAAAGGCAAGTATTAAGGTGTTCATAGTTTTGACACAGTGCTTTTTTAACTCTTGAAACCAAATGTTATTAATGCACTGTTAAATTATTAGTGCACTGCAATGAAAACTGCCATATGAATTTATTGTCAGTAGCTGTTTAATTTTATAGAGTAATGTACACTCTGGATGTGCTGTCTTTGAAGAACAGATGATGATATTTTTTCACTATATGCTACGAGAAAAGTTCCATTTAAGAATAATTTTGATACTTCATTTAATAATAGTTTTAAATGTAAGATTTTTTTTTTTAAGCAGTAGCCATACTTCTCTTTATGTGTGTTTCTAAAAGTGATAAATATGCTATCAGAAATAGGGAAATATTATTTACTGCTAGAACAGAAAACTAAGATGATTTGTATCATTTGGTACCTTTTTAATGGGGAGTTTTCAATTTCTTATCAATATTTCATTAAAACTTCATATCATGTTATTTAAAATGGATTTGTGTTTACTTGCCAGTAGTGTAATATGGCCCTGGGGTAAGGACTTTTTGTTAAGTAATGTTAGTTAAAGAAAATCTGGCAATAGTTTTAGATCATTTTAAGACAGCTGTGAAGGGTTTGGATAAAGGTCATTTTCAATGATTGTGCTTAGTTAAATAAATGTGAAGGGTTTCACAATGGGAATCTTGCTTTTCAGTATGCTGTCATAAATTTCCCCTTAACACATCTGGGAATAGGAAGTAAAATGTAGTTGTTTCTGCCTTGAAGGCAGTGTATTTTATATTTTCCTTGCTTTGTTTGTTTTCCCCTTATAATGCTGTTTATTCACATAACTAGAGTTCAAAGGTTTTACTTTGTCATAAATTAAATCTTCTATTCTCTGACAGTTTGTGGGACCCGCTGGATATAATTTTCAAGTGGTTGTAACTCGAAGATTTTTTTTGCTGAGATTTAGTCATTAAAAGTGTTAAATTTTCTGACAACTCAGCCTCTACTGTGACCCTGGTTCATTGCTTGCTCTCTCCCTTGGCCACAGCTGGCCTCTTGCTGTTCACAGCTGAAAAGTGAAATCAATGCTGGGTCTAACAAAATGCAGATGAAAGCCATTCTGATCATATATAGTCATTTCCCGTAATTTTATCAGCCTTCAGTTTCTTAAATGATCTCTGGAAAACATTGTTTGTTCATGTGAATACAATATCAAATTTTGTGATAAAATGTCCTTTCTTTCTGAAAAGTAATACTTTCTTAAGCATTACTAGTGATATACAGCTCACATTGCCATAGCATGATCTTTTAAAATACCAGTCTGGTCCTTCCCCCTTTCCCTCCTGAAGGGAAGCCTGCGAAAGAGCTGCTGGCTGAATCCTGCCAGCTTTGAGCCTTTGGAATCTTGTGAATTGAGGTTTTTATGTTCTACAAGGCTCAGAGCTGGAAAGTAAGAACTCTTACCATGTGTCAATCCACATTTCCATTGATCTTGCATCCTCCTTATTTTTATTTGATCAAGATTGGTAGGAAAGCCGTGTTGCAGTTAGAGGTGGCAGCGTATGATGTAGCTTAATGCTCCAAAGGTCACAGAACTACAATGAGTTTGATGGAAAACAGCCTTTCTCCTTATTTTAAGTGGTTCCTGCTTTGATTACAGGCATTTATTATAATTATCAAGAGATTAGTCTGTTGTTATAGAATCCTTGTAATGGAACCATTTAAAAGGAATATAATGGCAGTTTATTGGATTTTGCAAAGGAAAAGAGAACAGATAAAGTGGTGGTTTTTAAATGGATCAACTGCTGCCTTAAGCATACTAATTTTTTCCTTTTGTTTAACTTCACATTTCTTTTTGTTTCACAATTTTCAGTTACAAACTAAAGAAGTCACTTTTCAAATTCTGAAGATATTTTACTTGTAACATTTTCATTGCAGTCTAATCCCACGGAGTTTCGTTGTTAAAGACAGTTCTTCCAAAATATTCTTACATTATATGTATCATTGAAAGTGTATTGTCTGACACAGCTGCTTTGTAATTTTACTCATATCCTCATGTAAATAATGGCAACAAAAAAGAGGTATTTTTAAATGAAAAAAAATGTAAAAGAAATTTTGTATTCCATATTATATCATTTATAGTGCAGCTAGGTTGATTTCTCTTTTGTACTAGCAAAATACCATAATATTGATGAAACCTGGTGAATTTCTTTCATGTGTATATCAATTTCCCCTACTTAACAGCATACAGTCGTATTCACTGCACTTAGTCAAAAGGAGTAAATGTGAAGATTATAAAATAGTCAACTTATTCAAATGTTACAGAATAATACTTGTATTATTAATACTTGGCTGTGAATGTAAGAACTAGATAACCTTGGAAAAAATTAAAAGCTCATAAGCTTAGGGAGTTTTATATCAGAAGCTAGTTTATATTTCAAGACCTATGAATTTTGTAGTATGTGTAAGTATGTTTTATCCTTTGTTGAAACCTTCTACTAAGGAATAATTACAGAGCCTAAATCCTCCTGCTGAAAATGTTCTGTCCTATGCTGGTTAGCTGAGCAATGGCACAAGTTTCTTAGCACTGCTGCTAACCTGGCCTTGAGTCAATTGACTCAAACCTGGTTGATGTGGGGCTGTTTAATGGCAGCGTGCAATCAGCCCCAAAAAACCAGTGAAAAACCATACAAAAGCAAACGCCAAGAATAGGATTACAATTCTGCTACTCCAATATTTGTCAGCTGCCAGCAGTGGAGACCTGGGGAGGAGTTTAGTATTTCCTCAGGTGACTTTACCATGATACTCCCCCGGCATATCCTGCCAGCTTTCAGCAAATTGTAACTCAGGGACTTCCTGAGCCAGAGGTGATATCCTTGAGTTTAATAACTTCTGGTGGTTTTTTTCCCATCTGTGGAAAGAAATGTCTTATCCTTTTAAGAATTCATTTAAACTTTGGCTGACCACAATATCACACAGCATTGAGTACCCTGTACCCCATACCCTTGGGTATGTCGTGTGAGAAATTCACACAAGGTGCACTACCATTTGTTTTGAACTTGTTGCTTGATAACTCTGTGATCTCTCTAGGTGTCTTCTTATGAGAAATGGTGAGTCCTTGTGGTCAACTCACCATCTTGGTGCCATTTATAATATTAAACATCACTATCATATCATTCTCAGTTAGGTCTCTGTTCTTTAGCTGTGAGGCTCCAAAATCACCTTTTCTCCTTCCTGGAGGCTCCCCTAGCAGGCTACAGCTTTTTCTGAAGTGGGCCTCTGTAAATCCTTCCAGCTGGAGCGATTTTACTTTGTGTAATAGTCAGAGAGAAGAGAATGATACACATATGAACTTGTTTTTGTCTCATTCCCACCCACCCTCCTTCCTGCAACTGTAATGTGCCAGCCAGGTTGCGGCTTTATTGCCAAAAGGAAGCCAACCAGGAATGACTAAACCTTCCTCACTCATTCAATATTTTCAAAAGGGGAAAAACATAAGGAATTGGAACAATGTAAGAGATGAGCCTGTGTCTGAGCCAGATTGTGATTCTATGGTCAGAGCCCTTTCATTGCCCATTCCAATTAATGTTTGCCTAGTTTAAAATGAGCTAGCATTGTCAGAAAAGGCTGACAGTGTTCCATTCCACAAAACTTTGGTGATTCATGGGGTAAGTATGCTCTATCCACCATAGCTTTTCTTGTATGATTGTGTTCCCTCTCAAATAGATTCAGCTGTAATGGTCAAGGCACAAATTTGTGTATATGTTTTAGAGAGAGACACTTTGTTAGCAAAACCTGTAAAAAGCCATTTTGATTTGTTGTCAGTCTTTGGGAGTATTGCCAGACAATTGCAGGCATAATGTTATATAGTGAATGGCATTCTCATGCCTTTGGATGTTGGCATTTAGTGTGTACATGTTGTTAACAGTGATGAATGTGCTTCCTTTATTTTTTTGATACAAAATGTGCAAATTAAAAAGTACTTTGTTTACAAATATTACTTGAAAATAAGGGATAGTGGACATGATTCTCCCCTCATGTGCTCACTCTTGGGCAACAAAGTAATCTAGCAAGTAAGACTTCTCATAGCAAGGAGAGATTCCTCTTAGTCTTTCTGCAAATTTCCTAATGTAATGCAAGTCCTAATGCCTGCCAGTGCTCTAGAAGGATTAAGATTGTATTACACTTTTTTTTTTTTCTTGGTATGTTATCAATAGTCTCATGTGGAGCAAAGGTAGAAAACATTTTATTTTTTTCAAAGTTTTTGATCTCACACCACAAAAGTATTTGATATCCGAAAGACCAATGACCTGACCTGATTGATTTCTTCCTTCTTAGTTTCAAAAGCCTGTTGCAGGCAGGAGATGTTCACTAAACAGTTTTTATAAACACTTGTAGTGAAAACACTAAGGATTTTAAATACAAGAGCTATTAAAAGGATGTATTACTGTGAGTCAGTACTGGACTTCATATTTCCTTAAATGTGAGATTTTTAATGTGCTTCTTTTCTGCCATGCTGAGGCCTGTGCAGATATTTATGTTACCAGCAAAGAGGGTTTTGTGGTGCACGGACCAGTGCTCCTGCTGCTGGTTAAAGGCCAGTCAGAAAGCACCAAGACTCTATCAAGTCAATGAATTTTGACAAGTGATATGATTACTGATAGGGTATAAATTCCCAATACTGCCTTCTTGCTGCTTGCTAAATCCCTACAGTCAGAGACACACTGGAGTTGTTGTTAATGGTGGTTCTTTTCAATATTAATCTGTTGAGCTATACAGCTTGTTTGGGTTCCTCCCAGGAATTAATTCATAACACAGTTAGTTGTAAGTGTGGTGGAGGGTAAAGCTGGAGTATTTTCATAGCATTTTACATAGATGTCATGGTAAGTCTCACTGAAAGCTAAATAAAGGAAGTATTATGTATATTTTTCTTAGGATAAGGTACATTGAAGCACAATCCTTATTTGCTGTGAACAGGAGCACATTTTTGTGTGTGCTTCCCCCGCCAAAACCACACAAGAAACTTTAGACAGATTAAATGTTAAACTAGAAAGAGGTGTTGGTCCATAATTCAGCTTTATTGCTCCTTGGGAGGATACTGCTGTTGGAAAAATAGTAGATCTGATACATTTTTACCTTAGTTTGTGTGTGCAATTTGGACCCACATCATTAACTGCAGAATATCTACAGAAAGACAAGGATGCTTCAAGTCAATGATACTATGAGTATGACTAAAGCAACTTATTTTAGATAGTTTGCAAAAAGAAAGACTCATGCAAGGTCATGTTCTGTAAGTATCCATCAAAAGAACAGTATAGAGGAAAGAACTGA
This sequence comes from Serinus canaria, assembly GCF_022539315.1. NCBI lineage: Eukaryota > Metazoa > Chordata > Aves > Passeriformes > Fringillidae > Serinus > Serinus canaria. The sequence continues at coordinate 48,753,950 of NC_066313.1, forward strand.
ACTATTTTGTCTTCAGCTGGTAGGACAAAGAGCCTTTTGCTGGTTCACTTATACATTAGAAAAGAAATAACATAGCTATTGAGCAATACAGAGTGCAGGCCTGTCATGTGTATTTACCAACCTGGTCACAGGTTGCTTTGGTTTCTTAAATAAAGTCTGATATACTAGGAAAAAGCTATTCTCAAACTGTACAAGACTTATGAATTTAATTAAAAGTCCTTTAAGACAGGACATGAGAATAAACTCTACATTTATTTCCTGTAAAAAAGATAAATAATCTTTCAGAATGATTTAGCAGCTCTTCACACTAGTGTCAATTCAATCAATTTCTTACTAGGAATCTGAGCTTTCACTGTTTGTCTTTTTTGTTTGGTAGTTTGCTTCTTAAAAGAGAGAAGAAAAGATGTTAATAAAATAACCTCAACTGAACTCCCATTTTAATATTATAAACAACAATTTCTATATATCTTTGCCAATCACTTTTCAATCTGTGGTAGAGCAAAGTGCATTGATATTCTACTATCAGCATACAACATTTTTTCAGATTTTGGTGTAATTAGGCCCCTAGAATAGGCCCTGAAACACATCTAATTTTAAATATGTTGTTGAATTTACTGGGATTTCATATAAACATATACTTAAAGACTCATACTTCTTTTTCTAATTGGGTCTAAAAAATTGTATTTCTTTCATAAAAATATTTATTTACTATTCCAGAGATTCAGTCCCTCCAAAATAATAGTCTTGATATTTTATTTTGAATTATGCATAATAAAGAGTACTCTGGTTTTTAAGTGTTTAACTGTTAGACTTTCTCAATTGCTTTAATAATACAGTCTGATTTTTTAGAGTGTCAGCCTTTTTTTTATTGCTTGAATTTCCATAACTTTTGTTTCCTGAATTTCTATTATTTATGCTCATTATTTGGTATCAATTCAAATAAGGCATTTGCAATCTGAATCTGGGGATTTTGAATGCTGACCCTCTGATTCTCCATTTCCATTTTATAGCATTAAAATTATATGCCCATTCTTCAAAAGTAGAATTTTAAATATTTTTTAATAATTTATGCAGGTAAGATGATTTCTGTAGCTTTGGCCTGTTTTTTCTTTCACTATTCCCTTTATCATGTAAATCATGATCATGAAAAGATATCTCCATATAACTTTTACTTGAATTTATAAAAGACTGGGACAAGTCAGTCGACCACCTTCTCCATTTCTCTCATTTAACAGGACCCATATACTCTATAATTCTACATTTTCTGAATCCTGGCTCTTGGATTTCACAGTCATGTGAGTTCTCTGACACGATCTTTCCCTTGACAATTTACACGAGTCTTGGATGGTAGATTTTTTTCTTGAGAAACCTAGGCTTTCACTTTCTATAGTGTTGAGATCCTGGTTACTTGATACAAGAACACTAGAATTCCCATCCTATCACCCAGCTTTTCCCAAGGTGAAACTAGTTCTCTCCATTGCCTGAGGAATGGGCCTGGGTTGATTAGTTGAATGTCAATAACGTTGACAACTTAACTTAGATAAAAGAAACTCAACTCAACTATCATTTTGCATAATTTGACAACCTTAATCTTCCAGTAAATTACAACTGTTAATTGCTAGTATTAACTTCCCAGTAATTGAACTCCCAGACTGCAGGAAAGGAAAACAAATTCTATGAGGTCACAGGCAGTTTGGTCCCTGTAGAATAAGCAGTTTTTAAAGGAAAGGTGATCGCCAGCTTCTCAGCATCTTCAGACATAATGTCTATTGAGCTACACAGGGGAGATCTGGAGCAGTTAAATGAATCCAGAGGTTAAAAAAGAATGAAAAATGTTGAAGAACAAAGAGAGTAAGCTGGTTTTTTGCCTAAGTTGGTCATTAGAATTTGGAGAATCTCTGAGGGTGAAATTACCTGTGCCATGGTTCTTAAGCCATATGTGACTTTTCAGCTCTTCAAGATCCACTCTTTCCAAGGGCATATGTCACGGGAGTTTTGGCACAAAATATTCATGATTATCCAGATTTACAGCTCAGAGAAAGTAAATCAAAAAATTCCATCACCAAATTACATTCAAACCCAGTTGCAGACTGCATCCAGCTCCATTTTATCCCCCTTTGTCCCACTTTTGAACGAATCTTAGAGTTTTGCCATTTCTCAACTTATAGTGTGCATTTCACAATTCTGTGAAGCTTTCAGTTTTTGCTTTCTTGGATCAGAAAATTTGGCTACCCATGCTCTGAAGGGAGAGAGCATCCTTCTGTTCCAAGGTAAATGATTCTTCCCCACACCAATTGTCTAATTCAGTACTGAATCAGTAAGCTTTCCTTTCTGCTGTAATAACAGATGGGTTTGAACTCCTTTCTCATTTTCCACCTTCCATACAAACTTCAATAATGAAGTCTCAAAAAAAACCTCCAAAACAACAACCTGCAATGAACATGTAAAGTATAAAATCTGCTTAATTTGCAAGGCTGAGGATTGTAATTCCTTATGGTAGTTCCTCACAGAGAAGTGGAGGAAGAGGGTTGTATAAATTTATTGAACTGCCACTGATGATTTTTCTTTAACTGTAGTAGTCATTTAAAACCATACACCCAAATACAGCCAAATACACATTCTGTAATATATTTGTAAAGCATATCCCTATAGGGAGTCATACTTACTATACAACAGCAACTGGACTGTAAATATGTATGAAAAATGCAGAAGATACACATGGTCATGGCACAGATTTGTGCTACAGACAAGGGAGAAAGCATCTGTATCTCATGATTGTCACAGAGAATCATGTGATTAAATAGCTAAAAGGAAAGAAAACATTTAAAAGTATATCTAGAGTAATAGATTGCTAAATACTTTGTATGCAAAAATTCTTTAGAGTATATCCTACTTGTTTTTCAGAACCCTCAAAAATAGCAATTTATTTCAAGACTGAAAACATTGAAGTTATAACTTGGTGTAATCTTTTTTCTTTTCCCAATGTCACGTCTGCTTCTTCTCGTATAATATTTTCAGAGCCCAAAATACATCATTAGGTCATGCTGATGTATTTTGGGATGTTTTATTGAAGACTGTTTCCATGCTTCTGAAGAACCTCTTGACAGTCAAAAATAAAGTATAAATAGAAAAGTTTTGATTTACTTGCCAATCTGGCTTTTTAGCTCTCGCAAAAATTCCCAGGAACCAAAAAGATCAAAGTTAAGATTACCTCAGTATTTATTTGATAGTATTATAAACATGGTCTCTATTGAAAATTCTAGAGCATTCATAGCCAGGCCCCTTGGCAAATGTTTATTTCATCAATACAAGCTATATTTGGGGATAGGAATAATTGTTTATACATCAGACAAGGCCTATCCACTGACTGGGCTGTCATGTCTTTGTTTCAGTTCTTAAGAACAACATTAAGTTAAAGATAGATATGCACTTTTTCTTAACTGATGCTGTACTTCTGGATGACAGGGGAAAAATAAATCTGTACCAAAAAACTTGCAGAGGATGTAAAACTTCAGGCTTCTATAAATTTTGAATTCAAGTGCTTCCAAATACCAAGCTTGAATTGGCATTTTGCAAAAATAATTATTCTTTTAAAATAGTGTATTATTAGACTTGCACTTTAATAAATAGCTCTGCATGATAGAAATTGAAACAATTGCTTAGGTAGAAATTTATTATTTATTTATTAGATTTTGATTACTGTTGCTGTTTATTGTTAGGCCTCAAGGAAGCCAATTATTTCATCTCAATGCCAGGTTAATGAGTTAGCTGTCTTTAAGCAGTTGCAGCTTGAATAATTTAAGAAGGTCTGAAATGTAATGCATTATGGGTTTTAAGAAATAGTATATAAATTAAAAAAATAAAGCTGTGTATCTTAGTTTTAGAATAACACTTTTAAAACATTTAGACAGAACATTTTTTCTTTTTTCTTATTAAAGACTTTGAGAGACTAAATTTCTGTTCCTGGATTCCATATTCCATGCCATGACTTACAAACAGGAGTAACTTATGAGATAACAAGTCCTGTCTGTCTATCTCAACCACACTGTTTCTGTTAAAAGTGCAGCTCTAGATTTCTTGACAAGTCGTTGCAGGTTTGTGTAGAAACTGGGCTGTAATTTGTGTGCTCAGTAGGTTCTTCAGTAGTTCCTTCACAAGAGATTCAGACACCTTAATCTGTGCATCTGGAATGGAGCAGACAGCTGGGACAGCATCCTCATCAGCAGTCACATATGTTATCCCTACTTACAAGTCTGAGCCTTTAGTGTTTGACCTTTAAGTAAGCCATTGAGGCACCAAAGTTTTCCAGAGCTTCAGCAAGCTCTTTTACTTGGGATGCCCAGTGGGAAATCTGGGGACTGTTTTTCATTTGTCCTAGCACACTAATCCTAACTGTACAAAATTTTAGGTACCATTTAACTCTTCTAGAATTGCAGACAAGTCATAAGGACTCAGATTTTTTTTTTTTTTTGATAAGTTAAGACCCTACTGTCCTTAGATATGTGTTAAATATGGAACATAAAATCTTGAAACAAAAAGTAACCTATTTTTCCTGTAAAAAGTCACTGCTTCATTAGAATATTTGCAAAATCTCAGGACTTCTGCATTGTGCTGATGTAGGCTGTATGGGAGTGGCATTAAAAACAACTTCCAGCTTTGTTTACTGGAGTTTCTTAGTAAAGTGGCATTAGTGTCATTCAGAATTCAATGGGAAAAAAATCATTGTGTTTTAGGATTTTTCTCAATTTCTCTCCAGAACAGCCTAGCTGTATTCATTACACTGAGAATAAAATATCCTGTCATCTACATAAGTATCATAGTTAGTGCTCATGCAGAAGGCAAAGGAGGAAGGTGTCTCTGTGAGATTTGAATAAATTGTTCTCTCAGTCTTCCATTTTCAGTGCTACAGCTGAACCAAGCAAATAATGCTAAAAAACCCTAGACAGGGAAGGGCTGTTTTGGGAGGGAGTTGAGATTTGGGGGTTTTTAAAATTAATTTCTGTGCAAAAAAAGAGCCAGACAGTAAGAGAGAAAACATAACTACAAGAAAGAGTTCTCTTACTTTCCAGTGGTCATAACACCAGTTTATCTGTTTTTTGTGCAACCACTGTTCACCTTCCCTAGGCAGAATTGAGTCACCATGCTTCCTACTCAAATGTACTTTGATGGTTTTAACTGAAAAGCTGAACAGAAGTAGGTAACTGCATTATCAGATTAATCAATTCTACAGAATTGCTACTGGAAGAATATTCAATGTTTTAAGCTCAGAGGATAAACTACAATTGAAAATGTCCCGAACTTAATTCTGTAAATATCTTCGATATCTTAAGAAATATCTTAAATATCCTAAGAACTGTATCTATTAGAGTTAACATTGAAAGCCAGCATCTTTATAGCAAAATAATGGTTCTCCTAAAACTTTTTCTTTTGATTAAGTTTATTAAATCATCATTTTACTTTGTTAAATTAAGAAAAAGAAGTTCTTTTCTGAGATGTTTATCTGATTTCTTATGGATTATAGCTGTAAAATTATACAACATTTTTCAGAGAATTTTGACAAAGAAGTTGTATTATTTCATGAGGTCTCCTGTTTTTGTAGACAGAGGGTACCCACTTTTATTTTTCTTTTAGTTTAACAGAGGATGTGCTTAACAAGGAAAATAATTTTGCTTACAGTAGGTAATATGCTTGTAAAGAATGTAGAAGAATTAAATGAAAATTACATTTTTAAACCATTTAAATTAGAAAACATTATTTTGATCAAATCTTCCGGGGAAAAAGTTATGAAAGCATAAATTGCTATGAAAAATGCATGATTTTTTTCTTTTTCATTTTCATTATTTAATAGAAGTTTTCAAATGTTTTTATTTTCATACTGTATTTCCTAAAAGCAAGAGTGTATGTTAATGTCATGGTACCTGTTTCATATGTGATGTTATACTAGTCAAAACATAAAACAAATTATTTTTTGCTTGAAATTCAATGATCATTTGCTAGACCAAGCTTTGTGTCAATTAAATTTTGAGATATTTCTACATTTGAATAAGAAAATTATCATGCACATTTATCATGGAATGCATTTTACTTCATTTTAGCCCCCTATAGAAATGCTCCTAGTCTAAGCCATTCTGTCTGCTTCTTTTTGCAGCCAGTTAAGAAATACAGAGATGACCCCCAATTCATTCCATCTTGGAGTTTATTGTACTGAGGCATCATGGCAGTGTTGTGCAATCTTACTAAGTGCCCATTGTACTGAGATAGCATGATGTAACAAAATATGAGTTAAAAACAAAAGCTTCCTAAACCATTCTTTCTAGGTTAGGTATTTTCCAAAAGGGAATTTTACTGAAATTTTCCTTTATCTAAAATTATAAAATGGCTTTTTGGGCTTTGGATGTTTTGTTTCCTCTTTGTTGGAATGGCAGCAAACCACATTCTGAAACAGAATTAAGGCTCCAAACCAGAAATCTGAGTTTAAACCAGAAATCTGAGTTAAACCAGAGTATTGTTTCAACCACTTTCTTTTCCCTTTTTTTCGAATATAATCTT